>NC_091460.1:116861202-117193702 GCF_027789765.1 Dendropsophus ebraccatus
GGTGATCCGTGCCGCGATCCGCACTAGGATATGTCCTATTTTTTTCGCGGTGCGGGTCGTGGCAAGGATCATGTGAATGGCTGCATTCCCTTTAATGGTCCTTAAAATTGTCCCTTGTCGCGGATCCGCGACCATAGACAATTTTACAGAACGTGTGAATGCAGCCTTACTCCTTCTCTACATTGACCCAGCTATTACCAATGTATGATCCAGTCTGTTACTGTTGACCTTGCTGCACGCTACAACACAGCTGCTTGTCACACTAGGTTGGAACTTGTCTTTCTTGGTGTCATTGGTATTTATTACCCTCCATACTACGATAAAACCACAACTTCCCCTACATTCATTCCATTCACAAACAGCCATCTATGACTTTATCGCTGCAGATGGGACCGGATTTCAGTGTAAACCAGAACAAAGATTTTATGGGCTCAAATTTGGCAATTTTATAATGTGTTGTATGTTTTTTTTTTTTAGATAAGCTTGACATGAGAAGTAATGGCTAACCTTTAGCATATAGCAGAGGAATTTTGCTGTAGGCTGTAGACCTTTTACAAGTGCTACAAAAACATGAAATCACAAAGGTTACAATATCATATATAACATTCTCCGAATTCATAAAAAATTCTAATAAAAAAAACTCTTGTAGTGGACAGTAATGCATGGATAATGGATAATACCAAAGCTATAGGTCTTCTCTGGTACTATAGAAAGTACAGGATAGATACCTGGGGGCAGTGTCGGACTGGAGTCCTTGGGCCCACCAGGGGAAATCATTCTTGGGGCCCACCCTTCTGCCACCATACTTATCTATGGTAACATTAATAAGGGTCCAGTAACACGGCGTGATATGGAGCAGTGTAGGGCTGCAAACGATTGCTAATCAGCAGGGCAGGAATACACCGAGATGTGCGGCCAACAACAATGATTTATACAGCTGCACAAAAGATCAAATCAGCCGACTAGCGGGCATTTGCTCGCTTGTCAGCTGATCTCTGGCACTTTTACATGGGGCTTCCTAGGAGCGCTTGTTACCGATAATTGGCCGGTGTAATTGGGCTATAAGACAATTTTCTTTGCATGATAACACTGTATACTACTGTATGCTACCAATAGCACCAGTATATAAAGAGCAAATATCCCCACACATACCGCCATACTGTTACTGACCAAATCCTGTATACTGAGAGTGATATTACCATAATACCAGTATACAAGGGGGAATTATTATCATCATACATATTACCGCCATACTGTTACTGACCAAATCCTGTATACCAATAATACCAGAATACAAGGGGGAAATATTACACCACACCACAACCATCACTACCATATTGTTACTGACCAAATCCAGTATACTGAGACCAATAAAACACAGTACCGGATTACAAGTGACAAATACCACCACATACTGACTAATACCACCATCTACTGACTAATACCACCATATACTGACTAACAACGCCACATACTGACTAATACCACCATCTACTGACTAATACCACCATATACTGACTAACAACGCCACATACTGACTAACACCACCACATACTGACTAACACCACCACATACTGACTAATACCATCGCTGCTACTGAATAATCCTCCGTACATAGATCACTATCACCTCATCCAGTCATATAGAGGTGCACGCAGCTCTACACAGGCTCTATACACCATATACATTACAGTGCAGTTATATCAGGTGACTCACAGGGGACGTCTTCTCTAATCAGAGTTCTTCCCTCTTCTTCTTGTTCTTCTCCATCTGTCCTGGGCCATTATGAGAACTTCTCCGAGCCACGAATCCACAGAATCTGCCAGACAAACAATATTAGGCTCCTCACTCTGTCACCATCCTCATCTCTATACACACTGCACATCTGTATTGGCCCCTTTACACCCTCATTTGGTGGGTAGCCCCGACTCTATGTATGTGTGTGTATGTATATATATATATATATAAATATATATATATATATATATAAAATATATATCCCTTATAGTATATGGTCCCCTCTGTGTAGACACTTTATAGATGGTCCTTTGTTCAGTCCTCCATATAGATGGCCCCCAGTGTTGTCCATGTCCCATATAGGTAGACCCCCTTATGTTGTCCATCCCCATATATATAGCCCCTCCATGTTGTCCTTCTTCAATATAGATAGCCCCCTCAAGTTGTCTATTCCCCCCATATAGCCTCCTCATGTTGTCCATTCCCTCCTATAGCCCCTCATGTTGTCCATCCCCCTATAGCCCCCTTATGTTGTCCATCCCCCTATAGCCCCCTTATGTTGTCCATCCCCCTATAGCCCCCTTATCTTGTCTATCCCCCTATAGCCCCCTTATGTTGTCCATCCCCCTATAGCCCCCTTATGTTGTCCATTCCCCCCCCATATAGCCCTCTTATGTTTTCCACCCCCTATAGCCCCCCTTATGTTGTCCACCCCCCTATAGCCCCCAGTGCTGTCCATCCCCCATGTAGCCCCCCTCATGCTGTCCATAACCCCCTAGCCCCCCTCATGCTGTCCATCCCCCCTGTAGCCCCCCTCATGCTGTCCATCCCCCCGTAGCCCCCCTCATGCTGTCCACCCCCCTATAGCCCCCCATGCTGTCCATCCCCCCGTAGCCCCCCTCATGCTGTCCACCCCCCTATAGCCCCCTCATGCTGTCCATCCCCCCGTAGCCCCCCTCATGCTGTCCATCCCCCCGTAGCCCCCCTCATGCTGTCCATAACCCCTGTAGCACCCTCATGCTGTCCATAACCCCGTAGCCCCCCTCATGCTGTCCATCCCCCCGTAGCCCCGCTCATGCTGTCCATAACCCCGTAGTGCCCCTTATGCTGGCCATCCCCCCTATAGCCCCCCTCATGCTGGCCATTCCCCCCTATAGCCCCCCTTATATTGTCCATCCCCCCTATAGCCCCCTCATGCTGGCCATTCCCCCTATAGCCCCCCTTATATTGTCCATCCCCCTATAGCCCCCAGTAATGTCCATCCCCCCCTATAGCCCCCAGTGATGTCCATCCCCCCCTATAGCCCCCAGTGATGTCCATCCCCTCCTATAGCCCCCAGTGATGTCCATCCCCCCTCCATAGCCCCCAGTGATGTCCATCCCCCCTATAGCCCCCAGTGATGTCCACCCCCCCCTATAGCCCCCAGTGATGTCCATCCCCCCCCTATAGCCCCCAGTGATGTCCATCCCCCCCCCTATAGCCCCCAGTGATGTCCATCCTCCCCCCCTATAGCCCCCAGTGATGTCCATCCCCCCCCCATAGCCCCCAGTGATGTCCATCCCCCCCCCCCTTTAGCCCCCAGTGATGTCCATCCCCCCCCCATAGCCCCCAGTGATGTCCATCCCCCCCTATAGCCCCCAGTGATGTCCATCCCCCCCCTATAGCCCCCAGTGATGTCCATCCCCCCCCTATAGCCCCCAGTGATGTCCATCCCCCCCTATAGCCCCCAGTGATGTCCATCCCCCCCCCTATAGCCCCCAGTGATGTCCATCCCCCCCCCTATAGCCCCCAGTGATGTCCATCCCCCCCTATAGCCCCCAGTGATGTCCACCCCCCCCCATAGCCCCCAGTGATGTCCACCCCCCCCCCATAGCCCCCAGTGATGTCCACCCCCCCCCTATAGCCCCCAGTGATGTCCATCCCCCCCCCATAGCCCCCAGTGATGTCCACCCCCCCCCTATAGCCCCCAGTGATGTCCATCCCCCCCCCATAGCCCCTAGTGATGTCCACCCCCCCCCTATAGCCCCCAGTGATGTCCATCCCCCCCCTATAGCCCCCAGTGATGTCCACCCCCCTCTATAGCCCCCAGTGATGTCCATCCCCCCCCCTATAGCCCCCAGTGATGTCCACCCCCCCTATAGCCCCCAGTGATGTCCATCCCCCCCCTATAGCCCCCAGTGATGTCCATCCCCCCCCTATAGCCCCCAGTGATGTCCACCCCCCCCCCCATAGCCCCCAGTGATGTCCACCCCCCCCCCCTATAGCCCCCAGTGATGTCCATCCCCCCCCTATAGCCCCCAGTGATGTCCACCCCCCTCTATAGCCCCCAGTGATGTCCATCCCCCCCCTATAGCCCCCAGTGATGTCCATCCCCCCCCCTATAGCCCCCAGTGATGTCCATCCCCCCCCCTATAGCCCCCAGTGATGTCCATCCCCCCCCTATAGCCCCCAGTGATGTCCACCCCCCCCCTATAGCCCCCAGTGATGTCCATCCCCCCCCCTATAGCCCCCAGTGATGTCCACCCCCCTCTATAGCCCCCAGTGATCTCCATCCCCCCCCTATAGCCCCCAGTGATGTCCATCCCCCCCCCTATAGCCCCCAGTGATGTCCATCCCCCCCCCTATAGCCCCCAGTGATGTCCATACCCCCCTATAGCCCCCAGTGATGTCCATCCCCCCCCCTATAGCCCCCAGTGATGTCCCCCTATGATAAAAAAAAACAAAACAAAACCCAACTCACCTGTCACCACGCTCCGACGTCGGTCGCGGGCCTCTTCTTCTCTCTTCCCCGACAGATGCGCAGCTCCTGGTCCCGGGCAGCTCCGTCACCACTGAGCTCTGTGCGCGCCGCAGTGGCTGGGACTTCCGGTATGCGCTGCGTGTACCGGAAGTCCCAGCTGCCGCATCGCACACAGAGCTCAGTGGTGACGGAGCTGCCCGGGACCAGGAGCTGCGCATCTGTCAGGGGTTGCGGAGGTACGCTTCCGATTGACAGCGCAAGAAGCCTTAGGCTTCCCGCGCTGTCAATCACTCTTGGGACCGCAAGCAGCTTCTTGCTCGCGGTCCCAAGAGTGATTGACAGCGCGGGAAGCCTAAGGCTTCTTGCGCTGTCAATCGGAAGACTGCCACATTTAACTGGAAGCGATCGCTTCCAGTTAAAAGGGTGAGGGGCGGCAGTCGGCGGCTGAGTGGGCCCCCCAGGAGCACGGGGGGCCCCGCTGGGCTTACTAGGTGGAGACCACATTGATGTGGTCTCCAGCCCTGAGTCCTTTGACTGGGGGGCGGGGCCTACTCCTGCTCGGGGCCCACCGGGGAAATCCCCGGTCCCCCGGTGGCCCAGTCCGACACTGCCTGGGGGGGAGAATACAGTGTACAGATAAATCACATGCTGCAGCTTCCTCCTCTGCTAAAATTCTGCTTTGGCCCATAGGATGTACAGTAGGTGCTTATTCAGTGAGTTAAAGAGGTTGTCCAGCGAAAATCTTTTTCTTTCAAATCAGCTGGTTTCAGAAAGTTATATAGATTTGTAACTTACAACTACAACAACTACAGCAGAGAGCACTGTGTCAGACTGAAAAGGAAACACCATTTCCTGCAGGACATACAGCAGCTGATAAGTACTGGAAGACTTGAGATTTTTAAATAGAAGTAAATTACAAACCTATATAACTTTCTGAAACCAGTACATTTGAAAAGTGTTCTGAGGAGTACCTCTTTAAATAGCCAGTGTGTGCACCCAAGATCTGTTTCCTTCTTATTCTGGCTCAGCATCAGTGGTAGATTAAATGTACCCTGGACCCGGTCTGTCCACCCACCCTGAGTCCCCTAGCCCCACCCCAACACCACTATGTGAAGGGACAGTGACGCGGGACCATAAAACAACAAGCTTACTCACTTCACTAACAATGACACATGTGCAAGATTTGTATGGTGAAAGGGGATATAAGACAGCCCAGGGGTTTTACTGAAAAGCAGAGAGGTGGGGAGTCAGTACAGAAAGGCATTGCAGGCCTAGGCCCTGCCTCTCTGACCCCACTGCCACCATATTAAAAGTTTGTTTAAATGATAGGTACGCTTTAAACATGGTGCCATAACATTAGGGGGCAGGGGTATAGATCAGTGCTTCTCAAACTGTGAGATGGGCCTCACTAGTAAGGCGCCCCCTAGTTGTTGTTGAGGAATAGTTGGGGGGAGGGGCAGTTTTCACAAAAGTGACTATGATCTGCACAGTTCTTTTGCTGTTTGCAAAAATCTCCATTTAAGCAACATTATTACAGTAATTTGTACTTGCTTTATTAGTATATAGAGCTTAGGACAGGTCTGGTTCTAGGTTTTCTGCTGCCTGAGGCGAAACCTGAAATGGCGCCCCCTCACAGTGCCTACACTGCCCCATCCCCACCCCAAGCCTACCGAAAATCTGCAGCTTATTATAATAAGTGCATACACAATCCAGCTTCATTATAATTTACACTGTTCCAGCACTACTTTCCATCCTTGGTGAGGAGAAGACAAGCTAAAGTTTAAAAGTTTCCAATTCCATTGGTGTGTTACCAATTCTCCCATCTTTATTCCTTCTCCAAGAATAAAAGCACCTTGTAGTGATCCGGTATGGGCCCCTAAGTTCTGTTGTACCTGAGTAAGGTAACCCTTTAGGCTCGCACAATGGGGGTGATGTGTCTGCTGTACTTAGCATTTTTCCCACTAGGTGTCACTACCTTGTTTCTCTGTAGCCTGTCCTCTGCACATGTGAAGTCTTCCAGGGGTTAATTGTTATGTGTCATATATTGCCTTTCTGGCCACTCACAGGTGCAGGTGCTTTCCCTTCTTTCTCTAACCTATCTCCTTTTAGCACCTATCTTCTCTGCTCACACATAGCCCACCAATCATAGCCTGGGTTAGATAGATTCCTGAGGTTAGGACTCAGTTCCTGGTGGGAGGAGTTAGTGAGTTTCCATCCAGATTCGGTGTGAGAAAGAGTACAGCAGACAAGTCTCTGTAGAAGCTAAGCCAGGGCCTGGCCATGGGCAGGCCAGTCTAACTGGAACACAACTAAACAAGTTTTCTACTTTATGGGTACTAGAACCATGATGCAGTGCTAAGCTTTCTACAAGGTGAGAAAAGCCTAACAGGGATCTCCTTGCACACGTCGTGAACCGCTCTGAAAATTGCAGGGCAGTTACCTTCTGAGTAATAGTAACTGATCCCAGTGGAACAAAGGTAGTAGGAAAAGTCTACGTATTCCACTGCGCAGTGCAGGAAAACTGGGAAGACTACGGAGTTTGCTCCACCCAGATAACAATGCCTGGGGCTTGTATTACCTACCTAGGATAGGTAGCTCACAACTAGGCGGCATAAGGCGGTCAAGACTAGAAAAGTAATCTGTGAGTACAAGTATTCTCTATCTCTTCTTCTACCCACCCCCACTGTTTTGGGCAGAGTACATTTCGACATTTGGCAGGGCCCCTCTGGCAACCCCTCTCCTCTGCTCTCCCTCTACTGCAAAGCACCTTCTAACTACAAGCACCTGGTCTCTACCTAAACTGTAAGCACCTGAGTTATTGCAAAACTTTAACTATTGTATTGCACTGGACTTTATTGTTGCAAACAGTATTCATTGTTTTGCACTACGCTATTTCCAGTAAACTGTTCTATATTTCTGAAGCACCAGACTTCGGCGTAACTCTTCTGCACCTGCACATACATCACTACACTTGGGTTAATTTTTTTTCTGTGCCGGTGAGACCAAGACTGTTTGGGGTGGGTCCCATACCACTCCAGGCTACCGTTACAAGTGCCCAAGTGACCCTAAACCCACTCAGCTGTCACACCAGCTGACCCGGTGGGCTTTTACCCAACCAATACTCCCTGCGCCTCACCGGATTTCACCGCAACCTGACACATACAAGAGTCAATGCATTGTGACTACTCTTGGTGATCTTATTCATGGTCATACTACCATACTCATTTGGTGTTGCGCTGTTCTTCCTGTGTGCTCTACTACCGATCATGCACTGAAGTGGTAGCGGTGATTCCATTTCTACGGTGGTTGGTAGTGCAGTATAGTCTTGCCAGTGACGGTACTGTTGTGACGCCAGTGCTAGTTCAACACACAGGTGTGATAGTATACCTGCTTTTAGTTGTGGCTGGCTGTACTGTTCCCTAATGGTCGGTGACCTGCCAAGCTGTGATGGTCCCTTGGGCTCTTGTCACAGTGGTCCAGAGTGGGAGGATGACCCACACGGACTGTCGGTACAGCCACCCACAGAAAGGGGAAAATAACCCAAGGAGTGTGTTGCCGATATGTGTAGGTGCTGGTGCAATGATCACTGAATCCCAGTAGAATAAATAGAATGGCTTAATAGTCTTTTGTGATACAGGATACACTGGTAATAGACAATTTCTTGGGTACAGACCTGTGTTCTTGCGTAGCTTAGTGTTGAGCAGTGAAGAGAAGAGGAGAGGAGTTTGTTGTGTTTGTTGTGTTGTGTTTGTTGTTTTTTTAAAAAATTTTTAGAAGATCCCTTTAAGGGGTCATGGTGGTTATTCAGATCAAGGATCACATGTTTTATGACAATAGTAGGAGGTAGTATAGAGAGTAAGGATCCAAAGACATCTGGCCGGCAAACTATGTATAGATTGGATGTGACCGGAAGAAGTCTTCATAGCAGTCTGGGCTGGATGGTGAAGAAAGCAAAAATGGACGACTCCGATAGGAGAAGATGTTACCTTTGAGTCCCTGGATATAGCTATTTATTTGGCATGTGATTGGGAGGGGAGGTGGCAGGCCGAAATACTGCACCAAGCCCCATGACCCTATAGCTACACTCCTGAGTATATGGGGTGTTTCATCATCACCAAGCTGTATGTCAACAATGACAATAGTAACTAATCTCCTAGTCTTGGTGACAACTCGCTTAAAATTTCAAAATTTCTGACGTAAAAAAAGCTGGAGGCTGAGAAAACGAGGAAGTTTTATTGTGTCCAGTTTTGCATATAATGATGAAACTGGGGAAAACATTACTTTCCAAAGAATCAAAATGTTACTGACGTCAAATAAGAAGAGATCTTACTGAAAAAGAGACGGATCAACAGGAAGACTGTTGGAGTCATCTGCGAATGAATAGCAAAATTAAATTGACATTCTAATTAACCCTTACTTCTAATATGATTAAAAAGCAATTCTTAAAATGATGAGGAGGGTGGGGAGGAAGGACGGAGAGGTGGTGCCAGCCTAATGCATATACAAATGTAAGCCCCGGCCGTTAGACACAGCGCTGTAGGATTAAAAGTTGTTTTTAGGAGAATAACTGCATCACCTGCCGAACGGACCGCATGACAGGTCTTGAAATTAAAGCAGCTATCTGAAGGTACAAGTGGTTGGGGGGGGACAGATTGTGGGTACAGAGTCGCTTTAACAATACTACACAGCTAGGAGAAAACGTAACATGATGTTCCATTCTGGGGGTTATAGGTTGGTCTTTTTGGCTTCAGCTGGTGGAAAAAAGTTATATAGATTTGTAGATAACTTCTGTTTAAAAAACATAAGTCTTCCAGTACTTATAAGCTGCTGTATGTCCTGCAGGAAGTGGTGTGTTCTTTCCAGTCTGACACGGTGCTCTCTGCTGCCACCTCTGTCTATGGCAGGAACTGTCCAGAGCAGTAGCAAATCCTCATAGAAAACCTCTACAGTACCACTGGACAGTTCCTGTCATGGACAGAGGTGGCAGCAGAGACCACTGTGTCATACTGGAAAGAATATGCCACTTCATGCAGGACATACAGCAGCTGATAAGTACTGGAAGACTAGAGATTTTTAAATAGAAGTAGAACTGACAAATCTGAATAACTTCCTGACAACAGTTGCTATGAAACTTTTTCTCTTTATGGAGTACTCCTTTAGGCTGGGTTCACACTACGTATATTTCAGTCAGTATTGTGGTCCTCATATTGCGATAATTTGCCCAATCGAACGTTTAACGATTTTGAAGCAACGATTTTGGTTTTATAACTATCAGTGTTTAGACAAATAAATCGTTTGAAAATTCGTAAGAAAAATCTTTATTGCGATCGTTTTTAAGATCACTTAAGCCCATTTTTTACTCTTTTTACATAGGGTAAATCGGTGAAAGACTACACGAAGCGATCTGCGAATTTCCAGCAAACGACGATTTAAGAACATGTTGAAAGATCAAAATGAACGATTTCTCGCTCGTCGTTTGATCGTTTGCTGTGTTTACACGGTACAATTATCGCTCAAATGCGATCAATTATGCGAATATTCAAATGATAATTGTTCTGTGTAAACGCAGCATAAGGGTCTATTTACACAGAAAGATTATCTGACAGATTATCTGCCAAAGCCAGGAATGGGTTTGAAAAGAGGAGAAATCTCAGTCTTTCCTTTATGACCTGATCTCTGTTTATTCTCTGTTTCTGGCTTTGGCTTCAAATCTTTGGCAGATAATCTGTCAGATAATCTTTTTGTGTAAATGGACCCTTAAGTCAGACCATAACTTATTTTAGGTAAGTATAGAGGTTCCGGCACTCACCAAAATCTTGCAGGCCGATGAAGTTTATTCACATGGTCCAGAAGAACAGAGGAGGATGCATTTCAGTGTTTGTAAAAAACTAAACAAAACACAGTAGTGACCAACAATTCAAAGTGCAAAAGTGTTATATGATTACTATTAGACCAAAGTGTATATCCTAAAGAACACTCCCTGAATATTCCACAAACTGATGTGCAATTGTAATAACAGTAAAAAGAGGCTTTCTCACTAAAATATAACATAATACTGGCAGAATGGAAACAAATGGTTCTAAAGAGCAAGCACGTATCCCTTCCTTTCCTAAATCTGGCTTAAAGGGGTAGTCCACCCAAAAATTTTTTCTTTCAAATCAACTGGTGCCATAAAGTGCCAGAGATTTGTAATTCACTTCTATTAAAAAATCTTAAGTCTTCCAGTACTTATTAGCTGCTGTATGTCCAGCAGGAAGTAGTGTTTTCTTTCCTGTCTGACCCAGTGCTCTCTGTTGCCTCCTCTGTCCATGTCAGGAACTGTCCAAAGCAGGAGCAAATCCCCATAGAAAACCCCTCCTGCTCTCCAGACTGGAAATAATACAACTTCCTGTTGGGCATACAGCAGCTGATAAGTACTGGAAGGCTTGAGATTTTTTAATAGAAGTAAATTACAAATCTCTGTCTTTTCATGGCAGCAGTTGATTTGGGGTGGACTACCCCTTTAAACATGATTGTTTTAAGACACCTAGCGGTAGAGTTATCAAACTGGCATCAAGTAGAATTGGCTCAGTTGCCCCTAGCAACCAATCAGATTCCTCCTTTCATTCCTCACAGACTCTTTTGAAAATGAAAGGTGGAATCTGATTGGTTGCTAGGGGCAACTGAGCCAGTTTCACTTTACACCATGTTGGATAAACCTCCCCCCTGGACTCTCATGCCCTCTAAATCATCTTATTGAAAATGTTGGGTCCCACTACTCTCCTTCACTGTTTTGTCCCTTTAAGGCTGCGTTCACACTACGTATATTTCAGTCAGTATTGCAACCAAAACCAGGAGTGGATTAAAAACACAGAAAGGCTCTGTTCACATAATGTTGTAATTGAGTGGATGGCCGCCATTTAATGGCAAATATTTGCTGTTATTTTAGAACAACGGCTGTTATATTGAAATAATGGCAGTTATTTACTGTTATATGGCGGCCATCCACTCAATTTCAACATTGTGTGAACAGATCCTTTCTGTGTTTTTAATCCACTCCTGATTTTGGTTGCAATACTAACTGAAATATACTGACTGAAATATACGTAGTGTGAACGCAGCCTTATAATGCTACGTTTACACGAAACGATAATTGGCCCGATCGTACGATTAACGATGTCAGAGTAGCGATTTTTTTTTCATAAAGATCAGCTTTTAGACGGTACGATATATTGTACGGAAAAATCGTTTTGCGATCGTTTTAAGATCGCGCGCCCGCAGCCCGGCCCCCCACTCGCAGCCCGGCCCCCCACTCATCCGCAGCCTGGACCCACGGTCAACCGCAGCCCCCTGCGCCGCCCCGATCGCCACCCCCGCCGCTCCGATTGCCACCCCTGCCGCTCCGATTGCCACCCCCCGCCGCCGTTCCGATTGCCCCGGCCACGAGCATACCTTACCTGCTCCGCTTAGCAGGTGTTCAAAATCCCCGACTCCCCTCTTCAGTGCATTGATTGGCTGAAGAGGGGAGCCGAGAATTTCAAAGGGCTCCTCTTCAGCCAATCAGTGCTGAAGAGGAGCACTGATTGGCTGAAGAGGAGCCGTTTAAAATTCCCGGCTCCCCTCTTCAGCCAATCAATGTACTGAAGCGGGGAACCTGGGATTTCGAACACCTGCTACGCGGAGCAGGTAAGGTATGCTCGTGGCCAGGGCGGCGGGGGCGATCGGAGCGGCGGGGGGGGGGGCAATTGGAGCGGCGGGGGTGGCGATCTGAGAGGCGCCAGCGATCGGGGCGGCGGGGGTGGCGATCGGGGCGGCAGGGGTGGCGATCGAGCCGGCGCAGGCGGCTGCGGATGAGCGTGGGGTTGGGCTGCGGATGAGCGGGCGCCGGGCTGCGGATGAGCGTGGGGCCGGGCTGCGGATGAGCGTGGGGCCGGGCTGCGAGTGGGGGGCCGGGCTGCGGGCGGCTGGACTTTCGCGCGACGACTGTTTACACGGAACGATCGGCGAATTTTTTGCAAACGACGAGTTAAAAGATCAAAATGAACGATTTCTCGCTCGTCGTTCGCTGCGTTTACACGTACGATTATTGTTCGAATTCGCACGATAATAGTTCCGTGTAAACCCAGCATAAGGATAGGCCATCAATTGGTGATCAGTAGAGTGTTGACAGCTGGCACCCTGCTAATCACCTGTTTGGGAGAGCTGCATTGCCTACACAGTACTAAGTGTCAGGACCTTGAAGGTCAGTGATTGATAGCCCATCCTGAGGTCAATAATAGAGATGAGCAACACTTGACCATGACTCCAATCTCTTAGTATTTAAATATAGGTGGCTGAAGGAGTTGGTTGCAGCCCTAGGCTAAGTTCACACTATGCATAATTTCATTAAACAACGGACGTAGTGGCAGTTTTGCAACCACAGCTGTTATTTAATGAAATTGCTGATTACATTAAAGTCTATGGAATCCCGGCCAGAGTGTATACTCTAGTATACACTCCAGCCGGGAATCCTTGCGGCCGCAAAAAAAACTGACATGTCAGTTTTGTGCGACCACTATTCCTTGAATAGCGGCCGCACAAGACTGACAGAACAGATAATGTAAAGCGCTGCTCCATGAAGTTCATCCGGCTGTTACTGCAGTACTGGCTTGGATGAACTTCACTGACAATGGTCGTTCTGTGACACAGCCATGTCACAGAACAGCTGGTGTCGTACGTAGTGTGAACACGGCCCGAGGGAGTCCTGGAAAGTCCATTGCAGACTCAGCATACTGCAGTTGTGCTAATCTCTAGTCAATAATCATTTCAGCCCAGAAAACTCCTTAAGGGTGCCTTCACACCTACCGACTTGCAGCGTTAATAACGCCGTGAGTCGGCTAGGTCCTGGCAGATCACTGTCAGTACATACACGCAGCGGTCTGAACGACTGCTGTGTGTATGTAAATCTGCCGGCCACTTAACCCCTTCTGATGCCGGCCGGCCGCCTCCCGCTCAGCTCTGTATACATTACCTCCTCGCTCCACGGGGTCCCGGCGTCCGGCTCTCGCGCCCGGCCAATCAGTGTGTTGCCCTGTCGCAGCAAGGGGTTAAGTGGCTGGCAGATTTACATACACACAGCGGTCGTTCAGACCGCTGCGTGTATGTACTGACAGTGATCTGCCAGGACCTAACCGACTTGCAGCGTTATTAACGCTGCGAGTCGGTAGGTGTGAAGGCACCCTAAGGGTGCCTTCACACCTACCGTATCGCAGGAGAAAATCCGCTGCGGATCCGCAGCAGATTTAACTAAATGAATGAACATAGCATTAAAAACGCACTGTCAAATCCGCTGCGGATCCGCAGCAGATTTGTAAGTGCGGATTTGATGCTGTGTTCATTCATTTAGTTAAATCTGCTGCGGATCCGCAGCGGATTTTCTGCTGCGATACGGTAGGTGTGAAGGCACTCTTAAAAGTTTGTTCTGGAGAGGAGAGGTAAGAGCTGGGAACGAGCTTGTCAAGACACCTTCTCTGAAAGATTTCATCATGAATAGGACAGCCAGTTTTTTATTAACATTTTTTTTGTACCATAATAAGTACACAAGAGTCCATAGAATTTACATGATAAAATTAAAGAACTTATATATGTAATTTTTTCAAGGCCCATAGTCCATATTGTTCATAGTTCCAATTCAAACAACACATCATACCTATTGTGTACCTGCTCTGCTCTGACAATCACACATCATATTTGCCATTTACTCTATATTTTGTCAACTAAAAAAAAAAGGAAAAATAAATTATGGGATGACTAGGACATTGGAAATTCATTGCCTGTGACCACGGTATCAACATTGGTTTTATTTTTATGAACTTGTATAAATTGTAGTTTATCTGTTGCATCTAAACCCTATTCTAAACATGCACAGCTGCAGTAGAGGACCACAGGCCCTGGAGGTTGCACAATACACAAGAGCATTTCCGGAACACTTTCGAGTTTACATTCCATTTTCTGTCATGCCTGTTAAATCCAAATCAATAACATCCTGACTTTGCAATCATTTTTGAGTGCTCTTACGCATCATTTAAACAGATAAGCTAGAGTGGAAGCTCAGCTGGGATGCGACTGCGGAGCCTTCGCTATGCCCATTGTGGGAGACCCATGCTAGCCAGTTCCTAACCCTGTATGGGTTAGAATAAGGCTCCTTAGTGACCAATGTAAAAAAGCATATTAGTGGTCACTTGTAGGTTGATAAACATTCGTGTAAAGATACTTCATACTATAGATGATGGAACTTTTCAAAAGTTCGGTTAGGCAGGTTTGCCGAACTTTGACTTAAAGTTCGGGTTTATCCAGTGGCATCGCTAGGCATGAAGATTGGGGGCCAGTGCCCCGGATAGGAAGGTCACTGCCCCGAATCTTTTGCCTACTGACGTTAAGCTACAGGGGGCAAGGCCGGCGCCCAACAGCAATCGCCCCCCAGAACATCCCCCAGCCCCGGCACTCACTGCATCAACAGCGACCTCTCTCCCCCCTCTTTCCCCTGAGGCCAGACCCCACGGATGTACAGCAAGCTGAGGACGCGCTGCTCCAGTGACATCATCCGGCCCTTCGATCATTGGATGGATGGTCGCGGCGGCTCCACGCTCCTGCGTCGCCTCTCTCCTGCCTCCACACAGGCTCGAATGACGTCACCCGGTAGTTGTGCCCCAAGACCAGCGATAGCAGATCCAAGTTGGTGAGTATGGTATTTACACCCATTACTAACCCTATTACTAAATGAGGACACAGCAGGGACATTATTACTATATAGAGGGCACAGCAGGGACATTATTACTATATGGAGGGCACAGCAGGGGCATTATTACTATATGGAGGGCACAGCAGGGGGCAGTATTACTGTATTTGGGTGCCGAACTGGGGACATTATTACAATATGGAGCCACAGCAGGGGACATTATTACTATATGGAGGGCACAGCAGGAGACATTATTCCTATATGGGGGCACAGCAGGGGACATTATTCCTATATGGGGGGAACATGGAGCATTATTGCTATATGGAGGGCACAATATGGGCATTTTAGAATGTGGGATAGCACAGCAGGGAGCATTATTACTATATTTGGGTGCACAGCAGTGGGTATTCTATATGGGTATGCTACACAACGGGGGATATTCTATATAGTGATGCTGCACAACAGGGGGGATATTACAAATGGGGATGCTGCACAGCAGAGGGGGGCATATACTATATGGGGTCTGATGCACGGGGGGGGGGGCATATCCTATATAGGAGGTGTTGCACAGGGGGCCATATACTACATGAGGACTGCTGCATGGGGACTTATATGGATACTATATGGAGGCACAGTTGAGGCCTATAATTTATGCAGACACAGAGGGTAGGGGGGGGGCTACTGCTATGTGGGAGTAGAAAGAAGGCCTATACTACATGGGAGCACAGATAGGCCACAGAGGAGACCTAATTACTGTGTGTGCTAGAGCAAGGAGCCTAAAATGTTTTTTTTCCTGGCAGATTCTGAAGAGAAGGGTTACGGCTTGGGCCCAGTGGAGAAAAAAAGAGAAAAGTGAGCGACTCTGATTAGAGAAGATGTCAACTGTCAGTCACAAGTCACTATTTCAAATACTAGCTTATATGATCATATGTAGGCTTTTAAATGAATGATATATATATATATATATATATATATACACACACACATATATATATCTATAGTGTGTGTATGTGTGTGTGTAACGTCAGTGCAAAAGTCAACTCAGGGGACCCATGCCCCAGTTGTTTTAGGACCATAGCAAAACCCCTGGGTTCATCCGATCAGCCACTGCAGTTCTTGAGCCAAAGCTGTGCATTTTAAAGGAATGGGAATGTGTTTCACTCATCTATACTTACCTGTCTGCACTCCTCCAGTGTCCTCCTTCTCCAGTCCCCAGTGTCTTCCACAGCCGCCAAAATCTCGCTCAGCCAATCACTTACTAATAGCCCTATTTCACTGAACGATTATCGTTCATAGACTCGCTCCAACGACCGCTCGTTAACGAGCACTTAACGATTTTTTTAAGCGAACGATAACACATAATACGAGTGGGAACGTGAACGATATCTGTAGTGTAACGATTTTTTTGCGGTCGTTACATCGTTACATGGTCGTTTAAAACGTGGGGAAATGAAAAGATTTTTTATTCAACGAAAAGATTAGCGAATTATTGTTGAAAGACCAACAATTTTTTTTCGACATGTTGAAAAAAAATAGTGAACGACTCAACGACGATTTCGCTGTTGTTGTTTGCTCGTTTACAGCTATTCCACAGAACGAATATCGTTAATGAGCGGTCGTTTGAACGATTTTATAAACGATAATCGTTCGAAAAAGTTCCATGGAACAGGGCCTTAAGATGGGACAGTGCTGTGGTCAGTCATTGTTTGAGCCGGTTGTCACTCTAGAGTGACAGGCTGCTTAGTCAATCACTGTCTGTGGCGTTGTCCCGTCTCGGTCAGTCAGTGATTGGCTGGGTGGGCTGTCACTCTCATCCTAGGAGTGGGCTGGTGGCAGTTTAAGACACCGGAGGAGGACACTGGAGGAGTGCAGACAGGTAAGCATGCTATTTTTTTAAGATATGCAGCCGCTATCTTTAAAAACTCATTTGAAATTTATCCAAAATTTTGGTTCACTACCAAACCGAACTTCTTGCAAATTTTCGAATGAATCTCAGTTTGGAGGATTCGGCTCACTGATCTCTACTTCATACTTTGAAAAGGTGTCTTTCTGTACTCAGACTTTTTGTAAGGCTTACATTCCAACCCATCCCCAACCCCTTCACCCTGAATTGTTCTTATTCTTACCCATATCCTGCTGAAATTGTCTCTCTCTCTTTTTTCCATTCATCCATTTTCAAGGTGGAATGCAGTTTGTGCATTGACCAGCTGGGGGAAGTGCCTCACACACATTTCTCAGATTTTAAATATATGGATAGGCAAGAAAATTTAAATTCAGGAAACTAATTATAGTTATAGGAAAAAATGACTAAAGTTGTCGTTTTGGAAATAAGTCAAGGAAGCAATGCTAAACAAGAATATATGACGGTACATTACAAGAACAATGTAAATGACAAAAATCTGGAAATACTAGGTGGTAAAATATGTTCTCTATGTCAAAAACAGGAAATTAGATACATGTTTCTGCATAACTGGCTCTTAATATCTGTCATAATGGTTTGAAAAAAATACTTTGAAAAGGAATGGGGAGAAGGTGTGTGGGTGGAGGGGGCAATGCTTGCGGTTGTGGTTCATACTAGTTCTCTTTTATAGAGATCTAGAAAATATGTATGAACATCCTACCAGGTATTAAAACATTTGAGTTTCAAAGGAGTGTGTTACCTACTAAAGGTTCATGCATCAGAAACATAGCGCACCTTGACTTGAGGATAGAGCCAGTGAATCATGTTGCAACATAGTCCTTTGAAGCAAAATGCTCCTGTGCACCTACTGTCTCTGATTGCAACTAAATGTTCCATAATATGGAAAGGTCCCAGACTCCTGAGGACACAGGCAAACGCCCTACATAGCAGGAAGTCTCAGAGAAGGAGGAGAAGTCTGGAAGAAGTGGTCCGAAATTACGGAGATTAGTTCTGTAGAGGAAGTGATATGCAAGTTGTTGCTTGCTCACATTACTTCCAGGAGCCAAAGGCAGCAGTTTATTTTTTTTTAATTCGTGCACCATGAAACTTACATTTAAAGGCAAATAATTGCCCCTATTTTAATAACGGCCGTTATTTGCCATTTAATGGCGTCCATTCACTAAATTTCAACAGTGTGTAAACATAGCCTTTCTGTGTTTTCAATCCACTCCTGGTTTTGGTTGTAAAATATTGAGCAGAAATACTGTGTGGGAACATAGCCTAAGGCCTTATGCACACGTTCAGTATTTTTTTCATGTCCGTAGATTCCTCCGGCTATCCAACAATCCGGTAAGAATTTTGGATTGGACATCTGTAGTGTACCCGTATTTCCGTAAATCTGTATTTTTTAGAAACACAACCTTTTAACATGTCTCGTCCTTATTTTTTCTTTCCTGAAATATGGACGCCGAAAAAGTTACAATCCGTAAAAAATAGCGTATCCCATGGATTTTTGTGAGAGAATCCGCAAAAAAAATTGGGGTCCGCACTAGGACATGTCCTTTTTTTTCAGGATGGGTTTGCGTCCTTGTAATTTACTGATCGTGTGAACAGCTCAATAGGCATCATTGTGCACTAACTCGAGTATGGAAATACAGATCCGTAGATTGCAGGACGTGTAAATAAGGCCGCTGTGTTCACACACAGCAAACTAAAGGTAAAATACGGCCGTATTTTCAATACAATAATTACTCCATTGACGTTAAAGGGGTTATCCAGTGCTACAAAAACATGGCCACTTTCTTTCACAGACAAACCCCAGCAAAACCCCACCCAAGCTGGAGACAAGAGTGGGACTGTCTCTGGAGGAAAGTGGCCATGATTTTGTGGCGCTGGACAAACTCTTTAATGGGAACTTGTCCAGTAGTGCACAAACCATATAGAATAACATCCGTAACTGATTAAGACTGCCCGTAATAATAAACATGCTCATATGGCTTCTGTTCACACATTGTTTTAATTTCACTCAAAATGACGTATGTAATTGTAGGTGTCTTTTATTTTACATAATGTGAAGCTAACCCTACAATGTATGCACAGATGGCATTATTCCACAGACTTTAAAGTAGAACATTATCAGAATAAAAATATGGCAGCACTTTAGACCTATTTTAGTCCCATAATTTGGTTTTTGTTTTACTGTGTGAGAACTTAGCCTTAAAAAATTTAAAATGATAAAAATATAACATGCCTACTAGAGATGAGCGAACCTCGAGCATGCTCGAGTCCATCCGAACCCGAACTTTCGGCATTTGATTAGCGGTGGCTGCTGAACTTGGATAAAGCCATAAGGCTATGTGGAAATCGTGGATATAGTCATTGGCTGTATCCATGTTTTCCAGACAACCTTAGAGCTTTATCCAAGTTCAGCAGCCCCATCTAATCAAATGCCGATCGTTCGGGGTTCGGATGGACTCGAGCCTGAACCCGGTTCGCTCATCTCTAATGCCTACATACATCTTAGGCTGCATTCCCACGTTCCGTGATCCTGACTGTATTCATAAGCGCCACGCTGTAGTAACAGCACCGCGCGGCTGATTCATTACAGCACGGCGCTTATGAACACAGTCTCCCCCGCTCCCAGCATCTAATTACAAATGCTGTCCGGGTGCGGGGGGACTCCGGTACATGCATTCCACGTCCATGATCCATCAGGATCACGGAACGTGGGAATGCAGCCTTAGAGCCTGAAGGGTTCTGTTGCATTTTTGTGTTTGCTTGCACTTCCTAGAATGCAAATCACCAAAGTAAGCTCTATGCAGACATTGAAAGGGTATCATATAGTTTGCTTATTATAACAAGTCATACCTGTCCAGCTCCTGTTCCAGGAAATTTCAGTATCTTCGTATGAACCTGAACTCTCGGCTTCTGACTGCCGCTGTCTGCCCGCTCCGTGGAGAGGGTGGATACAGCCGGAGGACCACCTGGAAAACTGGGATACAGTTATGGCAGGTTCGCTCATCTCTAGTCACCAGTTGCTACTTCTGAGATGAGCTGTCATAGCAGTCCCTACCTGCTCAGCCAATCACTGACTAAAGCCTCATTCCCATGTTCCACGCCAACATATCTCATTTAAAGGAGAAGTCTGGCGATTTCTAAAACTGCAGCAGCCGGCAAGGGCAGGGGGAAATTAATTACAAGTAGGAAATTACCTCTCCTCGTGCCCGCGCTGAGTGGTGGGACCGGCTTCGGAACCCCTGTCGGAAGGCATTTTCCCCCAAGTTGTGATGAAGTCACGACTTGGGGGGAAAAGGCCTGTCCTGGCTGATGGATTGGCCGATGACTGACTCACTGACTGGCTGAGCAGCCAGTCCATCAGCCGGGTCGTGACCTGTCAGCATCCTGAGGCTGCTCCTGACACTCACCACGGGCATGGGGTGAGGTAAGTTCCTATTTGTAAGTTTCCCCCCTGCCGCATTTTAGGAATCAACGTACTTCTCCTTTAAGGTATTTGCAGAGTTACCTACTTTTTGTGCAGGTTAATGCACTAGTGTTTCAAGGAACAACTCCATGGGTAGCATTTATAGAGGGGACAATGACTGGCACTGCTAATGCAAAAACTCAACAATCATTCTGGAGTTCTGATCATCGGATTTGGGTAAATTTACAGATTCTATCTATTGCAAAAACTCCTGTGACCAAAAATTGGTTCCATTAATCTTAATTGGGGCAGTTTCGGTGGAAATAACAAGGTGTTGTGTTTCTGCAGGAAATCTGCTTGCGTGCGACTATACCCTTCAGGGCAGAACGTATGTATGAAAAACATATTGTATTATGTCATGGTGTCACGGCCGCGGCGGCGTCCCGTGTTCCGGGCCGCTGCCGCGACCTCCTCCTGCCCCATGCAGCCGCCGGGGTCCTTGTGCAGGGACCCGGCACTGCTGCTAGTTCGGCCCCTGGGGGCGCCTCACCTCTCCTCCACTCCTGTCTCCATCTGTGCCGGCCGGCGCGCGCGTCCCCGCCTCCTAGGGCGCGCGCGCGCCGGCTGTCTCAGATTTAAAGGGGCAGTGCGCTCCTAATTGGTCTGTTTGTCAATCACTCCCCTATAAGTTCCAGCCCTGCCCCCTTCCAGGTGTTGGAGCCTCTACATGCTTCCCATAGCGTTTGGCCCAGCTCCCTGTTGTTTCTGACCTTAGTCCTTGTCCCTTTCTCCTGTCTTCAGTCCTTGTCCCTAGTCCTTGCCCGCTGCCTTCCCATTGTTCCTGAGTCCTGTCCGCCACCTGCGAGCACGTCTACAGTCCTCTGCCTGCACTATCTCCTGCCTACTGCTCCTGCAACGCCTCGCCTGCCGTCGCTAGTAACCAAGCCAAACCTGGGGGTCGCCTGCCGCAGCAAGTCCATCCCGCCTTGCGGCGGGCTCTGGTGAAAACCAGCGGCCCCTTAGACTCCGCTCCCTGGTGAGGTTAGTGCCATCGCTGGTGACGGTCTAGTGGATCCACTACTCCAGGCGTTACAGTAGGCTCCAACCATGGATCCCGGCGAGGTGCCTGATATCCGCGAAGTAGCCTGAGTGGTCGCCCTAAAGGCTCAACAAATCCAGCAACAGTCACAACTGATCCAACAACTGACTGCAGCCGTACAGCAGCATACCACCGCTCAGCAGTCATCACCTCCTGCAGCCTCTGCTAAGCTACGACTGGCTCTCCCAAGTAAATATGGAGGTGACCCCAAGTTGTGCAGAGGATTCCTGACCCAATGCACCATGCATATCGAACTTCTAAGCAGTCAGTTTGCCACCGAGCACTCTAAAGTGGCTTTCATCATCAGCCTATTGGAAGGTAGAGCTCTGGCCTGGGCCACACCACTGTGGGACCGTGATGATCCTGTGGCTGCTAATCTCCGAATTTTCCTGGCCGAGTTTCGCTCTGTCTTTGAGTAAGACCGCACCTCTAGTCCTCCAGGTGGGCACTTCACATCTGGAAAAGATCTCCTTCTACGTCCTGCCCCATTCATCTTCCACCATCCTCCTGGGACTCCCTTGGCTGCAATTACATGCCCCTAAGCTGGACTGGAGAACCGGGAAGATTCTTAGTTGGGGTCAGGACTGTTCTAACCAGTGTCTGAGGTCACCTCAGCCCAAGTACTCTATGTTGTCACCCGAGCCCGCCAAGCCTTTGTCCGGCCTACCGGCGGAATACCAAGACTTGCCTGATGCCTCCATCTGCAGGCAAGAAAGAGGGGGAGGCCAAAGGGGGGGGGGGGGGTACTGTCACGGCCGCGGCGGCGTCCCGTGTTCCGGGCCGCCGCCGCGACCTCCTCCTGCCCCATGCAGCCGCCGGTGTCCTTGTGCAGGGACCCGGCACTGCTGCTAGTTCGGCCCCTGGGGGCGCCTCACCTCTCCTCCGCTCCTGTCTCCGTCTGTGCCGGCCGGCGCGCGTCCCCGCCTCCTAAGGCGCGCGCGCGTCGGCTGTCTCAGATTTAAAGGGGCAGTGCGCTCCTAATTGGTCTGCTTGTCCCTAGTCCTTGCCCGCTGCCTTCCCATTGTTCCTGAGTCCTGTCCGCCACCTGCGAGCACGTCTACAGTCCTCTGCCTGCACTATCTCCTGCCTACTGCTCCTGCCACGCCTCGCCTGCCGTCGCTAGCAACCAAGCCAGGGGTAGCAACCTGGGGGTCGCCTGCCGCAGCAAGTCCATCCCGCCTTGCGGCGGGCTCTGGTGAAAACCAGCGGCCCCTTAGACTCCGCTCCCTGGTGAGGTTAGTGCCATCGCTGGTGATGGTCCAATGGATCCACTACTCCAGGCGTTACACATGGAAGTATTGGAGGAAGTATCAGAAGAATAATATTTTCACCAAAAACAACATCAGTTGAGTAAAGCCCCTATTACATGGGCCGATCTGGAGAAACAAGGGAGCACCAGCCTGTCAATTACTCCTCGTATTGCATGCGCCGACAGTAAGTGGGGGGGGGGCCCAATTCACACATCATTCGGGGAGCCCATAGGAGATAGTGGTGGTCTGCTGCCGCAGCTCCTATTATATGGGGTGATGGCCACCAAACCATCGCTATCCTTCTAGTTTTTTTTTCAACATGTTGAAAGACAAGGATCGTCTGACATCGTGCAAGTCATCTGATGGTTGCCTTTTAACAGGAGCTATTACACCAATCGATTATCGGCCGTAACGGCCAAAAGCAGATGATAATCCCTTGGTGTAATTAAAATTATTCTAACTAGAAGGTCTGGAGAGGATTCTCAAGACTTGGTGGCAGTCAAAGGTATACATGTGGCGTTGTTAGCAGTTTAAAAGTGCTTACTCAAACGCTGGCTAGATCCTTCAATACCATCAATCTCAGACGTGACGGATCAGTTGAGAATGCTCCTTCACATTGATAGACTGGACACGTTACGATCCATGGGGAGGATCACTAAACAATTCTTTCATAAATGGAGACCGTTTCTAGAAAAAGTATCTTCTCCGGACGAAAGGAGGGAGATTATGCTACAGTTTAGGTGCTCAGAATGGTACTGTACGGAAGATCTTAAAGGCACATTGGGTGTGCTAAAAGTCACTTAAGTGTTATGTCTTGGTCAGGCTGATTTTCGTTGTCTCTGTGTGTGTGTTCTTTGTTGGGTACGTATGTTGGTGGGTCTGTGTGAGTTGTGTGTTTGTTGTGGATCCATTGGTCCCCAGTTGAGATGCTATAAACTGTCTCGTAGTTGTTTAGATAAGAGGGTCCAGTTTAAGGGCCAAGTTCGGGTTAACACTTATGTTCGACATGGAATTCGAGAGACACCTGGGGGAACAGAGGGTCATGGATCCCGGAGTCGTAATATCTTCCCCTTCTTCACACCCTGGGACTTGCAATTGACTTTGTATATGTAAGTGTCTCCTCTCTTTCATATTTCATATGGTATATACGTGTACAACTCTCTATTTCTTTTGTATTATATGTGACATGGCCTGTACACTTTTCGAAAAAAGACAATAAAAATTATTGTTTAAAAAAAAAAATAAATAAATTATTCTAAACTATTTTCAGGAGTTTGTGAATTGTTAATCGGCTGGAGACATGGATGGGTGCGAGAAGTGTAGGGAGCAGGGAGAGGAGGAAAGAGTAAACCTTTTTCTTCACCCCTTTACCTGTAACCACCAATCACACCGGCAGAATTTCCTGCTCCCATTACACAAATGTGGTAAGACATGATTTACTTAGACTTAAGGATCTTACTTCCGGCGGGCGGACTGAAGAATTAAAAGGAATGAGTGGGAAATCAAATCTCCTCCTCCTGGATTGTACGTCTTTAGTGGATATTCAGCCAAGCCAGTTATCTAGCAGGACTGGTTATATAAATGACGTGCTGGCTCAGAGGTCACAGTCGAAGCTGAAGAGAGTAGCATTCCAAAGTGAGAGGGAAACCTGCCTGAACACTTAACCTTACTCCTCTGACTATTGTAGCTATAGGCTGCCTCCCAACCCTGTAAGCACTTATCAAGAAGAGCCTGACAGAAGTTCAATTGCTCTGCTACCTCACCCCCAGCTGCCAGCATGAATTACTGGAGAGGGATTTCCAGTGCACTAGTCTTCCTATGTGAGTATAAATTATTATTGTCTTCTATGTATGTAAACTATTTCTGACCTACTATACTGAACTCTGTTCCTAGTCATTTTTTTCACTTTCTAGCCTTACACGTTCACCTGGATTCTGTTCCCCTTAGGTTTAAATATGACAATATATATATATATATATATATATATATATATATATATATACACACACATTGTAGCTTGATTCAGATTAGATAATTAGATTATCAATATAATAAAAACAGGGGTATATTTAGATACATATGTCGGCACACAATGAAATCCAATAATAAAAATTGATTCATGTGTTAATAGAGATACTGTTCTGTCTATTATTATTATTATTATTATTATTATTATTAATAATATGCTCTTTTACTGATTTCCTTATTGATATTTAACCTACTGAAAAATATATATATATGGAATATAAATGACATTTAACAGAAATTACTGTTTCTGTATTGTGTATCCTGTATCTGTAATATTACGTAATTCATATTTATCTAAAATAGTAAAAATAATAATAATAATTACATATATATATATATATATATATATATATATATATATAATTGTTGTTATTATTATTATTATTTTATTTGTTTATTTTAATCAATTGGATTTTTCAAATCCTCATTCGCAGTTCCAGGGTAACGCTATGTTCACACAATGTAAAAATAGGTGCAAATAACTTGAAAACTAATAACAACCATTGTTCATCAACAACAGACGTTATTTGCACTTATTTTTACATATCCTATTTGGTACCAGAAGTCCCCAATACACATAGACAAAACATGCATGTTTGGCCAAGTCAAGCATAAGCCTTGAGAGGTGTCGCCAGCAGAGCGGTTTCTCGTCTGACAACTCTACAGCGTGCACGGCCACCACTTAATTTTGTAATAATACATAATATTCCGGCAGTACTACGCCGATCTGTTTCATAATAGTGACATCATTATCTGTTAATCCGGTAACAATGCTATGTATAGCACTGTCACTGAAACCACTTGACAGGGATTGCTGTAAGAGCGTTTGATTATGGGAAAAAGTAGATGACTCGGCTGGATGACAGCACTGACATATGAGCATGTAAACAGATTAATTATCCCTTGTAATATTTCACTCCCTGCTTTATTATGAGGCTTCTTTAAGCAATCTTTTTATTTGATTAACCATTTAATTCTATGATAAAAAAGTTTTAAATATTTTTTTAAAAAAAAAAAAAAAAAAAAAAAATATATATATATATATATATATATACACACACACATATATTTATATATATATATATATATATATGTATATATAATTTTTATATATATATATATATATATATATATATATATATATATTATAATTTTTTTCATATACTTTAAACTATATGGTAGCTCAGCAGTTACCACTGATGTCCAGGCTTAAATCTGACCTGGGTGACATACAGTAAATAGGGAATTTCTATTGTACACGTTTTCTTCCCACTCACCAGAAACTCACTCCTGCCTGTGAAACTGGCTATAGTGAGAGATCCCATTAGATATAGTGGCAGGTTACGTCACTGGTAATTAGTAGGAAGGGCCAGGAGTAGCTTTAGCACTGGAAATCCAAACTCCGTCTATGGCTGTAGGCGGCATGTGTTCATTATTTATGAGTATAGATGCTTGTGATTGCCTGTCATCCATAGGGGCTTGCATACCCAGAGTTTCCTGCATTTTTGTCGCACATGCAAGGACTAGTTTCATTACTGAACTTTCAGTGGCCTAGATAACATTCTATTACTCTATACAATAAATTCTGGTGAGAACAAAGAATTAGCAAAAAAAATAAATAAATTTGAATAATTGATCGGTCAATGGAAGGTTATGTTTAGGTGTTACGTTGTTACCTACCTATGTATTTATATTGCATTTATAGATTAGGAGACAATGCAGAAAATGCTTGTAATCTGATCTACCTGGATTGCAGGTAAGCAATATTCAGGAGTGTCCTGTTTATCTTGCATTCCTCAGTATAATAAACTAGCAGAACTAGAGCTAACTTACCAGCAATTGGATGGGAACCTGAGGCCTTCGCAGTTTCACGAAGTTGAGGTTATACTAGAACAAACATGGCCAGCATCCTGTTGCAGCTGCTCTTGAATTCCATTTGTCATGACAGACAGGTATTTGGAAAAGTAGTTGACTAAGAGTTTGTGAAAAGTTTTTTTTTCTATATCCCTCCCATGAATACAAAGGAAAAGGGTTAAACACAAAAATGTCTGTGGATCCAGAATGAGCCAGATTACTAAATCCGGTTACATTTTTGGACTCTGTTGTTCATAATTACAGGTTGCAAATTACATTTCTAACTAAACCCATATTAAATAGGAGCTGCCATAGTTTCTGTTGTGCTTGTGGCTTTTTTTTTATTTTTTTATTCACATATCTTCTGCCATTCGCAATTTGCATATAAGGAATACACTCTGTACAAGTCAAACCTGAACAAGTACCTGCATGAAGACTGATACATCAATGGCTATAATAGGTGTTTGCGGATAAAATACTATTATATAGGTGATACATCACAACCGACAATGCATTTAGACAGATCATTTAGCTTTTTTCCACATTTTATGTTGTGGTGCAAATATAAAAAGATTCTAGTCTCCCGCATCATTCTGCACCCAATACCTAATAAAGACAAAGTGATGACAGAAGGTTAGAAATCGTTGCTAATTTATTGAAAAGGAACAACTAAAATCTTCCATTGCCGTCAGTAATAATGCTTTTATTTGTATAGCGCCAACTGATTCCGCAGCACTCCACATAGTTTGTCAATTTTGGTCCCCATTAGGGCTCACAATCTAAGTTGACCTATCTGTATTTTCAGTGTGGGAGGAAACCGGATGGGATATGAACCCAGGACCCCAGTGCTGCAAGGCTACATTGCTACCCACTGAGTCACCGTACTGCCCCTCAGTATTCAAACGTCAGTATTCAGACCCTGTACTCAGTACTTAGATTAAGCGCCTTTGGCATCAATTACAGCTTCCAGTTTTATTGAGTACAGTATGATGCCACAAGGTTTGCACACCTGGATTTGGGGATTTTCTGCCATTCTTCTCTGCAGATCTTCTCAAGCTCTCTCAAGTTGGGGACTGTTGGTGGACGGCCATGTTCAGGTCGCTCCAGAGATGTTTAAAGGGGTCCTCCGTTTAAAATTTACTTGTCCCCTATCCACAGGATAGGGGACAAGTAAGAAATTGCGGGGTGTTCAGCCTCCACTCCTTGGCGATCTCCAAATGGGCCCCCAACTCCTTTGTTTTGAATACAGCAGCAGGTTGGCATGTGACCCGAGACTCTATTAATTCTTTAAAAATTGAATCTTTCTTTCATCAGACTAGAGAATCCTATTTCTCAGTCTCAGAGTCCTATAGGTAATTTTCTTTAAACTCCAGATGGCCTTTGTGAGTTTTACCTGTAGGAAGACTTTTTTCTGGCCACACTGCCATAAGGCTGCTGCAGTTGTGGTTGACCTGATCTGTGCACAAGATCTTTGGGACTCAGCCAGAGTGACCATTGGGTTCTTGATCACCTATCTTATCAAGGTCCTTCTCCCCTGATTACTTTGTTACCTGCTCTAGTATGAGTCCTGGTCATTCCATATTTCCTTGATTCAAGAATTATGGAGGCCACTGTGCTTTTGGCAACTTTTAGTGCAGCAGAAATGGTTTGTCCATCAGTTGTATCTCCAGGGAGGGGAGGGGTAAGTCGCTGAGACAGCGCTCTCGCTGCAGCTTATCTATTTCAGAACAGATGATGTCGGCCGACCAGTATCACCAATGGCATCATCTGTTGATGATTGTTGGGGGGAGTACACGCTATACTGCTGGCCAAATCCACCACAAGCAGAGGGTTCGGCCCGCAATAGTCTAAAGCGTATGGGGACCTTCGGGCTATATTAAAAAGGCCTTTAAGTTATCTTCACACAAGTGTTCAATATGTTCAGGTTTGATGACCTCCTATGGTCCTTTTAGACAGGCAGACCCATGCCCAATACAAGCACTGATATAGCAGTTCAGTGTTCTTAGGATGAGCCTTTTACATGGATCAATGACTGTGCAGCTAGGGCCGCAGGACAGTAATAGTTTGTACGATCCTTCACTTGCGTCACCAGCTACACATCCCCTGCTTAAATAGGATGACGTCCCTTCGACCAATGATGCCTTTAAGGGTCACACAATCCCAGCGATCAGCTGACAAATAAGCCTGTTCATTGTCTGATCGCAAGGGGCAACAGTTACATAGTTAATAAGGTTAAAAAAAGACAAGAGTCCATAAAGTTCAACCTACTGAAACCCTACTGTGCTGACCCAATTCTCAGCCAATTATGCTGATCATTGCCTCGTGTAAAATGCCCTATACAGTATTTATAGTCCTTTATGCTTAGGAGTCAGAATTCATGGCAATTACACAGTTCGTTTCTGTTCTTGGAGTTAATATCGGCAGTCAGCCATGGTGTACAAAGGGCAGCGCGAGGATAGTTAAATGCTACCAGAGCAGCGATTATGTTACTGAGCTACCCGAGCACTGTCCAAGGTCACTTTAATTGTCTTTTAGCTTATTATTAACCTGACAATTCACCTTTTCACTTCTGACGTTAATCTTTTATTATAAGAGGAATGCGGTTGCATCACCAGCTATGTACAGCACAGTAGTAATGCATAACTAGAAATAAATAGATCACCAAAACTACAATGCCTATATAATTATCATTTTGGATCCATAATTAGATAACACTTAGACAGGTTTATAACAGTATGCAAGTTATGTGTAGCCGAGTCAAATTCATTACTCCTGTTTAGAGATGAGCGAACCTTGGGCACGCTCTGGTTCCTCCAAACCTTGAACTCTTGGTATTTGATTACCAGTGGCTGAAGAAGTTGGATGCAGCCCAAGGAAGTCCTGAATAACATGGATTAATAGAGCTTTCGAGTGATGGACTGCCACAGTTCCTTCACTTTAATTCCCAGCATAGCTTCCTCCTTATGAGTGTGGCTGGGCCTTAAAGGGGTTGTCCATCAAAAAAAAAATTCTTTCAAATCAACTGGTGTCAGAAAGTTAAGGCCCTATTAAACGGAACGATCGTCCAGTGTAATAGAAGGCAATGATCAGCCGACATGAGCGATGTCGGTTGATCATCGCTGTTATTTGTCTTTCAACATGTTAAAAGACAAAAGACTGTGATAGCAACGATCTGCTGCCGTCACTCTTTGGAATAGGAGTGGCGGCAACAGAACGCCACTATCCTCTATGGGCTGCCCGGACAATCTAGAGATCACCCGGTAAGCCCCCTGCAGCTCCCCACAGCGCCCCCCTTTACTTACCTGCTCGCTGCGGCCGCCACCTGTACTAGCGGCGTCAGCGAGCTGGGAACGAGGAGCAAACAAGCGCTGACAGCACTCGTTTGCTCCTCCTGTCGCCCTGTATAATAGGGGCTTTATATAGATTTGTAATTAACTTCTGATTAAAAATTTCCAGTCTTCCCATACCTATCAGCTACTATATGTCCTGCAGGAAGTGTTGTTTTATTTACACTCAGACACAGTGCTCTCTGCTGCCACCTCTCTCCATGACAGGAACTGTCCAGGGTAGCAGCAAATCCCTATAGAAAACCTCTCCTGCTCTGGACAGTTCCTGTCTCGGCCAGAGATGTCAGCAGAGAGCACTGTGTCTCAATGTAAATAAAACAACATTTCCTGCAGGACATATAGTAGCTTATACGTATGGGAAGACTTGAGATTTTTAAATAGAAGTAAATTACAAATCTATATAACTTTCTGATACCTTTTGATTTAAAAGAAAATTTTTCGCTGGAGTTCTCCTTTATGGTTCATATACACTTTCGTGAAAGGTTGGCCAAACCCGTAGACTTCAGCATGACCATGTATGAGTGTATAGGGGCCATTTGACTCTCCTCCAACACATGATGTTGAGAGAGAGAAAGACTGAGCACGTTAGATTTTAATGGCACCCCCCACGGCTGTGTCACTACAGCAGCACAGAGCTTTAACTGTGTCTGAGCTCACGTCATAAGTTATGATGAACAGTTCAGTCCATAATATACAATCAGTTTACGAACCATATATCACAGACATGTTAATGCAGCCTTAGGCTATGTTCCCACTATGGGATTTTAGTTGGAAAATATGGTCATCTGACGGCTGCAAATACTGATTGTGATCATTATTTGCGGCTGTCATTTTGAAAAGACAGCCGCCTATTCCTGATAAATGCTCTTGTAGTGGGAAGATAGCTTTAGACTTTAGGCTAATAAGGCGTATTTTCAATGAAATATTGCACTTTATTGAAGTCAATGGGATATTGGACGGCAGGTATACACCTTTATTGATTACAGATTTGTGCACAAAGTTGTTTTACTTCTTTACTAGGAGTGAATTGTAATACTTCAAGAATGATGCCAGATGCCCAATGCTGTTTTGTGTGTAGTGGTGGCACAGGTTACTGTAGCGTAGCTTCAACTGAACTGATCAGACCTCATCGATCAGACACTGATTGCCTATCCTGTGGTTAGGCCATCATTGTTATAAATCCAGACAACCCCTTTAATTAAACGTGAGCTACAACCTGATCCTTTCTCATCGTCAACAGAGATATCAGATAGGGAAATGCACACGCATAAATGCACATGCGGAAGGTCCAGCATCTTGGCCAGATGTTTGGGAATTAGAATTAATATTATAACCAATCTGATCTTTTAAAAGTTGTGCATCTATAGGGTATTCTGGCATAATGTGACTCTATATGGTGTTTGTTTTTCCAAGTTGTGTTTTGTTTTTGTGCACAATTTGCGGCAATATAAACGAAAAGTCAACTTACAGCGCAGGACCAGGACACACACCTTTCCTCTTAGCGTCCCCAGTGTTACAGGGGGCTATCGGAAGGTTAGATTTGTCCAACCTACTGATAGTACCCCTTTAAACAGTTTCAGAGCTCCTGGCATCACTATGAATGATGATATCGGGAGCTTTGAACTCCTCTCTGGAGCACATCGCTTGTATTTTTGTACTGTGCACGGAACGTGTGAATGCGCCCTAAGATGTGTGACTTTAGTGTGAAATAACCAGTAAAAATAAAGATTCAAATGTATATACTTACATACTATAAGTACATATACCCAGTCTTCTTCATGGAAGATATTGGGACGAAATTGTCAGTGGTGTGTTTATGGGTTTTTGAGTCAAAAAGTTGCAAAATTTTGCGTAATTTTCACTTGCTCAAAAAAAAAAAAAATGTGTGCGGAAGCATGAAAACTTATTTATGGCTAGTCTTATCAGCAAATTTAATATATTATGTGTGACTTTTCTCCTTTTGCTTAAAATGTTGCACAAATCTACACATGTTCTGAGCAGTCTTATTTGTAGGTTTGCAGCGCAACTTTGTGTGGATTGGTGCAAATTTATCAACCAGCATGCAACTTTTTGTATGCACACATAGATAAGGTGAATTCTATCAGTGAATTCTGTATTGTTTCGGTCACATTGACCTTCATCAGATAGTCAGAGGAGGGCGTGGAGGCATGAAAAATCAGCCTATAGTTTCTGTATAATATGCCTTCCTTGCTTCCTCTGATCTCCAAGCAATCCGATTGTTTCATGAAAGTCAATGCCACTGCTTCTCAATAAATTTGTATCAAATTGGTCTGCCAAGTTTGACATGATTCTAAGGAGTGGAGTCCTACTTAAGTACCCGGCCTAGACTTTAGCGTGCAGTATCATATGCAGAGTGAAATATCCATGCTAGCCCTAAGCTGGTATAGACTTCAGGGTGCCCTGGGAGATTAGTGTTAGTGAGTAGATCTGTCAAATTGTTTGGGTTCGGCAGCGTTTTCCGAACCTGAAAGCTCTGCATTTGATTCCCCAGAAAAACATGATATAGCCTATTCCTGTATCCATGTTTTTCCAGGACTCCCTAGGGCGGCATCCAACTTCTGCTGCCACGGGGAATCAAATGTAGAGTGTTCAGGTTCGGAAATGTTGCCAAACCCAAACAGTTTCAAAGGTATGCTCAACACTACTTAAGAGTGGTTTGTGAGATGGAAAGACTATGATCATGTTCATTCTTCTCATGGATTCTGCATGGAAAAATCGTAGAATAACCCCATTGAATGAAGCTTTAAAGTGTCACTGTCGTCTTTTTTATTTTGCAGAAATTAATAGTACAGGCGATTTTAAGAAACTTTGTAATTGGGTTTATTAGGCAAATATGCCATTATCTGCATTCAAAAAGACTTTCCCCAGGTCCCCCCACCCTCCCTCCTCTTTTCCATTCACTGCTCATTAGGAAATTATGTCTTGTTGCATCAGACATGCCCCTGTCTGTTCTATGGAGAGGGTAGGGGGGAGGAGGAAAGAGGGAGATTAGTCGGCAGCAGAGAGCAGAGAACAAAGGATTACACAGTGGGAACTGTGTGAAAGCAGATATTCAAAGGTCAGAGAGGTCAGTGCTGACTTTAGAGGAGATAGCCAAGTGATGTAGCTGTAAATTAACTCTTTGTTGTTCTGTTTTGGTGCTTCATGTCCTTCCACCTCTCCCCTCGCCCTAGAGAACAATGAAGACAGGGGGGAGAGCTTCAAACTGCTTTTTTATGATAAAAATGCATTTTTCGGCCAATAAACCCAATTACAAAGTTTCTTAAAATCGCCTGTACTATTGATTTCTGAAAATAAAATTAAATGACAGTCACACTTTAAGGATATGTCAGCGCATTTGCTGGACATCAACATTAGGCATTGGAGTGTCAGTCTTGTATTTCTGCCATGAATCCTCTTGTAAATACACGTCACTGGCAAATCCTGAATGAGAGAACATACTGTAAGGGTGGGGTCAGATGTAGCAACTAGTTTCGGCTATAGATTTTAATGATCGCATTGCAAAGGGTAAAATCCACAGTAAAATTCCGGAACATCTAGCAACACAGTGAGCATGCTGTGGATTTAAAAATTCACAGCATTCTCTGAATTCCATATTTTTTTTTTTTTAAATCTCATCAACATTTTTGCATGTTAAACAACAAAGATCTGTGACAATTCATCAGTAAAACCATCAGTATTTCCTGATGGTATAAAAAAAAAGCCATACTCACCTGCTGCTGCATTGCCCTCCTCCAGCTTCTTCCTCTTCCTTACTGCACTGCGAATGAACAAGTGATAATACTCATATGCCGCAGTGCTTAGGGGAGAGAGCAGCTTCTTGTAGCCTGAAGCATAATTCTGCCTTCAACCAGAACAGTGATTGACAGGGTGGGCAACCAATGGCTCCTGGCCCTGTCAAACAAAGTACCACATTTTACTGGATGTGCTCCTGATTAGATATAATCGAACAGGGCCGAGGTTCAGGTTCATACGAACCCGAACCATCGGCATTTGACTCCCACTGCCTTCCCGTTCCGAGGGGAAGGTGGAAACAGCCCGAGTACTGCCTGGAAAACAGGGATACAGCCTATTACCTATTACCATGGAACGGGAAGGCATCTCTACTCCTTTTTTCTCTTACATTAGACAATCATGGGAAAGTATTCCAAAGATAGAACCAATATCTACCAGATATTTAAAGTATAGCCTATGGATATGTCATCAATCACTAAGATGGGCATACCAGTTTAACTAGAATTTTTATTAGGCTTCTATACACATATAAAGTCATGCTATATATTTTTAGTGATATAATGCCGCATCGTACAATGTCATAGTCATAGTGTAATTCTCCAACTACCAACAAAGATAGCTTTTTTTTACTTGCTTTTGCGCTGTCCTCGTCACCATGTTTGCTCTTATATATGATCATTTACAATGCCAGGGACAGTGAGCAGCGGCTATTTTAAGATTTGCCTTATCAGAGCTATCTCTATAGTTTTGCTAATAGCTATAATACTCAGCTATTGTAATGACATTCCGCTCAACCGCATCAGTGTTTGTTGTACTTCTGTGAATGGCATTCCACTCAGAAAATGGTGCTCAGTAATAGCTCTATTCTGTAATGCCGGGAACGATGATGTAAGTCGGTGCAGTAACTGTTGATGCACTCAGTCTCAGTCATTCACTGACCACAGCCGGCTGGAAATGAATGTGCTTAATCCAATAGGATGTACTCATGGCTGCGTTACTGTAGGTGGTTTTCTGAATTGTAACACAGCTATTAATAAAGGGTTATTCTGGGAATTAAAAAAAAAGTTGAAAGGGAAACTCCGGTGAAATTTCTTTTACTAACTGGTCATCAGCCGGTGTCAGAAAGTTATATAGATTTGTAATTTACTTTTATTTAAAAATGCCAATCCTTTCAGTACTTATCAGCTGCTGTATGTCCTGTAGGAAGTGCAGTTCCTGTCACGGACAGAGGTGGCAGCAGACAGCACTGTGTCAGACTGGAAAGAAAACACCATTCCCTGCAGGACATACAGCGGTTGATAAGTACCGGAAGGCTTGACATCTTAAATGACAAATCTATAGCTGCCCCATCTCCCCATAGCTCTCGCTTTAGCTCCTTCTTGTCCCCCGCTGATTGTCTCTTCTCCCTACTTCTGAGGCCACACGTCGGAGCAGGACCAGTCCACCCTGCCAATCAATGGCCGAGCAGGTTCTCTCTGACGTGTTGTCTGGGAAGCAGGGAGAGGAGATAAAAGGTTAGGGACCATGAGCTGCAGCAGGGGCTATGGGGGCTGGGGCAGGTAGGTATAATTTTTACTTTTTATTTTTACAGCAACCTAAGAAATAGAAATGCTTCCCAAAATACCCCTTTAAAGGGGCATTCCAACTAAAACTAGTTAGAATAAAGGACAAGTAAAATATCTTGGGGGGGTCTGACTAGGGCCAGGTGATATACCGTCAAAATACCGATACCGTCTATGGCGATCTGCATTTTCTGTATTTTTGTGTGCAGGTGGCTGAGTTGTCCTGTGTGTGGGTGGCGTGTGGGGGGCTGAGATGTTCTGTGTGTGGGCGGCTGAGTTGTCCTGTGTGTGGGTGGCTGACATGTCCTGTGTGAAGGCGGCTGACATGTCCTGTGTGCAGGTGGGCCGCAGGGTTGTCCTATGTGTGGGCGGCTAATGGCATCCCAGCCGGAGCGTACACACATCGTATGGGATCCCATGCGGCGCCGGAAAATACTGACATGTCAGTTTTCTGCAGCCGGAATTCAGTGAATTCCGGCCACAGAAAGACCTGTCAGTTCACACAGTGAAGCAAGTGACTCCGGCCGCTTGCTTCACTGTGTGCTATGGGAAGCTCTGATGCGGGCGCGCGCTGAGCTCCGCGGCCGGAAAGATCACCCGGCCGGGATGATCCGAGCTAAGACCGGCCGTTCCGTGACCCGGCCGGGGTCACGGAACAGCCGGGTGTTCACAGCGTGTGAACATAGCCTTGTATTGTATTGTAATAGTATATATGTCCCCAAACAGTATAAGTTAACCCTGCAAAATGCTTGGCGGGTAACCCTATAGGTTATGTTCACACAACGTTTTTTCAGCTCCGTTTAAAATGACGTCCGTCATTTTGAGTCTAAAATAACGGACATCATTTAGCTGTCTGGCCTCCCCTTAGTTCAATGACGGCTGTTGGTACATCATTCTAGTTTGGGGTTACTAATTGGACTCTGGGTGTGGATTAATTTAAAAGTCCATTGAATTTAATAGTAAAAACTGCAAAAAAAAGACAAAAGAAAAACTGTGTGAACAACTAATAAAAAACGTCCGCTGTTTGCAAAAGACGTCTGAAAAGAATGATCATGTTCATTATTTTGACGTCCGTGGTAAAAACGTCCATTATTCAATACATTGTGCGCATTGGACGTCTGTCTTCCCATCGACTTCAATGCATTGCCATTTTCTCTATTTTTAACGTTGTGTGACTGTGAACATAGCCATACACAGTATTTTCTTTGGAAGTGAATGCTATAAAGCTGGTTGTGATTACAGCACTATGTATACATTACAGGATGTGGATATACAGGTATACAGCTATGTACATGCTACAGGAAATGTATATACAGGTAAACATTACATCTATGTACTCACTACAGGATGTGTATACACTGGTATACAGCCACTACATGACAAGTTCCTTATATACAGGTACACAGATACATACTACATAGCTATATACCTGTATACAACACGAAAGTCCCGAACACTCCAGCATAAGTGAAAAAAGTGATTTATTGCAAAAAGATGAAAAAAATACAAAGATGCAACGTTTCAGTTTTCTCTCAGAACCGTTCTCAAGGTTTTGAGAGAGAACTGAAAGGTTCCATCTTTGTATTTTTTGCACCTTTTTGCAATAAATCACTTTTTTCACCTATGCTGGAGTGCTTGGGACTTTGGTGTTGTACCTGGGGATCCCTCCTGCCAAGGGACTTACATCCTGCAGCACCCGCTACATCAACTAAGAAGTGCGGCTCCTATCTCTCCTCTATATACCTGTATATACACATCCTGTACATAGCTGTATACATATCCTTTAGTGGATGTACTGTATACCTGTCTATACGCGTCCAGGTCTCTGCTGAGACACCCTAATAGTGACAAATAATAATAATGACTAATAATGACAATAGACTAAATGGCACAGCCTTGCGTTGCTGCTCAGTTACTTTTTACTTTATTGAAACAAAAACAAAAAAAACAGGTGCGTGTGGTTTTCAAAAGAGGTGTGGCTTACAAAAGGGGCGTGTCATAGTTATAATTCAATTATTGTTACCGCTGCTAGATTTACGATTAACCATGACATTGATTTAGGCCCTTATCGCCCAGCCTAGGGCAGACCTCCGTACTCCCTGGCGATCTCCATATCGGCCCGCAGCTCCTTTTTTAATAGAGCCGCTCTATACATTCTCTATGGAGCCCCCGGAAACAGCCAAGCGCTGTACTTGCTCTTTCTGGCAGCTCCATAGGGAATGAATGGAGTCGCCATAGAGCCAAGTAATATGCAGATGGCTACCATCAGATATCTAGTAGGAGGGGTGGGAGCATTTTCCTTTTGCCTGCTCCTTCCTTGGATACAGTATGTGAGATGCTCACTTACCTTAGTTAGGCCTCATTCCCATGTTGTTACATGAGCTACGGAGGAGTTCTGAGTTCCCGGCATCATGTATCCATATGATGCTAGGAGTGCCAAAACCGGTTAAATGATCGCGCTATTGTGTCAGTACAGTAATGTGAACATTTAAACTGTTTCGGAGCTATAAAATCCGTTCCTTGGCACACAGTCTTATATATGGATTGTGCACAGGACTTGGGTATAAGGCCTTACATTGTCATGTATAAAACCATGTGAACTGTGGATCACTTATGTAACCAAATTATTCCATAGGGTCCTTTGCAGTGGCATTGACGTAGCTACCATGGAGGCAGACCTCGCGACTGCTATGGGGCCCATGGGGCAGGGGGGCCTGGGCCCTCATCAGCAAAGCACATGGTCTGTCTCCATGGTAGTAGCGGGTGGCACTGTCAGATCACTCACCAACAGCACCTTTCTCCTTCAGAGAGACAGTGGCTCCTCACGGCAGTGACAAGATCAGGCACTGCCACTAGTGCCTGCCACCTGCACCTCCCGCCCTCCCATTGGCAACCCAACTTGCACCTCATCTCTCCAGCCCCCTCCTCCCCCTGACAGAGACACTGCCTGGCACCATCCACCTTGAGTATATGCATGGGTGGGGGGAGAAGGTGTACAGGATTCATTAGACCCCTGCACAGTTTCTTGCTATGGGGCCCCATGAATCCTAGCTACGCCCCTGTTGATTGGATATACTGTATAGATACTGACGGGTGCCATTTAGGCTTGGCTACCAGATAAACCTCTGGGGGTCAAAGTTCTAACACAGCCTAGGGGGCCAAGTGTAACAGATGTTTGGTTTCCAACAAAAGCCCATAAAATCCAGTGGGCCAAATCTCTCTTACACCAACATATAACAGTTGCTAGGAGACAGATCTGACAATCGTATAGTGTTATAATATATGTCTATTGTATAATGCCACTTTTTATAGTTATAAAGTTATTTATAGCAGTTAAAACTCAGTAGACACTCATATAGGAGGAGCTCTTGCATTTTGAGCAAAAACTTCTATAAAGCCGTCCAAAGATCCAGTCATGTGATCTGACTCTCAGTCATATAGTACGCAGCAGTAACAGTGGACGGGTGGAGGTGTGTGTTAAGACATTTATGACGGATATCTCTTTCTCATTGTCTAAAGCTTCAAAGTGCTGACAGCTCCACGATGGTGAAGCAAAACAGGGCTGGGTGTAAACTTTGATCTCACCCATTACATGTAGGCCTGTGAAAAAGCTGACACCGCTCCTATCACGTCAGCAAGGTTCAGAGGCTAGCATTGTATTTTCTTAAATGGTTGCCTACCTTAACACCTTTCTAGATCAAGTAAACACTAAAAGATGATGCCAGTTTTCGGGGGCATTCATACGTGCACGGACACTATTCTGCGGACTGGACATGGGAGCACTTGGCATCATGATTCATTGTGATGCCGGGAGCTCTGAAACTGTTTGACGGGATTATCTGGTGCTTCAAGATTTTTGATATTGTGCTGCAAACATATGGAGAATATGCATTCCTCTCTGAGCTTCCCTGGCGTTTTTCTGCTGTGTCTCCCGCTGGCCGAAGCTGCTGCCATTTCTGAGCTGAATTCATCTCAGCGCCATGGCCAGCGATTGGCTGAACGGGCTGTCACTCCGAGAACAGTTAGTCTTGGAAGTGGGAGTGGTTCTGACTAGCGGAGGACCGGTGGGCCACCAGTGTTGGGCAGCAGGCAGGACAGATGGGAGGTGGACAGAAGATTGTTCGTCCGTCAGTTGTTGAAGGTGTCCGTGTCTGTTCGTGACCTTAAGTCACGAACAGACAAAATGTTAACTTCAAGAAGTTGGTAATCTAATCAGATTTGCCCATTGACATAGATTCTGCATTGCAGTTGTATAAGGCAATGCTGACACAACATACTATTTTTAAAAAGAACGGCCTTTGTTTTCAATGAATCAATGCAATGCTGCCTGTTCCATACACAGACCGCACTAACAACGGCCAATCTTCGGTGCGGCCGCGCCAGAGAATGATCATGTCAATTGATAAGGGGCGATGTTCCATGAACAGCGGCTGATATTAATCTTCCATTCACACATGGATGCAGTTTGTTCATGGTGGTGTATATGAATATCATTGCTTAATTGATTTCTATACACACCCTGTATGGGCCGAATGGAAATAAACGTTCCTGCGGCAGTCAGAGCTCGGACGGCCACAGGAACATGTAAACAACCACCTGTGTTCGGCCAGTATAACAACAACAGTTGTTAAGCAACGACCGTTGTTATACTCTGTGTGAACATAGCTTTAAAAGGGTTACCCAAGGCATTTATTTTTCTCGTTCCCCAGCACTCAACCTTTTCTGCTCCCCGGACAACCCCTTCAACTACATTGTCACCATTGCCACCTTGTTCGCTCGCTTTCCCTTATTCCCATGACTGTGTGTAAAGCCAACAATAAATTGTGGAAAAACTGAAGCTAAAGTGGCAGTGAAGCTTGTTTGTAAAAAGCCTAGTGTACACTAAAGAGCTATGGAAATATAGAAATAGTGTGTTCTCATCGGAAAGTCAGCAACCGGAAGCTATGGTAAACATGCTGAGAAGCTGAGAAACACGCAGAGTACATACGTCTGAGTTCTCTGAGTATTGAGCAAGCACTAAAATGCGTTTGTTGTTCATTAATTGAGTCAAGTGTTTGATTTGAGTAATGAACCCCACTGAAATCAGTGAGTGACTAAAGCATTTAACCAGGTGCCCCCTGCTCATCCAGGGGGTACCTGGCTACCTAATTTCATTTTTCGTTCCTTTTTTCTTTGTATATTTCATCCCTTGAAGGGACGTTTAAGCCAGATATTCAAAAATAGAAATGAAAAAATACAATAGGTTCCTGCGAGACATATTAGAAATCCGGCGGTATGCCGGCAATTGCCAGCATACCGATGAAGTTCTAATGTGTCTTGCAGAACCCTATTGTATTTTTTCATTCTAATTTTTGTATCTTTAATATGAACATCCATTCAAGGGATAAAATATACAAAAAAACTGAACAAAAAAATAAAATAGTTTACTGCAGTGTAAGATACAACTTATGGCTAAAGGTGTATGACCACCTTTACTCGAGCACCTTGGTCAAGCTCAATCGAACTCCCCCCCACCCGATGCTCAGTTGTGCACTTTTCTCTTCCAGCATGCTCGCTCATCATTACTCTCCATGTCTATGCATTGTTCTGCAAAATATTATTTATTATAACCCAACAACTAGTGATGAAAATGTTATTGCTCACAGGTATTCCATGTTCAAATACAGGGCAGGCCTCAGAAAGTATGCAAAGGAAATCCTTGTCTTAAAGTTAATACGTGAACAAAGTACTGATAAACATCTTCCATTGTAACTATGGAGAGTGTGTTATTGGTTACAAAGCTTGGAGCCCGTGTTTGCTTTTGACTAAGCAGACTTGGACATTGGCTTGCTGAAACATGAGAATATATTTTACACTGTGATGGCCATGACGGTCTATGTTACTTATATTACATAAGGCATTACATAATATGAAGAAAATGCATGCATTAGTGACATTGATCACTCTCTTGTAAGTAATTGAGCTTCTAGCTTGTGGGTGCATGTCTCCAGGTGACTGACCTCAGGCCCCACTGGATACCAATATAGACGACAGAGAGCCGGCACTCCGGTAGAAGATAAAAGTGACAATTTTATTCACCCAAACACATTTGCAGTGCTTTTACATGGCACAAAAAATCTAGTGGCTGGGCTGCATGAATAAACCATGCATTGTTTATGTAGCTATGGAAACTGACAGTTATATACATATATCTGTGCTGTCAGTTTCCATATCACACAGCATTACATACTTACCTAGTGTGCTGCTGCAATCCAGTATCCTATTCTGTCCAGCCTCTGTGTCTTCAAGCCCGGCCTCCAGAAAGATAGACAGCTGGAGAAGGCAGGGCCTGAAGACAGCGACTGGCCGGGAGAGCCAGAGATCAGGATTCTGGATAACAGCAGCGGCATTGGTAAGTATGTACGCAGCATTGGAAAGTATATACGCTGCGCCATATGGAAACTGAAAGCACAGATATATATAAATGTGCTGTCAGTTTCCCTTAATCATCATCAGCCTAACATTCCCTGTTTACACAGCAAGACTTGTCCGATGATGCTTAATTTTGAAGCCTGCTCTAAATTCCCGATCAGCCCATCCTCGACTGATCGCTGTCACTTTTACACGGGCCGATTATCGGCTGCAGGAGCATTTCTTACACTGCTCCTGACCGATAATCAATCTGTGTAAAAGGCCCTTTAACCATACCATATACCTATACCTGACCAGAAGTGAAGTGTTCGAAAAACCTATGTAGGGGACTATAATTCATTATATGTTATACGCTATAATAATAATAATAATAATAATAATAATAATAATAAATAATAATATATATGATAATATAATAAGATATACTGTAGTTATCAAGGAAGAAGCCTGACTAATGAAGTTATACAAGCAGTACCTTCCGGTTTTTATAACGTGTTCATGTGCGATGACTACAAGTGTACAATGTACAGTCAGAATCGCTATTTCCTGACATGAAATATGTAAAATCAAGGAGTTCTTCAAACTACCTGGGGGCATCCAGATGTTAATCATCTGCATGTTAATAAGAAGTATGTTAGGACATGCTTTCCCTTGTGTATCTGCTTGTCATATTTCCTCATCCATTTGGCATAAACCCACTAACACCCTTCTTACTAGAGCCTTTCCAGCAGTATATCGCAGTGCTGTTTGTTTTTTAGCTTGTTGGAAACCGGCAGGTTTTGGACGTGATAATGGCCGGGGCGCTCCCACAGTCTACACGACGTAGACAAATATTGAATCTGTCACACATCGTGGGCTGACACCAAGCTTCCGGTTGTAAAGTCAAATTTACTTTGCAAATAACTACTGTGTTTGATGCCATCAGCTTGACAATTCAATGGTGATATGTGGCTGCCTTGATAGGCTTGAATCTCTCCTGGACGTAGTTTGTCAGTGAGCTAAAACACGTTCAAAGGTTATTTTCACTTTAAATTATCGAGAGGTAGGAAAAATGGCCTTTTTTGAAATTTTTCAAGAAAGAGCACCAGTTATCAATGGAAGTGTCTCCTATCACAGTGTATCCCTAACCAAGTGGATGGGGCCATGTTTTCCATATACCCAACAATCTTACAATATTAAACAATACTCTTGTAGGTTAATCTGCTTTTCATTTTGTTTTTGTGTTTATTACTAAAAGTAAAAATAACGTTCTGTTTTTTTCTTTATATCTCATACAGATCTTCACATTCTACAGATCGTGTGGTGTCAGACAACAACTGCTCCTGCATGTAAATCTGGAGAGAACTGTACAACCACTTTAAGTAAGATATATTGATTTATTTCCATGCAATGGGGACAGATTAGAAGGTCTAGTGGAGGTTTCTATAATGAAAGGGGTCATCCGGTTAGGTAAAATATGTCAAATCATCCCCCCTTCTGAAGACTAACAATTTGTTCCATATTTTTTATTATCTTTTCAATCTCCTTCCCCCAGTTCTGAGCTGCTGCTTTCTCCTGAATACATAGAAAACTGTGTGTGACTGGTTCACTCCGTCTCCCGCACCTCCCCCCTTCCTTCTGAGGCAGCTCATGTAAACAGTGTCCCTGGCCAGCAGTCTCTGCATTCTGTAATGCTGGGATAGTTAATTACAGTGAGGTCATAAGCAACTTAACCTCAGAGTCCTGGCATTACAGAGTGCAGAGACAGACGGCCAGGGATGCCTTTTACATGAAGCATCTCGGAAGGGAGAGGGGATGGAGGAAGATCAGAGCATATATTTCTGTGTCTTCAGCAGAAAGCAGCAACTCAAAACTGGGGGAAGGAGGTAATAACAAGTATGGAACAAATTTTCAGTCTCCAAGAAGGGGGATGATTTAACATGTATTATACCTGAATGGAATACTCCTTTAAAGTAGGCCAAACCTGTTAAATATGATTAAAGTCTAATGTGCATGGGGGCCCTCTGATTATGGCACAACTTTGGGTCATTAGCAAAGGAGCATGTTAACTTTTATCATACCTGATTCTTATTCCTGTGATCCCCTCAACAGAAAGCAGTTGTTTGCCATCGCTCATAGCAATGACATCCCTGCTTTTGGCTTCTTTTACATTGACAGCTATCTAAACCAGTTAAACCCCTTTAAGAAAGTATATTTTCCTGCAACATATTACATGCATGTATTTTAATATTATTTTTTTTGTTTGTTTTCTTGTAGTGCCGACAACTGTAAGTCCAGAAGTGGCCGTCGTTAGAATAGTAGAGTGTGCGGCAGACATTAAAAAATACTGTGTAAATGGTCAATGCTTGTACCTGTTAGACGTGGATGAACACTACTGCAGGTAATTACTTACATGTATATCTTTTCCATAAGGGCTATGTTCACATCCAGAGTTCCATTATCCTAACACAGTGAAGTTAAATGACACATTTTATGACACTATTTTATTTTTTCTGCCAACAATCTTCTAATTGGAAGTTGGTAATTTAGTCCTTTTTAACAGTGATATATTATACTGGCGATTCCAAAGTCCCCAAATTATGTTGAACTCTGGACCAGTTATTATGTTTCCTACTAGTGCAAGCATCACCAGAACTTTCTATTGTTTTAGCTTGTGCAATACATTTATCACGTTATTTCTATTTTTTGTTAAATAATGAAAAATAGTTATGCTAAGAATGTCCCCATCAGGTCCTAGAAATGAGAGTGTTGAAAATTTTGATCAAAAAAACTACATAGACCACGTTAAAGAAGTTATATGGAAAGAAAGTCTGTCTGGCTTTTGGGGGGGCATTCACATGTTCTGTAATTATGGTTCGTGCACGGATGATGTGCAACAGACCGGAATTCAGAATTCCTGGCATCATCATTTATGATGATGCCGAGAAGTCAGAAAGTGTTTAAATCTTTACACTACTGTACTGACAGGCTGTGTCAGTACAGTAGCGTGAAGATTTAAACAGCATAGCATAATAATGAATGGTGATGCCTAGAACTCCAAAAACTGCTCTGTAGCACATCATCCGTATTTACAGACCCTACACGGAACGTGTAAATACCCCCTTAGGTAATAATTTTATATTATTTGGACTGCGGGAACATTTTGGTGTGCCTGCACTCCAATGCAATGTATGGCTGTCAGAACAGCCATAAATTGTGTGGACAGAGCGGAAACAGCGGCCATTGATCTTGCATTAGCAGGAACTCCAGCGTTCCCCACCACTGGTATAAATGGTGGAGCTCTATCATATGAATGTATATAGACTTCAACTGATAACTTCCCTTTGTTTTCAGGTGTGAATATGGTTATATGGGTCTTCGCTGTGCTGACTCAGATATTTCGAGAAAAGGACCAATGAGTGAGGAATACTTGGCGCTCACCATCTTTTTAACATCCTTGTTGCTTCTATCAGTAGCATTTATAGTGTTTTTTGCCTATAAATGGTAAGTGCTATTATTGTTACTCAGTTTTATAATAATTCATTGGATACTTATTTTTTTCTGAAAGGGACTGTGTGATATTAGAAGCACATGGCTGTTTTTTCATCACTCTTGTCTATGTGTCTTTGTTTGGTATTCCAACTCATCAATAGGGTTGACATGTCCCTGTGACATTGGAAACTTTTTTTATTTTTTATTTTACAAATGACACTGAAGTGTCACTGTTGTTTGGAAAAATATGATATGTCATAGAGACGTGTCAAAAGTTTTTATCGGTCTGAGTCTAAGTGTTTGGACCTTTACCAATCTGGAGAGCGAGCCGGAAGAAGACAGCGCTAAGCAAAATCCTTTCCTGTGTAACGTGATTAGTCAAGCTCCGACTGATTGCCTATGTAAGTCTATGGAGCCAGACTGATATCACTGACACAGAGTGGGAAGTGGATATGCTGCAGCGCATCCTCTCCCTGCTCGTTCTCCTGATTGGTATGGGTCTGAAGACTTAAACTGAGACTATATGACATCCAGAAATGAGGTTCTGATAGCATCCAGTAGTGAAGATACAGTTCAAGCATCATACACAGTGGCAACGTTTTGACCTCTCTGGGTCTTTCTCAAGCCCTTGAGCTTGGGCTTGAGAAAGACCAAGAGAGTTCAAAAGGTTGCCACTATGTATGACACTTGAATAAACTTCACCGTATCTTCAGTACACGCTGTCAGATAACCTCATTTCTGGAAATGTCTATGACATGCGAAAAGTTTTTCCAAACAACAGTGACACTTTAAAACTATTAAGAATCAGGTGTGTAAATACTGGGTTTAGAGCTCAATGTTCAGCTGATGACATAGTTAAAAAACTGGTGTCTCTGCAGTGTTCTTTTGCATATTTGATTTCCCAGGAGGCAATGTTATAGAATACACTGACGTCGTGACACGCGATGGTGTCTCTGCGGTGTTTTGGTTGATCTCCCTGAGGTCAACCAGCGTCATTTTGCATGCACTTACTAGGCATTGCTCCCACTAGCCAGAATCCTACTCAACACTGATGAAGGGCAAATACCCTGAAACAGCTGTCTGTGGATGGATACCTTGCTTGGGTGGTTTCCTTGATTTGAGACATTCCTTGGCTTGGTTGTTTCTTTCCAGGGGAAGGTCTGGCTAGTTCACTGATGTCGAGACATGTCATGGTGTCTCTGCAGTGTTCTTTTGCATAGCTAAAAAACTAACATAAATGATAACGACCACAACTACAGCCATTCAACTAAAATCCAAAATGACCTATATTTTGTCTCACTCTTTCGATACATCAAGCTCAATAGACAAAACCAAACATTCCCATATGTTCATTGTTCTATACATAACTGGAGGACCGGGTCTCTAAGAAATGTGTACAAACTTGTTGAGTGTGGCAGTACAACCTTATACCTAGTTCCTCCTCATGTGTCCAGCTATGAGTGTTAACTTTTTTTTTCTTTTTTTTTAACAGGTATGCTCTTAAGAAATCAAGCCAGCCCAACCAGAAATACAAAGAAGTCAATACACAAAACATATAGGAATCCTTGATTTCCACAAGAGTCACAGAAAAAAACAACCCTCAAACTTTTGCAGTTTTTGGGAGGACCATATTGGAAGCATTCATTTCTAATGTTCATTATTTATAAGCCTTAAATGGTCCCTAACCTTTCAACAAACTTTGCATAGATCAATAGTACTTTTTGATATATGAAATCAGAGAAAAATTTTCTTTCTCCACCTATCAGGCTTCTGTCCTCCTTCTCTCTCCTAAATCCATCATTCACTGTGAAAACTACAAAAAATTTTGAGAGATAAGACTGACCAGCAGAGACTGAGAGATCAGATTAAGTGCTGCTCATAGACATCTACAGAGAGGGGAGGGTGAGGAGGACTTTGGTTTAGAGTGAGATAGGGGCAATAGAGACTCAAACACAATGGCTCCAGCAGCTTGCAGTAAGTGTTATGTCATATAGCTCAGTACTGCTTTATAATGTCCTCCATGCTGCTTCTTAGGATATTATACGGATATATAGGGGAGCAGGAACTCCTCTTCTGTGTGTGCACATTAACTAGTTTTTACTAACTAGCTTAGAGACAACTGAATACTACAGAGATAAAGAAGAAAATTGGTGAAAAATATGCCATATACAAGTTATATGATGGCCAGAATTATTACTGTACGTACACACAGGACCGCGTCTACTGCAAAGTCTGTTGAAAGATTAGCGACCTTGTAAATATCTATTGTGCACTGCAGGTCAAACATGAATGTGTTATTTAATGGTAGTGTTAATATTGTATATATTATTTTTGAAAAAAAAAAAGGAAAAAAACTTCTGATAAAGCTTAAATGTATTTTGTAAGAAACACAATTTTGTACGCGACCTTTTATATGAATATTTATGTACTTTTTATGTGTTGCAAATGTATTTAAAGAATGTTTGAAACCTGGTGTAGCTACTGTTCTGGAAGTTCATATCATGCTGTGATTTCTTTAAAAAATCTGTTCTTTAACTTATTGCTTAGATCTGGTATAATGAGTTTTTTTTATTTTTTATGAATGAATATATGAAGCTATCTATAAATATGTGGGTGTGTTTAGCCATGCTTGTCGGCTCCCTAGCTAAATCTCTACAATATGCTGTATATCATTGCTGTCTGCCCATAATGCATCACTGTGAAATGAATTCCATCGTTATTTTTTTTTAATTAACTTATGATAAAAAAATATATATATTTAATTAGGTATTGTTTATATAAAGGAATAAAAGGGTGTCCAGTTTGGAGGACTCCCTTAGAGAAATAATTCACTCCTATCATTGGAGTTCACTGTATAAAAAGTACTGTATACAAAGGTGCTCATTGACATCTAAGGTCTTTCAGAGCAGGAAATTTGCAGCTCTCCGCTTTAGTTAACTGGAGGGGTTCCAAGCAGGGTACCCCACTGTAACTGCTTATTATGCCCTAATCAGTCTTTTGTCAAGAAGTGATCTAAACACCGTTAAAGAGGTCTTCTCCATTATGTGGGTGAGCTCAGTAGTCCTGGATATTCATGAGCTCCAGTAAACTCAACCCACCAGCTGGCAGTTATCTATCCATGCTGTGTTTAGGCAGTCAGCTGAAAATTACGAGCTAGAGTGTGTGTGTGTGTGTGGGTGTGTGTGTGTGGCAAGAATCCTATTCTTCTACATATTAGGAGAATGGCTGAATAGAATGATGTAAGTAATACACCGATCTGTTCAGTATTTCTGTCACTAGTTTACGCTGCCTTCATTTAAGGCACCATAAGCCAACTGACAGATTCCCTTTAAAGAACCCAAATACACTTTTATATGCAGCATATAGAACTATCAGCAGTGAAAAATACAGACTGATTACTTGTTGCTTTTATGCCATTACTGAATATTAGTAATAAAATTACATATTTGTAGCAACATCATAGAGATCATTAATATTACTAAGGATGTTAGTAAGGCATTGGTTAAAGGGGTTGTTCAGATTATTTAGAAAACAGGCCAAGAAACAGGCCTGAAACTTTTAGCCAGTCTGTAATGTTGACCTCTACTATAGAACAACTGTAGTTATTTTACTATGATGCATTCAAAATTCTCCATAAATGTCCTTAGGCCAGATTGCCACTTCTAAAAGGAGGGATGACATAAAGCGGGGGTTCTGCTCATGTTTGTGTTGTCAGTTCCATTTTTCTTTTCTTTGGTATAAACAAAAAAAGCAAACATGATGGCGTGTCAGATCCATCACACAATAGACACCGACGGCACCAGATGGGTTCCAACTAGAGATGAGCAAACTTTAAATACTTTCAGGTTTAACCAAACTCAGACTCATTTGAGTCCAGTGGCTGAAGATGTTGGGTGGAGATCCAAGGGAGTCCTGGAAAACATGGATTCAGTCTATGGCTGATGGCTGTATCAATGTTGTCTAGGCAGCCTTGGGGCACATGCAACTTCTTCAGCCACCCGTAATCAAATGCCGAGGACTTTGAGTTTAGGCAAACCTGAATGTATTAATAGTTTGCCCATGGGCCTTATACCATTTTGATGACTGTCAAAATGTCTCCTTAGCTTTGAAAATGATTAAATAAGATTATGGTGTTTCGGTTAATACTAACAAATTTTCCTTTATTCTGACTGATTCATATTTAAATTTCTCAAAAAGAAAGTGTTTTTGTTTTCTAAGTGCATTACTTACACAGTGAAATTGTATCATAATGTGTTCAAAATATCATGGGTGATGTTCACTGAAATCTATGACTGGTACTGTTATGCTGCAGAACCAAATAAAAAAAATGGTTACATCTTTTCCATAGTATTCTTCTTGTTTATGTCCTATAGTAGATAACTGTTTTCCAGCTATAATTTAAATGTTCATAAGGAGCAGGTTGTGGGTTTGGTCAGTGTTGGGTATTGGGTACATGGGTTCCACCAGGGGGAATGATCCTGGGGGCCCACCAATGAAGAACAAGTGAGAAGTGACATTTTAATCCAGTTCCAACCTGGATTCGTCTGCATCTGTGTCCACTACAAATATTATTGCCACACCTTCACCACCACCACTATTACCACCACATAGTGACTAATACAACCATGCCATTACGAAAATAAATTCACTGCACAAAGACCAGTATCCCCCCCATATAGAGGTAGATACCAATGGTACACAGATTCTGCACACAACATACAGAAAGTAAATAAAGTGCAGTTACATCCAGTGACTCACATAGTGCATCTTCTCTGACCACCAACATTTCATTTTCTTCTCTATCTGGCCAAATAATTATAAAGACTTCTCCTGGCTACAACTTGTCTCCTTAGACTTTGACAAACATTTTATGCCTCTCACTCTGACAGTATATTTCTCCTCATTTCCCCCATATACTAGTTTGCCCCCCCCCCCCTTTGTGCATCCATATAGCACATAGGTTTCCCTCTGTGCATCCATGCAGCAGTTAGGCATCTCTATGTCCCCATATAGTAGTTAGGCCACATTTGTGCATTATATATTGTAGTAAGGCTCCCCTCTGTGCATCCATATAGTAGCTAGACACCCCTCTGTGCATCCATATAGTAGTTAGGCACCCCTATGTGCATCAATATAGTAGTTAGGTATCTCTGTGCCCCCATATAGTAGTTAGGCCCCTCTGCTCATCCATATAATACTTAGTTAGCACCCCACACACATACACACCAGTAAGTAGTATCTTTCCTGTAGGTACTCCCCCTGGGTTTTAGCCCCTACCTAAGATGGGTATCCCCCATCTTAGGCATCCTCCTGCAAGTGATCCCCCCGATAGTTACCCCCATAGGTAGAACCCCCAACACGCCTGTGTAGTAGACATAATTCCTCTGTTAGTTAGCCCACCCCAGTAGTTAGTATCCCCCATGTTGTACATATTCCCCTGTATTAAACACCCCTGCTAGCCTCCCAGAAGTTAGCCCCCCGATAGTATCCCTCATGTAATGTTGTAGCCATCCCCCTGTAGGTAATGCCACCACAACAGTTTGCCCTCACCCCTTAAGGCACCTCCCCTCTATAATAAAAAAAAAAAAAAAAACATACCTGGCTGAAGCAGTCCATCCTTCATCTCATTGTCTTCCCTTCTTCCGTGAAGTGGCCTTTACAGAGCGTCACTCCCAGGTTCTGTTGACAGCCGGTTCCAGCTGCACTGTCACATACCTGGGTGATCGATTGCTTGTTCAGCCAATCAGTGACGGGGGCGGTGTTGGCAATTACTCAGCTGGGCCATGATGTTGCTGCTGGAGAGCCAATTGGACAGATAATCAGCCCGTGTAATAGGGCCCTAAGACTTCTAGATGGAGTGAAAAATACTTTTGTTGCCACTGGGTCTTATTTGGCAGAAACACATTTGTGATGTCACAACAGGTTGACTAACTAAAACACTTGTCATATTACAGTCGCTTACCAAGGTTTTATGAAGAAGAGGAAGGAGTGAACCCCTTACATGTGATCTAATAGATAGTAGGAACCATTTTGTAAGGTAGCTGTCACCACTGGCAGGTGAAGACAAGACACTCGACAGTGGGCCCTAGATCTTACCCCACCCACTGTCACCTGCCTACTTGCCTCGGTCGACCCTAGGCGGTCGCGGACAACCACGAAGACAATCCCTATACTGTATACGTGCAGAACATAAAACACGGACAGACAGACAAACACAATGCGGGGAGTCAACTAGCCGAGTCAGAAACCAAACGAGCAACGCAGTACAAAATCAGAACCAAACGGAGAGTCAGGGGACAGGCAAAAGGTCAGAATCCAGGCGAGGCAAAAGAGGAAGGATATAGCAGAATACAAGGGACTGGGGAGCTGGGATCAGAAACAACTAATAGCCAGCGATTAGAGGCTGGCACTAATAACACTTTATACTGGATCAGGAGCCCGGACCAAAGGCTGATTGGTCCGGTCTCCTGAATCCAGACGCATAGCAGCTGATGCGCTGCAGGCTGAGTGGCAGAGAGATCCGTCACTCAGCCTGAGCTCAACAGCACTCAGCTGCTCGGCCGGGCGACGTACACTAACGCGAGACCCGCGGCTAGCCTGGTTACTAGGGACGCCGTCGGGACTCCGTGACGTCACCCGGCCCGGCCGAGGAGGGCGGCGCTGCGCTCCAGCCGGAGCAGACGACGCTGGAGCGCGGTCAGGTAAGTTCCTGAAATTACCCCCCCCTTCAGGAGGGGCCTCCGGACCCTTACCTAAGGGACCAGGCTTAGATGGATTTTGTAGATGAAACTGTCTAACTAGACGTGATGCATGTAAATCTCTACTAGCTACCCAAGTGCGCTCCTCTGGCCCAAATCCTTTCCAATGAACTAAATATTGCAAAGAATTCTGAACCCGACGAGAATCCAGAATTCTCTCCACCTCATATTCCAGTTCACCCTGAATGACCAACGGAGCGGGAGGAGCAGACGGAATCACCGGATTAACAAATTTTTTCAATAGCGATTTATGAAAAACATCGTGAATTCTAAGACTCCTAGGCAACAGCAGCTTAAATGAAACTGGATTTATGATCTCTACTATAGGATAGGGACCAATGTATTTAGGAGACAATTTACCAGATGGTGTCTTTAATTTCAAATTTCTAGTAGAGAGCCACACCTTGTCACCTACCTTGTACTCAGGGCCAGATATGCGTCTTTTATTAGACTGTTTTTTACAATTCTCTTGAGCTTTAACCAGGTTCTGCAGAGTCTGGGCCCAAACTGTGCACAGTTTTCTGTAAATTCTTTCGGCGGATGGATTAGTGGATTCGGACGCATGTACAGAAGAACAACGAGGATTAAACCCAAAATTACAAAAGAACGGCGACATTTTGAGAGACTGACTTTCACGGTTGTTTAGGGCAAATTCAGCCAATGGTAAGTATTCTCTCCATTTCTCCTGTGAACCTGCAACGAAACACCTTAAGAATTGCTCCAGTGACTGATTTACCCTCTCCGTTTGTCCATTGGATTGTGGATGAAAGGCTGAAGAAAATGACAAAGATAAACCTAGGCGACCACAAAACTCTTTCCAGAATCTAGATATGAACTGTACTCCCCGGTCAGACACAATATTCTCCGGTACCCCATGCAACCGTAAGACATGATTAATAAAAAGAGAGGCCAAAGTACGAGCATTGGGAAGTTTGTTGAGAGGAATTAAATGACACATCTTCGAGAACCTGTCAACCACCACCCAAATCACCGTTTTACCCTTAGAGGGTGGTAAATCAGTTATAAAATCCATGGAGATGTGGGTCCAAGGTCTAGCAGGCAGAGGCAGGGGTTGAAGAAGTCCCTCCGGTAACCTGCGAGGAACCTTGGACCTGGCGCAAATCTCACAGGCTTCTACAAACAGTTTAGTATCCGTGGCCCAGGATGGCCACCAATAATGACGAGACAGTAGATATTTGGTACCAGCAATACCTGGATGACCTGCCAGTACTGAACAATGTGTTTCTTCCAACACTCTCAACCGAAGATTAGGGGGAACAAATAGTTTATTTTCCGGGGTGTTTCTAGGTGCCATGGACTGAGACTGAACCAACTGAGCAGCCAGATCAGGCTGCAGAATTGCCACCACCACCCCAGGAGATAAGATGGTTTCGGATTCTTTTACAGGGACTTCGTTAATACTGAAACTACGAGATAAAGCATCTGCCCTTACATTCTTGGAACCTGGTCTGAAGGTGATTTCGAAATCAAATCGTGCAAAAAACAATGCCCATCTGGCTTGCCGTGGAGTAAGGCGCTTGGCTTTATCTAAATAAACGAGGTTTTTATGATCGGTTAGAACCTTAATTTTGTGTTTAGCCCCCTCTAAAAAATGTCTCCACTCATCAAATGCCCACTTAATGGCAAGGAGCTCTCTATTGCCAATGTCATAGTTGCATTCGGTCTTGGAGAACTTTCTAGAGAAGTAGGCTATGGGTCGGAGGTTAGTGAGTGTTACGGGACCTTGTGACAGGACAGCCCCTACACCCACCTCAGATGCATCTACCTCGACAATAAAAGGTAATTCAAAGTTAGGTTGAATCAACACCGGAGCGGCAGAAAAACATGTTTTGAGTTTGTCGAAGGCCAGAATGGCTTCAGGAGTCCAGTTATCCATATCGGAACCCCTTCTGGTAAGATCAGTTAAGGGTTTAGCAATTACTGAGAATCCCTTAATAAATTTTCTGTAGTAGTTGGCGAAACCCAGAAATCTTTGAAGAGCTTTAAGATTCCTTGGGCGTTCCCACTTTTCAATGGCTGCCACCTTAAGGGGATCCATACCAAAAGAACTAGGGGTGATCTTATATCCCAGAAAAGAGACCTCCTGAACACCAAACTGGCACTTCGACAACTTCGCAAATAACTGATTATGTCTTAAAAGTTCCATAACTCTGCGAACATGGTTGACATGTGAAGACCAATCTGGAGAAAAAACCAAGATATCGTCCAAGTACACTACTACAAAACGACCCAGGTACTCACGAAACACATCATTGACGAAGCGTTGGAAAACTGCGGGCGCATTACACAACCCGAAGGGCATGACTAGGTATTCAAAGTGTCCCTCGGGGGTATTGAATGCAGTTTTCCACTCGTCACCTTCCCTTCTTCGAATTAAATTATAGGCCCCCCGGAGGTCGATCTTAGAAAACCACCGGGCCCCCACAATCTGATCAAACAAATCTGGAATCAAAGGGAGCGGGTGTTGATCCTTAATGGTGATTTTATTTAGCTCCCGATAATCAATGCAGGGGCGTAATCCACCATCTTTTTTGCCTACGAAGAAAAATCCGGCCCCAAGGGGAGAACAGGAGGGACGGATGTGACCCTTGTGTAAGCTTTCCTTAATATAATCCCGCATAGCCTCCCTTTCTGGTCGAGACAAATTAAAGATACGCCCTTTCGGGTATTTAGATTCAGGAACCAGATCGATAGCACAATCGTATGGACGATGAGGGGGTAGTTCATCCACCGATTTTTCATCAAAAACATCACGAAAATCAGACAAAAACTCGGGGATCTCCCCTTCTAATGAAGAACATCCTGTTAAATTTAACGAAAGACAGTGAGCAGCATACTCGGGGCCCCATTGGACGAGTTCTCTGCTTGCCCAATCAAAAACAGGGTTATGCTGGGTCAACCAGGGCAAACCTAAAATAACATTGGAAGACAAATTGTCCATAACCAGAAAATCAAGACACTCCGAATGGATCGACCCCACTTTTACTTCTAGAGGAGGAGTGATATATTTCACTCTACCTTGAGCCAGTGGGGTAAAGTCCGCCACAGTAATACTCAGCGGGCATTTAAGCTGAAGTGGACATACCCCCAGACTGGACCAAAACCCGGAATTAATAAAATTAGCGGATGCCCCTGAATCAACATGGGCAAACCCCGAAATACACTTCTCACCCAAACATAGTGAGATGGGGACCATTAATTTATTCTTATCGAGTGGTACCTGTGCGCCTGAGTGACCCCCTCGATAGTCACTCAGGCGCTGGAGTTTTCCGGCGATGATCCAGGCTTGGAAGTACACTCCCGAACACGGTGTCCAGCTTTGCCACAGTACAGACACAGATTATGTTGCATACGATGGGCCTGTCTAGTTTTCGCATCGGTAGCACCGATCTGCATGGGCTCCTCCGGAGGTGGTAACGGGGAAGGAGGAGGTTTAGAAGGAGACAGAAAAGAGGTAGGGGTTTTACAGAGTTCAATGGTTCCTTTCTCCCTACGTCTGTCCCGCGTACGACGATCCACCCTGATGGCTAACGTCATGGTCTCTTCTAACGTTTCAGGAGGAGGATAAGCTACCAACCAGTCTTTTAGCTGCTTAGAGAGGCCCACCCGAAACTGATAGCGCAGAGCAGAGTCGTTCCAACCGGATGGGATACACCACTGGCGGAACTCTGCGCAATAGTCCTCAACTGGCCTTTTCCCTTGTCTTAAAGATGTCAATTGTCGCTCGGCTACAGCAGTCCTGTCAGGGTCGTCATACAGTAATCCCAAAGCTGAAAAGAAATAATCAACCGAGGTTAACTCTATGGCGTTAGGAGGAAGAGAAAATGCCCACTCCTGTGGTGGCCCCTGCAACAGTGACATGATAATCCCCACTCTTTGGGACTCGTCCCCTGAGGAGCGGGGACGTAATCGAAAGAACAGTCGGCACCCCTCTCTGAAAGTCCGAAAATTCCTTCTATCGCCCTTAAATTTTTCTGGGAGTTGTACAGGTGGTTCAGGGGGGGAAGGGGTGGTCATGGTAACTTGTCGGGGAGCAGCCTCCTGCTCCTGAACCCGTTCAGCAAGACTCTGTACCATTGAGTTTAGGTTCTGCATTTGCTCCAACAATGCTTTCATAGGATCCATAATAGAAATCCTGGTGCACGTCACGAAACTGTAATGGCTGGCTATTCTGTCACGACTGGCAGGTGAAGACAAGACACTCGACAGTGGGCCCTAGATCTTACCCCACCCACTGTCACCTGCCTACTTGCCTCGGTCGACCCTAGGCGGTCGCGGACAACCACGAAGACAATCCCTATACTGTATACGTGCAGAACATAAAACACGGACAGACAGACAAACACAATGCGGGGAGTCAACTAGCCGAGTCAGAAACCAAACGAGCAACGCAGTACAAAATCAGAACCAAACGGAGAGTCAGGGGACAGGCAAAAGGTCAGAATCCAGGCGAGGCAAAAGAGTAAGGATATAGCAGAATACAAGGGACTGGGGAGCTGGGATCAGAAACAACTAATAGCCAGCGATTAGAGGCTGGCACTAATAACACTTTATACTGGATCAGGAGCCCGGACCAAAGGCTGATTGGTCCGGTCTCCTGAATCCAGACGCATAGCAGCTGATGCGCTGCAGGCTGAGTGGCAGAGAGATCCGTCACTCAGCCTGAGCTCAGCAGCACTCAGCTGCTCGGCCGGGCGACGTACACTAACGCGAGACCCGCGGCTCCCCTGGTTACTAGGGACGCCGTCGGGTCTCCGTGACGTCACCCGGCCCGGCCGAGGAGGGCGGCGCTGCGCTCCAGCCGGAGCAGACGACGCTGGAGCGCGGTCAGGTAAGTTCCTGACAGTAGCAGTGGCAGTGCTTGTAGACTAGAACATAAGAAAACTTGTCCTCCTTAGTGCTAGAGATCAGTAGTGGTCTTAGTGCACGAACACTGTAAATGACAACATCTGAAATCGCTATATACTGTATGTTGTTGGAAGTGAGAGGTATACCTTGTGCTTTTTATCTTTTTTTAAATTTAGAAATGTATAAATAAAATGACAACTGTGCTGTTTCATGCACCTTCTCAAAAAGCTGTGTCCTGGCACAGTCTCAACCTGCCAGCAGTTGTTAGACAGTGGCAGTATAGGGACTCCTTTCTCCCTAAGTGGTAACACACAGCTGTCAATTTATTTATACATTTCTAGGAGATATAAAAGAGCAATGGGTCCCTACTTTCCAACAAAAATTATTTCACACAAAATGCAATTATTTACTAAAGGAGACACTGGGAGACAGGAGAGCCAACAAGTTCTCTTTACAGGGGTATTCTGGTAATCAGTTTACCACTTTTTCTGTATGTTAAAGTTAAACGTTCAGAAACTGAACCAGTGAAACGCATGCAAAAACACAGTGTGTTAGGGTATGTCCACACTACGGAATCCCGGCAGATCACCCAGCACGGATTCCGCAGCTTGCTCCTGCTCGCGGCTGCGCGCATCTCCACTGGTCCCATAGGCTTCATTCTATAGGTTGGCAGATTCCACCGTCCGACCAAAGAATGAGTGGGTTCATTCTTTGGGTGGATGGTGGAATCTTCCAAACCATAGAATGAAGCCTATGGGACCAGTGGAGATGCGTGTGGCCGCGAGCAGGTGATCGCCGGGATTCCGTAGTGTAGACATACCCTTAGCCTCTAAGACGCAGATTTTTGTTTTGAAAATTTTTTGTGCATAGTACTTGTGGATATGTGGGGCAGATTTACCAATATGTTTGGGTAGAATCTGAATATATTAGAAAATATGAGTGAGCCTTCAAGCTTGTACTGAGCACAAGTTATAACCTACTTGGAATGTGCCATTATTAATGAATTTTCCCCAATGTTCTTTGTTTGTTCCACCTAACTAGTAGTCTATAGGGTGTGTGAGTGACTGGTTATGGGTCATCCTGAACACATCAATTCCTGGCACACTGAACAAGTATGGTATTAGATATGAATACTTGTTTGGAAGTTAGTAAGTTTGCTGGGGATCCGTTAATACACGTTTGTAAAACAGACTGCCAACGAGTAACGACGTAAATCACATTCCTTTTTGCCTGGTAGGTTTCCTGCCAGTCACAGTTATAAATGCTTATATCACTATTACAGGTCTATTGTTGCGAGGGTACCCTGGGGTTGTACATATTCCTGATATTTTTTTCATTTAGGCAATAAAAATATGTTCATTTCACTTAGGCTTGGTTCACACTTCGTCTTTGGTATTTATTTTAAATGGTTAGTCTTAACGTACAGAAAAACATGGTCAACCACGTTTGTGTGTACATTAAAAAAACACTAGATCTTGTTTGATCCTTTTTTTTATAATGTAAGTCAATGGAAAATGGATCCTAATGGATGGAATACAACTGCATCCATTTTTGCATCTCCCCCCCCCCCCATAAAACAGATATGTTAAATGGACAGCAAAAACACAGTGTGAACCTAGCCTTACCCTCACCATGAAGATGCTACCTAAGGTATCACCATCATGTTATAGAGCAGAAGCAGCTGAGCAGATTGATATATATCTTTATGGAAAAAGATTCAGTATAACTTGTAATTTATTGATTGATGATTCCATGGTAAAGAGTCCATTCCATTTTGTGACACTGCCCACTGGACTCCTTAGCACAGAATGGACATGTTACAAGTTATACTGAATCTCTTCCCACAAAGATATATATCAATCTGCTCAGCTGTTCCTGTTCTATAACATGATGGCTATAGATTGGATAGTGTAGTCTTGGTGACAGGTTCCCTTTAAATTTCTTTAGGTTTTATCATTTAACTAGAGATTAACAAAGTTGGATCTGTTTTGCTTCGTACAAAGCTAAACAATCATCTTTTTAATCCTGCTTTCAGTCTGCTTCGAGGAGAAGGTGGAGGCAGTCTGAGGACCACATAGAAAACATGGATACAGCCTTGGGCTATGTTCACACTGCGTATATGTCCGGCCGCATATTTTCGTGGCCGGACATATACGCGGTAAACTCCGGCCGGAGATTTACGCTACTTGCGGCCGGCTACGTACGGACCGCGAACTTACGCCCGAAGTCTACTTACGCTTCCCGAGTGACCTACGTAGCGATCTGACAGCGGTCTTTTACTTGGAAAGCTTCGCCTAGCCCCTTACACCCCACAGAACCTTTTGGATCGGCACAAAAAGCTGCAAAAATGATGAAATCACCACTACGTACGGGACCGCATGTAACGCTACGGGCGTAAGTTCCGGCATTTTCGTACGCAAACAATGGTCTGGTTCATTTGTTACGCCACCGCGTACGATCTGGGCGTAAGTTCGTGCGAAATGTGAACAGTGCAGCCGTACTTCGTATACTTTCCATTATACACAAACTACGTAAGTCTCCGGCCGCTTATTCACGGAACGCGCTACGGCCGGAAACTTACGTAGTGTGAACATAGCCTTGGAAAACATGGATACAGCCCACTTTCTGTCTCCACTTTCCCCACGGAGCGGACAGACAGCGGGATTGAAAAGCCCATCGCTTCCCGCTTTGCTCATCTCTACATTTAACCATTACACAACATTAAAACATCCTGCTGCTGTCACTGATGTAAGTGCCGCGCTCATGGCACTGCTGGGGTTAATGGCGGCCCGTCATTAACAGTGAGGACCTGGCTGCATATAGCAGCCGGTTCCCATGTGATATGAAGTGAGCTCAGCTTCATAGCTCCTCACTGCATAGCGCCGCTGGATTCACTTGCATACAGGTACTTCATGGGTCCTTAAGTGACAGGATTCCATGACGTACTGTAGAGGTTAAAGGGTTATTCCAGAGGTTTTTTTTAATCAATTGGTTTTAGAAAATTATGCAGATTTGTAAATTACTTCTATTAAAAAAACTAAAATAAAACTGGTCTTTCAGTACTTATCAACTGATGTATGTCCTACAGGAAGTGGTGTATTCTTTCCTGTCTGGCACAATGCTCTCTGCTGCCAGACTGGAAAGAATGCACCACTTCCTGAGGAACATACAGCAGCTAATAAGTACTGGAAGACTTGATATTTTTAAATACAATTAATTTAAGAATGTACAACTTTCTGACACCATTTGATTTAATTTTTAACTTTAATTTTTCTTAATTAGGACACACATCTTCTTTCAATGCTGTATCCCTGACTTTAAATCACAAATCCAATTCAATGCCCAGGAATGTTTCAGACTGGCATCACTGTGCCCTCTGGGTTTTCCTGTGACACAGCACTATTTCTTTTGGATGCTTGCCTAGTAAGTGTTTCACATTCCGTAGCTTCTGACTGGCAAGTTCCTTACACAACGTATTGGAGTATATATGGGAATTCTATCAGCCAGGGTAAGCTAATAACAGAGATTAAAGCATAAACATCCTATAAAAGATAAGCAAAGCCATCAGTTCCTCTTCTGCATGCTATTTCCTCCTGAACACAAGCTTAAAGTAAGTTTAAATGACTTCTCATTTTCTAAGGATTTCCTTTCTCCGATTCATATATTGTATGAGTATCACAATGTACACAAGGGGGTGCTCTTGTCTTTCAACATTTACATGTTTCCTACTAAGGAATTTAAACATTCTTGAGAAACCTAAGAAACTGAAACAATAAATCTAACACTGTCACCCTGAGAAGAAAGGTGTCATCTTAGGGTCATATTACACGGCCCGACCATAAACTAGATCGGCGCTCGTTTACTAAGTAATTACATAGGCCGACTATCGGGCAGCAAGGGCTGCACAGACATCGTGTAGTGTCCCAGCACAGGTGTGCCACTAAGTTTTATACACCTGGGTAAAGTAACTCACTCAGGTTCTCACAGAAGGGGAGGAAGGAAAGTGTATTGTGTATTTTTCCCCACTAGGTGTCAGTGTTGTATTTTTGTATGTATAGTGTACTATGCACAGCTGAAGGTCTCGTGGGTTAACTGTTTTATGTCACATGTCATGTTTTCTCTATTCACAAGTGGAGGTTTGTTTCCCTCACTTTTCCTCCTAACTTGTCTATCCTCTCTAACACACCCACACAGCCCCCACCAATCACAGGCTAGCTAAGTTGTCACTATTAAAAGGAGCTAGTTCCTGGTGGGAGGGTCTTTTCTAGTTGAGTCAGTGAAGAGAGAGACTAAAACAGAGAGTAGTTGCTGCTGCAACGAAGCCAGGGCCTTGGTCAGGGACCAAGAGACTTATTCTATTTCTTAAGCAAGTAACTGTCGCTAGCATGCAGTGCTAAAAAACCTTAGGAGGGAGTGACGTCCTCTCAGTAAAACCTTGTCCACGCCAGGGATACCTAGAGCGACACACAGGGCAGTATACCTGAGGCTAGGTACCGACCCCAGTAGGACAAAGCAGCATATAAGCCTACGTATCCTAATGTAACGAACAACTATTATGGGACGTCTTGGAAAGTCTGCTCAACCCAGCGCAGGGAGCTGGGACCTCATACTACCCTAGCAGATCGGGTACCCAGACACTATAGGGCATAAGGCGGCCAGTTCCACAGTATCTATACATGAGTACGAGTATCTTCTTCTTCTCTTCTCAACTACACTATCCTGGCAGAGTATGCTGCTCCATTGAAGAGGGCCCTCAAGATGTTCCTCTACTTTACCTTGTTCTCACAACTCTTACTACCTACTGTCTGCACCTGCAGTTACCAAAGTGTATTTATCCTGTTTCTACACGTTTCTACAAGTAAACAAAGTTGTCCTGGTTAAGTCATAGGACTCTGGTCTATTCTTTTGCACTCAGTGCCCGTTTGTCCTGGAGTGGGTTCTGACATCACTCCTGGCCACTGTTACAAGTGCCCAAGAGACTCAACACCCACAGAGCTGCCACAACACTACTTAGCTACCCCGGCATGTGGCAATCATTAGCGATGTCTGGGCAGCACTTGCCTTTAGTGTAAAATAATAAAGTATTATCTTACCTTACCACGCTCCCCCGTGGCCTCTGGCCTTCCCTGGTCTCTGCAGCTCTGTCTTCTGTTTCAGTCACTGGCCTGTCTTGGCCAGTGATTGGCTCAGCGGCCACTGCCTGTCAGTGCAGAGACTGGAACAGAAAGCGGAGCTGCAGCTGCAGGCACCAGGGAAGGCCATAGGACACCAGAACCGTGGTAAGGTAAGTTAATACTTTATTATTTTATACTAAAATCATCAGCCGTCGGCCATGCATTACTATTACATGATTCCATGATTTTAAGTCTGGACCTAAAGAAACGATCAGCTAATCGTTTCATTGGCTGATCGTTCTCCCTCCCAAATTGGCCTGATTAAGCTGATTATTGCACCGTGTAATCCGGCCCTTAGGCTCAGTTTGCATATGTGTCGAGGGAAAGCCACAAATGCTGCATATGCTGTATGATGAAGGCCAATGATACTTGAAAGACCCCATTTGGAACCCCAATTGGAACTGGCAACAGAAGCTCCAAATTGGCATACATGACCACAGAAAAAGAACTTTACTAGGGAGGTTTACTTATTAATACTTAGTATTGAAAGCTTACAGATTGTTTCAAAACTGCTGTTATTGAAGTGACTGTACCACCAGGCCCAGGCTGAAGCACTGGAGGCGGGCCGACTCACCCTTAGTGGGAGGAAACCCCAGCCCCTCCATGACGTGACTCCATTAGAATCAATGGAACCCTATCATAGAGGGGAGGGGGTTTCCTCCCACTAAGGGTGGGTCGGCCCGCCTCCAGTGCTTCAGCCTGGGCCTGGTGGTACAGTCACTTTAAACCTCTGAGGGACACACACTGAAGTTCTCAAGCCCATCACAATACAACAAATCACATATTTCTCTCTGCTACAGTGATACAGTGCTGGTGGAAGTGCATTGGGCTGAACAGGCGTATACAGGCGTTTATACAGTAGTCTACTAGTCTACTAGTTACTGATGCTCTTAGCATGTCTTCTGATTTGTGGCCTGATATTCCTGTTCTGTGTTTTGACCCAGACTGTTTGACTTCTCTCACCACCTGACAGCCCCAGCACTTAGAAGTAGGGACCGTTGTCCAGCAGTCGCCTGTGCCCTAGGGTTAGACCAACAAAAAGAATCTCACAGATGTGGCACCCTGTAATAGTGCACACTACCAACTTGTCATGTATGTAAACTATAAAAATTCTAGTGTCACTAAATTCATTTTAAAATATAACCTTTATTAAATATTAGGGTAAAAAAATTATGTCCTACTAATGGCACACAAATAGAAAAATAGTAGAAACCGTCCTTCCTTTGCGGGCAGCCACCCAGTATGCACCAACGATCAGTTAGTTAGTGTATATACCGTTCTTGAAACGTGTATGTGTATGAGACATACACTTTTCAAGAGGATGGAAAGGACGCAAAGGACGGACAGGGCCTGGTTACTACTATTTTTCAATTTGTGTGCAATTAGTAGGACTTAAAGGGGAACTCCACATAGGGGAAATTGTTTTCTATTAAAAGTACATTAAAAGTTATATAGATGTGTCTATACAATGTATTACTATATCTTCTGCCACACTGGTAGCTGATAGAAATTCAGGAAGTGAAGAAAAATGGCCTCTGTGCCAATTCACATTGTCTTCTGCTCCCACTGCTCTCCCACCTTAGGAGACAAATCTTCTATGCCTCTGTCTCACATTGTGTGTGTTTGCTGAGAACAGGCTGATGATGCAGTCAGGGCGTGATTTCACAGGAGGCGCGGCTGGATCCTCCAATCCCCTGAGTGATCCACCATTTCTGAATGGCCAGAAGCAGCTGCAGCAAGGAATGTACAGAACAAAAAAAAACAAAACAAATGGATTTTTGGTAGTTTCAAACTGGGATAGATATGTAAATAATGCATTATGCTTCTGCAGAAGTTTCATTTTTTTTTAACCTCTACCTGGAGTTCCCTTTTAATTGTTTTATCCTAATATTTAATAAAGGTTATATTTTAAACATGATTCTGTGACACTAGACCAACAAAAAGGCAGGGACAGAGGCTGTGGATCAGACTAGGGCTCACACCATCACCCTGACATGTGTTAAAAAACACATAGGCTATTACATGGCGGGAGGGCATTTAAAACCACAGTGCCCATTTAAAGGGGTATTTTCAGTTATTATTCAGGTTTTTTTTTTTTTTATAAATCTGCCCAGCCTGGGGAAAAACTTAAGATAAACATAAACTTATCTTCCTGACTCCTACCAGCAGTGGCGGATTAAATGTACCCTGGGCCCCGGGCTGTCCACCCAACCTGGGCCCCCCCCCCCCCAGTCAATTGGCCCACATTATAATCTGCTACTGCGCCCCCCCCCCCCCCCACTGTCCCCAATAAACACTGCCTGCCTCCCCTCCCTGCTGGCCCCAATAAACATAATGTTTGGTCCCTTGCTGCTACCCCCAGTAAGCATTGCCCACCCCACCTCCACTGCCCCCAATAAACATATTGCCACTTCACCTGGTCCCCTGATGTTGCCCCCCCCCCCCCCCAAGGTCACAGCAGCACAGAGGATGTCAGGAGGGGAGGGTGCTGATCTTATAGGAGAGGTCCGAGCAGCACAGAGGATGTCAGGAGAGGAGGGTGCTGATCTATAGGGGAGGTCCCAGCAGCACAGAGGATGTCAGGAGAGGAGGGTGCTAATCCTATAGGAGATAGTCCCCCTTTATAGATGGTCTCCCTCTTCCCCCCCCCCTTATAGATGGTCCCCCTCTTTCCCCCTTATAGATGGTCCCCCTCTTTCCCCCTTATAGATGGTCCCCCTTTCCCCCCTTATAGCTGGTCCCCCTCTTCCCTCTCCCCCCTTATAGCTGGTCCTCCTTTCCCCCCTTATAGATGGTCCCGCTCTCCCCCCTCCCTTATAGATGGTCCCCCTCTCCCCCTTCCCTTTATAGCTGGTCCCCCTCTTCCCTCTCCCCCCTTATAGCTGGTCCTCCTTTCCCCCCTTATAGATGGTCCCGCTCTCCCCCCTCCCTTATAGATGGTCCCGCTCTCCCCCCCTCCCTTATAGATGGTCCCCCTCTCCCCCCTCCCTTTATAGCTGGTCCCCCTCTCCGTCCTTATAGATGGTCCCCCTCTTTCCCCCCCTTATAGATGGTCCCCCTCTTTCCCCCCCTTATAGGTGGTCCCCCTCTTTCCCCCCCTTATAGGTGGTCCCCCTCTTTCCCCCCCTTATAGCTGGTCCCCTTCTTTCCCCCCTTATAGATGGTCCCCCTCTTTCCCCCCTTATAGATGGTCCCCCCTCTTTCCCTCTTTATAGCTGGTCCCCCTCTTTCCCTCTTTATAGCTGGTCCCCCTCTTTCCTCCCTTATAGCTGGTCCCCCTCTTCCCTCTCCCCCCTTATAGCTGGTCCTCCTTTCCCCCCTTATAGCTGGTCCCCCTCTTCCCTCTCCCCCCTTATAGCTGGTCCTCCTTTCCCCCCTTATAGCTGGTCCTCCTTTCCCCCCTTATAGCTGGTCCCCCTCTTTCCCCCCTTATAGATGGTCCCCCTCTTTCCCCCCTTATAGCTGGTCCCCCTCTTTCCCCCCTTATAGATGGTCCCCCTCTTTCCCCCCTTATAGATGGTCCCCCTCTTTCCCTCTTTATAGCTGGTCCCCCTCTTTCCCTCTTTATAGCTGGTCCCCCTCTTTCCCTCTTTATAGCTGGTCCCCCTCTTTCCCTCTTTATAGCTGGTCCTCCTTTCCCCCCTTATAGCTGGTCCTCCTTTCCCCCCCTTATAGCTGGTCCCCCTCTTTCCCCCTTATAGCTGGTCCCCCTCTTTCCCCCCCCCCTTATAGCTGGTCCTCCTTTCCCCCCCTTATAGCTGGTCCCCCTCTTTCCCCCTTATAGCTGGTCCCCCTCTTCCCCCCCCCCTTATAGCTGGTCCTCCTTTCCCCCCCTTATAGCTGGTCCCCCTCTTTCCCCGGTCCTCCTTTCCCCCCTTATAGATGGTCCCCCTCTTCCCTCTCCCCCCTTATAGATTGTCCTCCTTTCCCCCCCTTATAGATGGTCCCCCTCTCCCCCCTCCCTTTATAGATGCCCCCCCAGTTAGTAAATAACACAAAAATAACAAAATACAACTCACCTACCCTGCGTTCCCCCGTCGATCCTCTCTCCGTCTGATGCGCGGCTGCCGGGGGTGTCCCGTCCTCTCCCCGGCAGCGCGCGCATCACACAGCTCCTAGTGCCGCCTGGGCCCTGACTTCCGGTACGTGCGCTCCCAGTACCGGAAGTCAGGGCCCCAGGCGGCACTAGGAGCTGTGTGATGCGCGCGCTGCCGGGGAGAGGACGGGACACCCCCGGCAGCCGCGCATCAGACGGAGGCAGCCGGAGACTCTTGTGACCGCAAGCGAAACAATGCTTGCGGTCACAAGAGCCTGCAGTGGCGAGGGGGCCTCCCGGGCGGCATTATAATGTGGGCGGCAAGGCATGGGCCCCCCCGGAGCCTCGGGCCCCGGGCGGCCGCCCAAACCGCCTACATTATAATCCGCCATTGCCTACCAGTTTCCTGGAGCCAGTCTCATTCAGTCTGGGTACAAAAAAATGTGGGATTCCCATTTAAAGGGAACACTAAGATATGTATACATTGGAAATATGAATTATTCTAAATTGCATTACTGCAATATTTACTCTCCATGTAAAACAGATTCTCAGCACCTTTTCTGATCAAATTGTGTGTACCATCCCATTTCAGTAAGGTGATGGATCCTAAAGTAATTAAAATGACCCCTCCTGGGACCAGGTCTCCAAAATGAATCCAGGACTTGGGGAATCTAACTAGGTTCCTACATTAATACTAGTGATAGGCCGTCAAATAAATTCAGAAGTGTTCAATTACCCAGCTGTGCCACCACAGGGGAAACTAAGCATTACACAATCCTTCAAAAGGTTCTTAAGGGGAACCCCAGTTAAGAAAGATTTAACCCTGTTCAATTACCCTCACCCATAATCTAAGCCTGTGTGTAATAGGCTTCTTTTACATGAATTAAGCCATTTGTCTGCAGCACATCCTGAAGCTGCTGAAAATCCTCACTTTCTGGTCCACTCTGTCTCCACTCCTCTGTTCTTCCCCCTCTCTTCTGAGACAGAGGTCATGTGATCTCTGTCTCTTCAGTTGCTAGGCAAGCTGTAACACCTCCTCTGTAACCCTACCACCACTGACATTGCACAGTGATCACCTGGCCAAGGACGGGGAAACAACAGACTCTCAGGAGTAGCATTGGGGAAAGGAGACATTGTTGTTTTATCTCTCTCTTTCTCTAATCTATGTAGATGAATATATAGATAGATAAATAAATAAATAAACAGATAGACAGAAAGATAGCTACATACTGTATTTACTGTGCAATGCAGAAGCAGACTGGGTCAGTGGTGGGCAGATACTACAAGACAGGGGCAGGCACCCATAGATTCCGAGGTGCAATACATGCTGGGAGATGTAGTTTCTTGGTTGGATGCCATGTTGTAAAACATTTGTAAAAGTTTGAATCTGGGGCTAAGAGCGGTGTAGTGGGAAAAGTGTCAAACAATTGGTGGCGGATCGGTGCTTTTTGTGCATTTTTTTTATGGGATCACTGGAGTTCTCTGAACTGAACACCCTTCTCTATTAATTTGGAATTCCCTCGTAGAGTGTATGGAACTGGGCTTGCTAAACTTGGAAAAGACACATCATAAAGTGACATCTATTAGCCAATAGGCTGCAGGTCATGTGCAAGGCATCTCCCTTTACAATAAAGAGTGGCACTCTTTTCTAGGGGCTCAGCCTTTTCCACCTGAATAAAGTTGGGATGTAATACCAGACACTGCCCATGGGCAATAAAGAAAGAAACCAGACAATTTATATTTAACCATATATTTGAGTCGGATAGCAATTGTTTTTAGAAAAAAGTTAATAAAGCATTCAACTGTTCTTCTACCCTGTTGTGTTACTCATGCTACCATAAGAAATACCAGTACATAGGTTTCAATAATGTGCAACCTCGTGTCTCCTCTAATAGTTTATATAATATCTAAGAACATGTCCAAAATGCAACAAATATACGCAGGTCAAAGCAATAATGACATTATCACGTAACAATTACTATTTCCAGCAGATGCCTCATCTAAACAGGATCTTCGCGCATCACGTAAACTTCAATACGAAAAGTAAAAAAGGATTTGTGTTACTATTTCAAAATGTAGTGGGTGACAAGGAAAGGATGAGGTTGTGATTCAGTGACAGGAAGGAAGTGATCATATACCCAAATAAAATAATGTTATTTACTAACAACAAAAAGTACAGAAGTAGGAAACACAGTATGGATAATGCTTTTCACATTGTGAAATCTAATCTTATTTAAAGCTGCAATTAAAACTAAGCACCTTCCGAAGAAAAGTGACGCGTAGTTCTTTCCTCGTGCCAAACGTCTTTATACTTCACTATGTGATATACAGTATACTATGTGACATGAACACTATATCGTTCATAATGATAAATACTGTATATAGGTTACACCTGGACTTTTATCAATACAAGCTGGGGTTGTATTACATTATGGTATAACATTAAAGCAGAAAAGGTTCTACCTTTCCATTTCCGTTTTGCCCACATGCGATGCCCAATGTGCCCGCAGCATGCTCCCACCACCCGTCTCGTCAGCGGGAGTATCAGCATGGATGGGCAGACGGAGGAAGTGGAGCACTGGAGAGCAGAAAAGGTAGGACCTTTCCTGTGGGATGCCAACATGAATCACCCACATTGATCAGCTGTCCAGTGCCCGCACCACACAGTGAATGGCGTTTGTCGCCAACCTGTAGTTGTAGCTCAGCTACTGTTCCCAGGTATGAGTCATGTATCCATAAGTGCTATGATGCTCACCATGCATATAAGGGAGACACATACTGGAGATGTATCTGCATTAACATTTTGGGGTTTGGCCTGACCCAAGTTTGGTCCCTGATAGTGGAACATTGATTAAAAAGAAAAAACTTTTATGAAAAGAAGCAATTTAGATTCCTCGCCATCATGGTCGGAACCCACTGAGTCTCAATGGAGACTTTACTTTCACAGCTTTCTTAGAAGTATTTCCTCACATGTCTATTACTTTATGTAAGCGTGAGAGAATTATTCATATTATTTCATATCATACATACCATACAGTTATCAATTTTTTTACTCTTATGTCTTTTATGTAAGACATAAGTGTTGAAGCCTATTCTTAGCAGCCGTCTATATAGCTATTGGGAATGCTGAGTATTCGTGTTTGGCAAGTCCGCTCATCACGAATAGCAACCAATCACAGCTCAGTTTTCATTTATCAAAATGTGCTATGATTGGCTTCTATTTGTATGAAACAAAAGATGTGTGAGATTTTTGTTTTATAAAGATTGATAAATCTGGGCCAGAGTGTTTCTGTGTAGTTGGCAGACTGATGGTGGTCCTATAATAAGGGACCCTCCAAGCTCTAAAAAGGTTTGAAATGGGTTTTACAAACAAGACAACCCTTTTGATAGCAACTCCTTAGATTTGGTTTATTGTTCTCTTACTTTTCTGCAGTGTAAAAAGATATAATGGAGGGTTTAGACGTTTGGTAGCCAAAACTACGTGCAACACTATGTGGCAAGAGGATCGCAGTGACTGGCAGTCTGAACCACGGCCAGGAGCAGGCTAGTGGAGGTGCACAGAAAAAACGCAGCAAGTCGCCCAATATGAATATTGGTAGAAACAGAACTAGCACTCACCACTTGTAGCCGAGCAACATCTTTATTGTAGCCGTGATACACTCAGCATAGAAGGGAAAAGATGGATAGGAGCAGGTGCATAAACAACAAACGTTTTCACGCGCAGCCGCGCTTCGTCAGGTCTCAACCTGACGAAGCACGGCTGCGCGGAAACATTTGTTATTTACCCACCTGCTCCTATCTATCTTCCCCCTTCCATGCTGAGTGTATCACAGCTACAATAAAGATGTTGCTCGGCTACAAGTGGTGAGTGCTAGTTCTGTTTCTACCAATATTCTGACATGACTCGGCTGATGGACTGGCTGCTCAGCCAGGCAGTAACTGGTATGGGACATCGCTCCAGTAACTGATTGTCAATACTCCACTCTAAAGCAGGTAAAACAGGCGCAGGTCCAAGGGGTTATAGATATATAGATATAGATATAAAATATCATAAAATTTATTAAAAGAATTATGCCAGCGACACAACGCATTTTGAGATCAGTCCGGTCTCTTTATCAAGTGTTTAGATACTTATAGATGGCGGGGGTATTGGAGGGAGCGGATCTCCCTTCGGCTGCCCCATAGACACTGCAGTCCCACGGACCGCGGTGCCTATGGGGTTAACTTGCCTCCTCCTGCTGCCCAATCGGTTTTAGGGACAGTGGGGGGAGGCAGGGAAAGAATAACGTTTGGGAAACGCCATTATGCAGGAACTACCTGCATTACATGACGTCTCCCAAACGTCATTTTGTGGCAAGGGGTTAAAGTTACAACAAGTTATACATTGTATATAAAAAGCTATGCAGCATTTAATAAACCTTCTGTATCAGTTCCAAATTGTTCCAAAATCATTGCTTGCAATGGAAAAAAATCTGTCCTGGTCATGTGACTTGCATTATGCAGAGAACACCCTTTATTTGCTTTACCTCTAATCCATCTTTGACAGCAATCACTTACAATGGACTGTGTTTATCAAAATTGTGACAAAGGGCCCTGGAAGATTTAATGCAATCAAATACTTTACTGAATTGAAAGCCAATATTGTCAATCTTGATGTATACATGGTTTTTGTTTAAGGATGTTAAATCCATATTAGGCAGCATAAAGCAGAACAATACTTCATATAGTATTATGACATGAAAGGAAAATTGAACTGCTAAAGGTAACTGATATGAGATTATACAGCTACCTATTATGTCAATGAACCAGCTGGTGAACAGAGGTACAATCTTCTCTCTTGATAAGAACAGAGAACGTTGGCTACCTGTGACGTTGGTTATTTCCGAAACTAATAGAGTAGAAGTGTGGGCAGAATCAAATTGCATGATACATCCGAGAGGAATTTCTATGGTACATTTTTTAATGTATGTAAAAATAATAAGCACTCAATGTATTTGAAACACAATAGCATTTATTCTACTAGTACGTATAATGACACAGTAACACAGGAAATTAAATAGCAAATTTCTATTTTTCAATCTAAGGTGTTTAATATTTTTTGGTTGATGGACAGATTGCCCCCCAAATTGCACTTTATGTTTTATATTTTGCTTATTTTAGCATAATATTATATTTAAACTTATTGTACATTGTGTACTTTGCTGCCATGTAGAGGTAAATTTTTTTAGAGATAAGTGGATGTTGAGCATGCTGGAGTGCATCCGAACCTAGAAGTCTCAGCATTTAGCGATTACCGGTGGCTGATGAAGTTGGATGCAGCCCTAGGAAGTCCTTGAAAACATGTATACAACCTACGGCCTGAGGCTATGTTCACACTGCGTATGATTCCGTCCGTAGATGCGGCCGGATGCGTACGAACCGCGAACATACGCCCGTAGTACAGTTATGCTTCCCTAGCTTGTTTCGAAGCGATCTGAGGCAGGTCATTTACTTGGAAATCTTCGCCCAGCCCTGTAAACCACACAGAACCTTTTGGATCAAAAAATCAAGTTCAATTTGGCTGAAATAAGTACTTCGCACAGGACCGCATGGAAACCCACGGCCGTGAGTTTCAACATTTTCGTCCTCAAAATTAATGGTCTTGTTCATTTTTCACGGCGCCGCATACGATCCGGCCGTAAGCTCATACGTAGTGTGCATTGTGCGGGCGTATATCGTATACTTTCAAGTGAACGCATCAATCTCAAAACTACGTGCGTATATTCGCGGTTCGCACTACGGACAGAATCATATGCAGTGTGAACATAGCCTATGGCTGTATCCATGTTTTCCAGGCAGCCCTGGTGCTGCACCCAAATGCATCAGCCACCGGTAATCAAATGCCAAGATTTCTGGGTTCCAAAGGGATACAAAAAATGATGGAGGGCATAAAAATATCAGGAAAGGCTTAAGGATGTGAATCTGTTTAGTCAGGAGGAAAGAAGAGAAATGAAGAACATGATCAAAACCTTAAAATATGTTAAAGGATTGAAAAAGCTTCAGGAGGGAAGTGTTTTTAGAAAAAAAAAACTGAACTCAAGAACAAGAGGACACAGTGAGAGGTTAGTTGGGGGAAAGATCAGAAGCAACGTGAGAAAATATTACTTTACTGAAAGAGTAGTAGATGCTTGGAACAAACTTCCAGCAGAGGTGGTTGGTAAATCTACAGTAACAGAATGTAAACCTGCCTGGGATAAACATATATCTATCCTAAGATAATAAGAAGGGAAATACTAATAGGGCAGACTAGATTGGTCAGGTGGACTTTTTTTGCAGACAATCTTCTATGTTTCTATAAAGAAGTTGGATGCAGCCCTAGGAAGTTATGGGAAACATGGATAAAGCCAAGGGCTAGGGTTGCAACCAAATTCTTCAGCCACTGGTATTCAAAAGCATAACGATTGGACTTGAGCATGCTCGAATTGCGTTCATCTCTAATTATATCCCAGCAAATAGATTCTTATGCAGCTCAAATTTAACTTACCAGGGTCCTCAACCCCTAGACAACCCTGGACGTAAATGTACGTCATTTTCATCAGAAAATCTGTGTAAACCTGCATATGGTTGTGTTCAGACTGACCTATAGAATAATGGTATCATGTAACTTTTACCGTATGGTGCATTACGTAGACCCAGGAACCTCCCAAAAGTTACCATATTGCATTCTTTTTTCCAATTTCACCATATTTTCATAAATAATGATTTTGGGGGTTCCGTCATACACGTTATGGTAGAATGAAACATGCCATTACAAAGTACAAATATTCCCAGAAAAAAAAAAGCCCTACATGGCCCTGTAGTTAAAAATATGAGAGTGCTACAGCTCTTAGAAGGGGAGGAAGAAAAAACAAAAACACAAAAATAAAAAACTGTCCACTGGGTCATTTTGTGCTTGGTCTTCAAAGGGTTAGGGTTTAGATCAGCTGTTTCCTCCTAAATAAATTTTTTAAAACAATGACAAATTGTAGAATGGATTTCTAATCAATGAAATGTCATCTTTAATATTTAATACAATCGTAATTTCCTTACAACAAACAGTGATACGTTATATAAACGTAAAGCTACAGTATATCGCATGGTGAATGGCATTTTAAAATATTTTCCCCTCTCAAGTGTCTCCTTTGTCTCGACACTTAATCAGAAGTAAAATATCATCTTTTTTTTTTTTTACAGCGGGACTTACGTTTCTACTTTCAAGACATTTTTCCTGGACTGTGTAATTTTAACCTATGGAAAAAATAATAATAGGACACATTTTGCTGAGTGGAAATACTGAGCCCATGTCTAACCTCATTATTCATGTAAGTGCAGCAGTCGTCATGTTACTATATGACTGGTACCACTCAGCTGGCAGACTATCAAGGACAGGACATGTCATTCTGGAAAATAAGAGTTTCTATCTATTCTTCTGTTCTTAAAATAGAAGCTGGGGGCACTGGTCAGTTTGACAAAAAAAAGAAAAAAACAACAACAATCTATTTTAGTAGTTGTATTTATCTGTAATGTACAACCTATCTTTATCACTCAGGATATCCCACATAACCACCCTAAACTTAAAGGGGTTGTGTCATTAAGAAAACTAGATGTAAACTAATGTATTGCAATAAACATATTTTAAATTTACAAGCATTTTTGAAAATGTACTGTTTGAGAAATATAGCCTTACTAATTCCTTATGTGCCAGCATTGTGTTAATAACCAAGCCCAATGTCCTTGGTTATGATGCACTAAGGTGGACCAGGTATTCTCAGTGCAACGGCAAACTCCAGGAAGTGCTGGCAGTTGGCCTCCACTAAGCCTGCAAGCAAGGGGGATTGTGGGAAAATGTGTCCCGTTCTGGAGACCTCACCTACACAACGATATTGATAAAATAGAATGGTTTCAAAGGCGGACTACAAAAATGGTGGAGGGTGTGAGGTATAAAAACATATAGGGATAGACTTAAAGGGGTGGTGTTATGAAGAAAACTAGGTCTATTAGTGATAAATTATGTTAAATAAAACATATTTCCAATGTCCAAGCCTTTTTATAAATTGCTTGAGGGATATAGACTCACCAATCCCCCATGTGCTGCTTGGTTAGGGCCCACCAGGCATCCACTAGGTTGGGTCTCACATGCTCAGTTCAATCACAGTCACATGATCTGTCCCACTAGTACTGGGCAGCTGGTTTTCACTTTACATGCAGCAAGAGGGATGGTGGGAAAGTGTCTGCACTGCTGCATGGCAACAGCAGTTACAATTCAGAGTTCATAATGAAAACCTTTCAATATGTTAAAGGGGTACTCCAGCAGGGGGGCACTTTTTTGGTGGGAACCCCGGTTCCAGTGGCGGGTCCCACATCGCGGTGCTCCGGTGCCCGGCTGCTTCCTGGTGTCTGACGCAGGCCCGAGACGTGACGTCTCAGGTCCGCTCAGCCACTCAGTGAAGGAGGCTAGATCCGTTTCAAGTCCGCTCAGATCCCGCCTCTGTCACTGACTGGCTGAGCGGACCTGAGACTCGGGCCCGTGTCAGACACCAGGAAGCGGCCGGGCACCGGAGCGCCTCGATGCGGGACCCGCCACTGGAACCGGGGAGGTGAATGGACGTCTTTTCCCTCAGCCACCTCCTCCCCGATCCCAGCAAAAAAGTGCCCCCCCCCCCCCGCTGGAGTACCCCTTTAAAGGACAAAATAAGGTTTAGGAGAGAAATGTTTTTTTCTTTTTCAAAGAAACTGAACACAAGAACAAGGCGACACAATCTGAGGTTAGTTGGGGATAAAAATCTGGAATAACATGAGAAAATATTACTGAAAGAGTTAGGCTGGGTTCACACTACGTTTTTGCAATCTATTTTTTTTATCCATTTTTTGCAAAAAATTGGATAGAAAAAACGGATGTGAGTTTTTCCACTGACTTCCATTATAAAAAAAAAACTTTAAAACGGATCCGTTTTTTTTTTTTACGACAAAAACCGCGGTCAACCACGTTTTTTGTCCGTCAAAAAAAACAAAACACGGATCCGTTTTGATTAGCGATGAGCGAACCGGGTTCGAGTCCATCCGAACCTGAACTTTCGGCATTTGATTAGCGGGGGCTGCTGAACTTGGATAAAGCTCTAGGCTGGGTTCACACACAGTATATTTCAGGCAGTATTTGGTCCTCATGTCAGGTCCTCATAGTAACCAATACCAGGAGTGGATTGAAAACAGAAAGGCTCTATTCACACAATGTTGAAATTGAGTGGATGGCCGCCATTTAATGGCAAATATTTTCTATTATTTTAAAACAACGGCTATTGTAATGAAATAATGGCAGTTATTTATTTAACATTATGTGAACAGAGCCTTTCTGTGTTTTCAATCCACTCCTGGTTTTGGTTGCCATGAGGACCTGACATGAGGACCAAATACTGCCTGAAATATACTGTGTGTGAACCAAGCCCTAAGGTTGCCTGAAAAACATGGATACAGCCAATGACTATATCCATGTTTTCCACACAGCCTTAGGGCTTTATCCAACTTCAGCAGCCACCGCTAATCAAATGCTGAAAGTTCGGGTTCGGATGGACTTTAGCATGCTCCAGGTTCGCTCATCTCTAGTTTTGAGCCGTTTTTTTTTTTTTAAATGGAAGTCAATGGAAAAACGGATGCACACACTTCCATTTTTTCTATCCCTTTTTCATCTGTTTTTTCCAAAAAACGGATGAAAAAAATGGATTGCAAAAATGTTGTGTAAACCTGCCTGGGATAAACATAAAGTGGTGCTTTGGATTACGAGCATAATTCGTTCCGGGACTGTGCTTGTAATCAAAATCCACTCTTAAACCAAAGCAAATTTTACCATAAGAAATCATAGAAATTCCGACAATTGGTTCCACACCCCAAAAATAATGATTTTTTTATTCTGAATAACATGTAGAACAGTTGAAACAAACAATGAAAAAAAGTTAAATATGTGATAAGTTACTGTACAGTATAGCAATCAGTATGTGGTGTATAATGTATAGTAAGTGCATAAACCTGAAGAAACAGCAGCAGTTTGTAGATACAGGATGGAACTGCAGATCCCCATAATGCAGTAGTGTAGTAAAACAGGCTAGAATAGAGAAGCAGGGCTGCTGGCAGAGATTTGTGTGGACAGTATGGACCAATCAGGAAGTAAGAATCGGAGGACAGTGACAGAAACTTTTCTATACAGCAGTGTGAATGGCTGAGTGTATGTGCAGGCACATTAGTGCAGCAGTGTTTAGCTGAGTGTAAGTGCAGGCACATTATAGCAGCAGTGTATAGCTGAGTGTAAGTGCAGGCACATTATAGCAGCAGTGTGTATAGCTTAGTGTGAGTGCAGGCACATTATAGCAGGAATGGAGAGAATGGGAAACACGAGGGCTGACAGAGACTGCAGGGAGCATGAAATAGGAAGGAAGTGGATCTGCTATGATTTGGAGGGAGACTTCCTGGGTCAGAGTACAGTGCTGTAGACCATGCAGTGCAGGCCATGCCCCTCCCTCCCTCTCCTTCTCACCCAGTACTGGGAGCTCGTAAACCAAAGCAATGCTCTTAAACCAAGTTACAATTTTGAAAAACTGTGAGCTCTTCTTGCAAAATGCTCTCAATCCAAGTTACTCTTAAACCAAGGTACCACTGTGTATCTCTCATTAAGATAATAAGAAGGGAAATACGAAAAGGTCACACTAGACAATCTTCCAACATTCTTTAATGTTTTTCTAGCAACAGAAGGGTCATTGTTCAGAGAGGAAAACCAGAGATTAGACGCATAGGGAAAAAAATGGTACAAGAATCTAAGTTACTTCACTAAAAACATTTGTTCTCCTTTACATATATGTATGTGGTACACATACAAAATATACAAGACTCTATTATAACCTCACTACTGAAAAAAACTTCTCTGGACCCATCCTGTACAGCCAACTATCGACCTGTCTCTAATCTGCCTTTCATCTCTAAACTCCTGGAATGTCTGGTCTATTCTTGCCTAACCCACTATCTCTCCAATAACTCTCTTCTTTATCCCCTACAATCCGGCTTACAATCCGGCTTATACTTACCTGTCCACGCAATCACTGGCACTGACTAATTTTAGCCAGTGATTAGCTGAGCAGCCTGTCACTTTATGGCTTTATCTCATGGCTTCAGCTATGGCTGCGGTGAGCAGGGAAAAGGCAGCAGGACACCAGGGAGCCTGGAGAGGTAAGTATAATTTTATTATTTTCTATATAAAGCAAGGGCTGCATGAACATCTCATATATATATATATATATATATATATATATATAAAGAGAGAGAGAGAGAGAGAGCCCTTGCTGCACAATTCTCGATTTGTGTAAAAGTCTCTAGCAGATCGGCGCTTGCTTACAACGATTATCGGGCTGTGTAATACCAACCTTTTACATGTATGCTTGACTTGGGGTAGAGGAGGAGGAAAAACCTGTGGCCAGACTCCTCTGGAGGTAGCTTTTCTCCATGGAAGCAAAAGAGTATATTGTATACAACATTTCTTACCCCCACCATCTGCCTTCAGGGAAGAGAAGGAAGGTCTCCATAAATGTTACATTGATAGACACACCTGCTGAAATCCACTATAAACTAATGCCTATGGCCTGGTTTAGGTATATATATATATATATATATATATATATATATATATATATATATATATAGTATTCCTTGCCACAGCTGTACAAGTAGGAACAGTACATTCTGACTAATCTACAGTAGATATGAACACCCAGGATAAACTTAGCCTCTTAACAACAGATAATAAGATAAAAAGCAAGAACAGAGAAAAGAAGGTGATTACATAATAAAATGGTTAATAAAGTAATTTACAAAGTTGCAGGATATATGGATATATGCAAGACTACTGCTGTTCTTTTAGACTATTTCAAGGAGAAGTCTAGCCAAAATGAGAAAAATGGTGCAGGCAGGGGGTGTGGGAACATAATAAAGATTCTATACTTACCTATCCTCCTGTAGCACTGCATCACCTTCATGGAACCCCTCCTGGAAACCCCCCATTCCTGCAACACCACAACCTGGATCAGCTAGTCAGTGACTGGTGCTTGACAATGCTGCAGTCAATGACTGGATGAGTGCACCCTTCTCGCTGGCTCATGGTAACACCAGAACCCAGGAGAAACTGGATCCTGGCAGTGGTCAGAGACGGCACTGCAGGGGCAGGTAAGCACTTACTGCAGGTAAGTATAAATTCCTTATTATGTTTTCGCACCCCCCCTGCTTGCTTCAGATTTTTCGATTTGGCCGGAGTTCTCCTTTAAGGAGTCTTTAAATGCTCACCAAATGCACATATTAATAAACACTCCAATATTCAGGTTACATACATCTGTGATTCTGTGAGCGTAAAACTGCATAATACACACTTGTAAAATAGGTAGCGGGTCGTTGTGACCTTATTGTTTTTACTGCAGGCATAGCAGATAATGTATTTTTGCAAGTAGCATCAGCAAATTGTACAAATTATTAATAACTCGTATAATACTGAAACTGTGCTAGAAAGAAAACAAGATTTATCGCCATTATTAAGTAAATCTCCGTCTAAAAATAAAACCTATTGGCAGAGATAGTTGATTTTAGTTTGTGCGAAGTAGGAATGCGAGACATTTGCAGTTTTTTGTGGGTGGATGAAGTACATTCAATGACTAAATACATAACAACTTTATTTTAACTTTTACTTGTAATCAGTAACGCTAATGAATCAGTTGAAGTAAATATAGAAAATATTCAAGATAAGCGGGGGATAGTCCTGGGAAAAATTCAAGCAACACGCCGTGGGCGGAAAGTAAGTTAATGTTAATTAAACTGCTAACAAAAATACATTGTTGGGCTAGATTCACACTACGTAACAACGACGGCCATCTTTCATAACAATGGCCGTCATTGCGCAAATTATGTCTGTTATTTCACAAATGAACGTTATTTGAACAATGACGTCCGTTGTCATGAAAGAGGGTGGGCATTTTTACATAGTGTGAATCTATAAAAGAAACAGATTGCTGATCTCAGGGAGACCAGCCAAACGACAACACTGTCGGCTGCTAGGCAAAGCGCTCAATGCAGTGAGGTCCTAGGTGCATTGTCCCCTGGGAAACATGAATATGCAAATGAAGAGCCTGTGGAGCCTCATTAAAGAGTCTGAAAACACAGGACTAGCCCGATATCCCTCCGGGAAGGGCCCAGCCAAGGGGTGGCTCCTGTAAGGAAACCACCAAAACCACCATATTAAGTGGCCCTAATAATGAATGTTATGACAAGCCAAAAAGAAAGCCAGTGACAACCCCCCCTATAGTTATATATGGAGGTCATCCATTTTTGGCATATAGGTAAGCCACTAGCCTTGAGATGACTTAAAGGACAACTCCGGCGGGACCCCCCCCCAAAAAAAAACACAGACACCATACTCACCATCCCTCCGGTGACGGTCGCCACTCCATTCGCCCGCCGTCCGCCTCACCGTCACCTGCCTTCGCCGTCCAGCGATGTCTCCTTCTTCCGGGTCCATGAGAGAGAAAAGGCTGCCAGCGCGCTTGCGCACCGGCAGCCTTTTCATTGGCTGGAGCGCATCACACGGCTTCCAGCAAGCTCAGCCAATCAGGGCTGAGCAAGCTGGAAGCCATGTGATGCGCTCCAGCCAATGAAAAGGCTGCTGGTGCGCATGTGCACCAGCAGCCTTTTCTCTCCCATTCACTCTCAACGAAGACGCCGAGGAGGAAGAAGACCCGGACCGCCCCCAGCTCTGACATCACCCGACACCAGAGAAGAGGACCGTGACGACCGTAATAGGTAATGTATATATTCTTTAACTTCCGGGGTGGGGGGTCGGGGGTCGGAAAGTGGGGGAAGGGGGCCAGACCGGGTATTTAACCACATTACAAAGTTATATAACTTTGTAATGTGTGTTAAATAAGGCAAAAAAAAATTTCGCCGGAGTTGTCCTTTAAGGAAACTGTCTGGGTTTGGCAACTTCTCAGAACCTAAGCACTAGGGTGGCATTTGAATGCCACCCTAAGACTGCAAGGAAAAAATATATATAGCCATTGGCAATGTTCACACAATGTAAGTTGTGTATTAATTGCAGATCGGCAACAACGGCCGTGATTACTACACAACTTACGTGCACTGCAGTTAGAGGGAATCCAGGCCAGAGTGTATACACAAAGTATACACTCCGGCCGTGATCGCTAGTGGCCGTACAAAAAAACTGATATGTCAAAGCCTGACAGGTTACACAATGGAGAGTGCGGCTCCGGCCGCACTCTTCATTGTCTTCAATGATGAATTGGGATGCGGGTGCACACGGATGTGCCCGCATCCCAATTAAGCACAAATGAAGATCATCTGCAGTACCTCTGATCATCTGATCTTCACTAACACTGGCTGTTGTATCCATTTTCCAGCACTCCCTAGGGTGGCATCTAACGTTTCCAGATGTTCGGAGTCAATGCACAGTTCGAAGAAATTGTCAAATCCGGACAGTTTTCCCAATTCTGCTTAACACTATTAGCCACAAGTACATATTTATCTGAACATTTACTATGGAGAACACGAGGGAGGGGGGTCACATGCTCCTCCATGCTCAACCATCTTATGGACAGGATCACCGGCCAGCATAAAGACCAGGATGACATGGCCTGAAGGAGGAGGCGTCTGTTTTTAGCTCGATGGGGTACACAGAGAGCTGCTATCAGTAAATGCAGTGCGCATACTTACTAAGGCCATGTTCCCACTGCGTAAGTTTCGTAGTAATCATGGCCGCTGTAACAACGGCCGTGATTACTATGGTACTCACGGAGTGGTACCTTCTAAGAAATCCCATGTCAGTTTTCTGCGGCCAATATTCATTGAATAGTGGCCACAGAAAACTCTGTCAGTACACACAATGGAACGTGCGGCACCGGCCGCACACTCCTATTTGTGCAGTGCCAAATTTGGATGTCGCCGCGCACAGATGCACCCGAACCCGAATTAAGCAGCTGTATAGATCATTCGTCCGGTACTGCAGTACCGGCCAGGATAATCTTTTCTGACACCGGCTGTTGGCCGGTGTCATACAAAGTGTGAACAAAGCCTAATACTGCTATAGGCTGGGTTCACACTACGTATATTTCAGTCAGTATTGTGGTCCTCATATTGCAACCAAAACCAGGAGTGGATTAAAAACACAGAAAGGATCTGTTCACACAATGTTGAAATTGAGTGGATGGCCGTCAAATAACAGTAAATAACGGCCATTATATCAATATAACAGCCGTTGTTCTAAAATAACAGCAAATATTTGCCATTAAATGGCGGCCATCCACTCAATTTCAACATTGTGTGAACAGAGCCTTTTTGTGTTTTTAATCCACTCCTGGTTTTAGCTGCAATACTGACTGAAATATACTGACTGAAATATACATATACTGACTGAAATATACGTAGTGTGAATGCAGCCATAAAGTGTCCAATCTGATAAATCTAACCCGCTGATATCTCCCTATTGCGCACAGCGCCATTTCCATGCTATTAGGTGTTTGGTGTACTTCAGGTGGGACTACAGCCCCCCCAGTGTACCCATCCACCCCCAGCAAGCCCACCCCTTCTAATGATTATCAGCAGAAAAGGGGCTGCGCGTATTGTTGCACTGTGTGTGTGTGTGTGTGTGTGTGTGCGTGGGAGGGGGGGGGGTTATGTAAAAGGTATGATTAATCATATGGAGGTGTGCTGCAGGAGCCAGTGGCCGGGCAGATCCGTGCACTAGAAGACCACCCCCAATGCACTGAACCACCTTATTTACATAGTAAGTGACCTCATTAATGGGGCAGCAGACCTTGTAAATAAAGGCATGGCGCACTAACCATCCTCTGTCCTATTTGCTGGGTTAGTGCTACTTTACCCTTACAACTTCTTGCTCTTATGTGTCTATGAATCACAGTGATGTACTAGCGTAATTTACGTCACTTTTCAGGTACTATTATTGGTATCAATTGCTTTTACAACACGGGTCATTTCCACTGCAGTAGAAACACTTCGCACAATAGCTTCAGTTCAAAGTCCTACTGAGAGAAAAGACCTATTGACAGAATACTACATATGTTGCCACAACAGACCAAACATCAGTCCTTAGGACAATAATAGCTGGCAGACTGCTGCTTAAACTAAGGTGTTGGCGTCTCATTTGCAAAATGAATGACTGCTGTGGGGAACACCGGGGTTCTCAGTCTGTACCGATTTAGTTCCCACACACGCTAAGGTATGTTTATGAAAAACAAGGCAAACAAATGACACTCCATCTTGGAATCATGCTGGCCATTTCCACAAAAGCAGCTCTAATTTTAGTAGTCAATGGGGGATATTTATCAAACATGGTGTAAAGCACATTACTACTTGGGTTGAGACTCTCACGACACCTTCCTCTCTACTACGCTACCTCAGTAAAACCTTATTAACTCCACTACATCCTACTCAGCACTTATCCCACAGATCTGGTGGTTCTCTGTTCGTGTATTTATTAGAACTGTATCAAGTGTATTTCAAGATTCGTTGTAATAACTGCTGCATATTAACAAGAAACAAACCAAGTCAACGTTACCACCTGAGTCTGTGATTATTCACTACCACTTGCACAGCACCTACACCACAACCTTGGGACATCTCCCCTTTCTGTGGGTGGTGGGTCCTACTACCATTTGGAAGGGTCATTACACCGCTTTGGCTACCTGTGACTACACTATCCTAGGGGACCCTGCAGCAACCAGACAGGACACTGTCCACAGGGGAAAATGGTACAACAGGCCTTACACCTTAAAAGCAGGTGTGCCATCACACCTATGTGCCCACCAGGCACTGGCGTCACATGATATAACCCAAAGGTCCGTCTGTATCTCAGCCATCCACCACAGTAGTGGCGTCACACTTCCATCTAGCAAGTGACCGGTCGTCCCACCGCTACAACATCATCAGGGGGCCCACCACACATCCAACTTCTTCAGGCACCGATATGCAAATACCGAGCAATTGGACTTGAGCATGCTCGAGTTCCACTCATCTCTCGTAGTAAACTGTTGTCTACTTCATTGGTAACAGATGCCAGAAAGTGGTGACTAATGGCAGTCATAACATCCACATATTTTTCTGTCAAATCTTTCCAGATAAAGAAACGTGAAAGTAAAAGGTAAAGACTTATTGATAATGATGTTCCCATTCTGAGGGAGAAATGAGGGAACGTCTGCTAGGTTTTGGTAAACAGCTTCCCTTGGGGAAAAATTCTAGACACGAAAAAATGCATAAAGTTCAGCCCTAAGCTTTATAGTCTGGGGCAGTCAGGGGTGATCCTACTGCTGTGAGTCCTTCACATTATGTCATGTTAAAGGGAAGAAAATGAGAAACTGATCAGATAGATCAAAACACTCTGTAAGACCAGTAATTTAATAGTCACTGTGCAGACTCCCCCACGTGTGATGTATTTCTGTAGCATCACTCTACTGTGTGAGTAATGGTCTAAGAGTTACTAGGATGCGTTCCAAAAAGAAAAACTACCACTTTAGATGTTAGAGAGATCAGGCTTTTATGTTCTATTGCTGATACGATATGAATAGTACACTTACACATAGTATAGTCCTATAAATCTCTCATGAAAAACACACACACCCATTTACTATGACTGTACTAGAACTCTTGTCTATGACATTTGCACTCCTTCCCTTATTGTGGTATACAGGAGTTGTGCTAAGAAATAAAGGGGTATTCTTCTCAATTTAAACTTTAAATATGTTTCTGCCCTCTGGAGAACATAACTAAAAGCCTATTCTTCCCTTTCTGCACTCCCCAGGTGTCCTCCTCCGTGATCTTTGGGTCCGTGCTGTACGATAGCGCCTCCACTCCTGAGATGGATTTGTCTTGAGGGCAACAGCCCGCTCAGTCAATCACTGATTGAAATGGGACAGCGCAGTGGCCAGTGATTGGTTGAGCAGGATGTCACTGCCAAGATGAGTCAATCTTGGAAGTAGAGGCAGGATCGTACAGCAAGGACCCCAAAGATCCTCAGAGGACATCAGGGGAGTGTGGAAAGGTAAGAATAAGCTGTTTGTTATGTTCTCCCAGCAACATATCAAAAGTTTAATTTGAGCGGAATACTGTGTATTGATAAAATAGAGACGGGCTACAAAAATGATGGGGGGTGTCAGACATAAACCATATCAGGAAAGACTTAAAGCGGCGCTATCAGCAGGTTCTGCATAGAGAACCTGCTGATATGCCGCAGAAGCTCTTTACCTTATGAGTAGATCGCTGTTATTAACGTTTTTCTTCCCCCCGCATTCTTGATTAATTTCCTAATTGCCCCTATGCAAATATGTGGCTTAGGAGCATTTGGGGCGTTGCTCGCCGGCTCTGAGCACGTCCGCGTCCCAGCCCACTATGCATATTCATATATTCCGTCCTGACGCAGTGAGAAGAATCCTGCTGGAGCCAAGGTTTTATCACACTTACTTTTGTCAGTGACCTCGGGGATGATGACAACTTGGCTGCAGCAGGATTCTTCTCAGGATGGCCGGCCGAATCGCGCATGCGTGGGGAGCAGCCCGTCTCCGATGGGACATCCTCCCGACACTGCGTGGTGAAGAGGCCACTATGCATACATGAATATGCATAGTGGATAGGACAGGTTGGGGGTTGGATCTGGGGAGAAATGCTCTTAAGCCACATATTTACATAGGGGCAATTAGGGAATTAATCAAGAATGCGGGGGGGGGGGGGGGGAATGAGAAAAACATTATTAACATTGATCTACTCATAGCCTACTAAGCTTCTGCGGCATATCCACAAAAAAAAAAATAAACTGAACTCAAGAACAAGAGGACACAGTGAGAGGTTAGTTTGGGGAAAGATAAGAAGCAACATGAGAAAATATTACTTTACAGAAAGAGTAGTAGATGCTTGGAACAAACTTCCAGCAGATGTGGTAGGTAAATCTACAATAACAGAATTTAAACCTGTCTGGGATAAACATATATCTGTCCTAAAATAATACTAAAAGGGCAGACTAGATGGACCCAGTGGTCTTTTTCTGCCGACAATCTTCTATGTTTCTATGTTAAGATGCCACATCTGGAGGAAGAGATGCACACTCTCTTTAGTATCAGAGATCAGTATAGAGATGAGCGAACCTGGAGCATGCTCGAGTCCATCCGAACCCAAACTTTCAGCATGTGATTAGCAGTGGCTGCTGAACTTGGATAAAGCCCTAAGGCTATGTGGAAAACATGGATATAGTCATTGGCTGTATCCATGTTTTCCAGACAACCTTAGAGCTTTATCCAACTTCAGCAGCCCCAGCTAATCAAATGCCGATCTTTCGGGTTTGGATCGACTCGAATCCGAACCCGGTTCGCTCATCTCTAGTATCTAAGTCATCATTGACCACAGTGTACATATGGGGGAACTCCCTTTGGTAGTGTAAGCCCTGGGTTAACTGGCACCACTTCTGAGGCATACATTTGCCATACATAGGAACTCTCCTGACGCATACTGCAAACATATCTATCACCTTAGGCCAAAAGAGTACAGGATTTTCCAAGTAACTGTTGCTGGGAGCAGCTAGTAAATGCAAAGGTTGTGTGCCTACTGTGGATTCTTAGAAAGCAATCCCTTATTCTCTCTCTCTGCATTGGGTGACAGACCACACATGTTCATCAGGGCTTCATTTGCTGGATGTATTAGAGTAATAATCTATTTCTTTATAAATCTATATCCTAATCCCTATATATCCTCCTACATAATGCGTCCCTACGTGTCACCATAGACTTGTATATAGGCTGCTTGTGCTCTCCAAGGATGTATAAGCATGTTAAGGCAAGATGAAGAGGTATAGAAGGAATGTTTGTGTTACGCACTCATATTACGTAGTCTTTGGTGGAGGTTTTATTTACATGTCCTTTACTCTGTGTTGAACTAAACTGGACTGAATAATAAAGTTCATCCCTAAAACAGTCCGATAATATAATTTAAGGAAAAACACCACAAATGTTTGTATGAAAGCTCTGACTCACTTAAAGGGGTATTCCCATCAGCTAAACTTATGGTAGGTGATGGCAAAATGCAAAAGAAAGAAATATTGCAAATGCATTGCATTAGCAATATGGATTTCTTTTGAAGTTTGTCCCTCTTCTCTCGCTGTCAAGTTGACAGTGGTTGCCTTGGATTCCGACCACGGACTGCCTCTACATAAATCCCGTGCGCTCTGGTGCGCACCGCCGAAAACCTACGCCAGCTGAGGACTGGAGTAGGTTTTCGGAGTATCTTTTTGCGGAACGGATGGTCCGTGTCCTCCGTTCTGCCCCCTTCACACCCCCTCCCCGCCCCCCGGCGGAAAGTGCCGATTTGCGAATATTTTATTCGCAAATCGGCCATTTGCGAATAAAATATTGGGCAAATCTGAACTTTCCGACGAAAACCCCCGGAACGCCAGATAATACATGTCCCCCTTAGTTCTGACCTGCTAAGTACAGCGATGAGTGAGACTCAAGCATGTTTGAGTCCGGATCCTTTGGTATTTTATTACCGGTGGCTGCCAAAGTTGGATGCAGCTCTAGGGATTCCTGAAGAACATGGTTACAGATATGGACCATATCCATTTTTTCCAGCACCCCATAGTGCTACATCAAACTTCTTCAGCCAGCGGTAATCAAACACCGAGAGGATCGACACAAGCATTCTTGAGTCGCGCTCATCTCCACTAAAGTACCATTTTTCTTTGACTGTACATCCACTATCACACATAGTGTGCAGCCAACTGATAAAAGCATAGGGCCACGTGAATGATCCTGCGATCTAAGGGCCTTATTCCACGGGCCGACTGTGAGGAGCAAATTTGCTGCCACCACTACTACACGCGGCGGTAGTGAGCGGGTGAGTGCGGGATGGGCCGCATGGAGCTGCGCGGGGGGGCTGCCCGGACAATTGCTAGATTGGCAGCCCATAGAGGATAGTGGCGGTCTGCTGCCGCTGCTCCTGTTCCGCGGAGCGACGGCAGATCGCTGCTATCACAGTACTTTGTTTTTCAACATGGTTAAATGGCAAATGACAGCAATGATCAGCTGTCATGAACAATGACGCAAACGGCTGATAATTGTTCCGTTGAATAGGGCCTTAAAGTAGTACTCCAGCGGGGGGGGGGGGGGGGCACTTTTATGTTGCAATCGGGGAGGAGTTGGCCAAGGGAAAAGACGTCCACTCACCTCCCCGGTTCCAGGTGCGCTCAGCCACTCAGTGACAGAGGCGGAATCTGAGCAGACTTATAACGGATCCCGCCTCCTTCACCGAGTACCTGAGCGGACCTGAGACGTCACGTCTCGGGCCCGCGTCAGACACCCGGAAGCGGACGGGAACCAGAGCGCCACCATGCGGGACCCACCGCTGAAACCGGGGAGGTGAGTGATTGTCTTTTTCCTCGGCCACCTCCTCCCCGATCCCAGCAAAAAAAGTGCCCCTCCCCCGCTGGAGTACCCCCTTTAAGCCTTATAACAGTTGCTAGCCTTCACCATTTCCATTACAGATGAGTGAACCTCCAGCACTTGGCTTCGTCCCACCCCTATGCTCTGCATTTGATTACCAGTGGCTGTAGTAGTTGGATACCACGCACCTTCTTCAGTCACCAATAATCAAATGCAGAGTGTTCGGTTCTGAGCCTGATCCAAGTTTGCTCATCTCTACTATACACTAACAAGTACCACAAAAAAAAGAAAAAAAAAAAGAAAACGCCTGTCCCTACTTCTATCTCTCCCCTATACACAACTAAATGTATAGAAATCTAGGGAGGAGCAGAAGGGTTGCCAATAGCAACCAGCAGGTAGCCGTCTTCTTCACACCACCTGGAAAGTGAAAGCCGTAAACCGACAGGTGGTTGTCCACTTTCTCCCCTCACACTAATCTCCCCCATAGTCTAGAATAAAGTTGCGGTGGATGCAGTGGACATTGCCGCCATAGAAACACCCGCACAGCGCGGGCAGCAGACGGGACCCCACAGCGAGGGATGACAAGCCCAGTGATCGTAGTAGGGCGCTTCCGGTTGGAGTGCGTCACGTGACACACCCACAGCGTCCATAAATAGGGAGCGCTCTCAGCCTGCCGGTTACTTTGCAGTGTGTCACTGACAGCTGAGGAGCGAGGTCCAGGCATGCCGTCCCAGCTGTCACTAGTGTGGAGCATCCTGCTGCTGCTCGGGCTAGGTGAGTCTCTCCATACATACATGCAGGACACTGAGCGCACACCTGCTCTGGGCTTTTATTGATCGGTGATCTATTCATGTAGTTGTATTGTAACTTCTGTATTACAGGTCATCAGTTACTCCTCAGCAACCTGTGCTCTATGGCTGTATTATGGGATGTTGGGGGGCTCTATGGCTGTATTATGGGATGTTGGGGGGCTCTATGGCTGTATTATGGGATGTTGGGGGGCTCTATGGCTGTATTATGGGATGTTGAAGGGCTCTATGGCTGTATTATGGGATGTTGGGGGGCTCTATGGCTGTATTATGGGATGTTGGGGGGCTCTATGGATGTATTATGGGGTGTGTGGGTGCTATAGAAGTATGAGATGTAGGGGGCACTATGGGTGTATTTTAATGAGATGGGGAGGGGCACTATGGGTGTATTATGGGATGTGGGGGTGCTATGGCTGTATTATGGGATGTGGGGGTGCTATGGCTGTATTATGGGATGGGGGGCCCTATGGGTGTATTATGAGATGTCGGGGGCACTATGGGTGTATTATGAGATGTCGGGGGGGCACTATGGGTGTATTGAGATGTTGAGGGGCAATATGGATGTATTATGGGATTTGGGGGTGCTATAGAAGTATGAGATATACGGGGTCTCTATGGCTGTATAATGAGATGTGGGGGCACTATGGCTGTATTATAATGAGATGTGGGGGGGCACTATGGCTGTATTATAATAAGAGCTCAGATTATTGTCTCTGTGATCTTATATAAAGGAAATCTTTAGAAAGGCTTCCTGTCCTATATCGATTGTGTTAGACCCTGTAAGCCGGGATGATTTGCCCCTGTGGCTATTGAACTCAGGGATGGTTATCAGGGCATACGGCACTGTAAATGATGTCACTGGCTCCTTAAATAGTCTGACTTGGGCTTTGGGTTATCCCAGCCACATCCTGTAGGCAGAAGCATGCAGCAAGTCCCTGCTTGTCCCTTTGGGAAGTGTGCAGGTTCTGATGGCTGCAATAGTTGTCTGGTGAGTAATGTTTGTCCAGGCAAAATCAATGACCCATGCCTGGTTAACCCTATCCCTCCCTGAGCTTTCCAGGCTGATCAGCAGACCAGGGACAGTTGCTATAGCTTAGGGGTAGGGAACCTTGGCTCTCCAGCTGTTGCAAAACTACAACTCCCATCATGCCTGGACAGCCTAAGCTAAAGCTGGGAGTTGTAGTTTTGCAACATCTGGTGAGCCAAGTTTTCCTACCCCTTCTGTATCTTGTAATCTACAATGTGCTCTTAATTGATCAGTATCTTATGTAGAATTTTGACCAGGCCGCCCTTCCTGTAAGAGAATAATAAAAACTCTCCGTACTCCACTTAACTTCTATTTTCCTTAAATCCGCAGCATGCGCAGTACAATGTTCCGTGAATTCCACCGCAAATGAGATCCAGGTTACATTGTCTGGGGGAGACGATCGCGTCTCTTTAGGTTCAGAAAATATACATGAAGTTGACTATGAGGAATACAATGAAGATGAACATCAAGACGAAGACCTTTCAGGTTACGATATGGAGGAATCTATACGAGGTATGGACACAATTATCTGTAATGTGCTATAGGTTATATGGAAACATTGCTTCACTGGCATTCATCCTTATCACGTGTGTCGTGATGGTGCATAAATCCATAAATGACATAAGTGACATAAATCCGCTACTAGTAGTCGAAAAGTTGATGAAAATTATGGCAGGTGTCATCTGGTGGAAGTCTGTACTTTGTCTAAATATTGTTGAGCCGTGCTGTCACTTATCGCCTACATACTGTGTGATTGGGAATTTTGTGTATTTCACTTTAGTCTTACAACAGGTTCAGGCACTCACCGAGTCGTAGCGATACTTCTTTATTCCAACATATGTTAAAACCTTCTGTTACACATTTCACTGTTTAGCAGATGCCAAACCACTTCACATGTACAACACAGACATGATGGCCATTTCGCGCGCATGTGTGCTTCACCAGATGTGTATTTGACTTTAGTCTGTCATCAGCCCTCTTGCTGGGGCCATGTGGGTCTAGAAATGCACCACAGATTTATGTACTGCCAGACCTTCTTACCTGGAATGCCATGTGTTGCCATCTTTGTTTATAATAGATGGTTGAGTTTCAGTATGCTCCTGTGCATTAGAAGTCCAACAAGCCAATGAACATGGCCGCTTTCTTCCAGAATCAATGCCACTCTTGTCCTTGGCTCGGCTTGGGTGTGGGTTTTTCAGCTCTGTTCTATTGAAGTGAATGGAGCTGATTTGCAGTACATCACACAACCTGAGGACAGGGGTGGCACTTTTTCTAGTTTTGGATAACTCCTTTAAATGAACCTGTGTGTATGAAATGGCTAATGTCTGGCTTGACACATGTTTTTGTTATTGGCACATGCCTCTGATGCTCAGCTTGTTCATCTGATGATTATTGTTAATCTGCTGAATGCTTTTAGGATATGTAATGTCCACGTTGGTCAAAGCATATCAGCAAATTGATTTAGGATTCTGCCTAAAAGGATTGTAGGATGGCTTTCTGCTGCCTTGACAAGGTCTCTTACAGTCCCCATAATGGTAAAAATGACCAATAAATCCATTACAGAGAAGCAATATAAAGTTTTTTTTATATGCTTTTGCTGCCATTGAGGTGCACATGTCCTCCTTCCGGTAATGGACTTTACGCATCTGCAGAGAGATCCCATTCAATCTTCAGCTGTCGACATCTCTCATGGCATTTACAATATTCCGTAAAATGGATTTTAAAAGAATTTATAACCTGGTGACTCAAGTGTGCGGTAGCAGAGATGAAAGAAGTTGACTTATCTCTTTATGTGCGCTTTGCGCTTGCAGAAGCTAGTCCATTATAAATTCACCAGGGTCCATGAATTTTCCTGGAGAAGCCTTGGCAGCTGAATAACATGGTAATATTCAAAGCAGATTGTAAAGCCTCACCTCAATGACTCACTGCGGTAATGAAACATGTCTAATGCATACAGCCGGTGACACGACCTCCTCCCAACCCTTCCTTCAGGGCTTTTTTGTACAGAATTTCTCCCATTCCTGAAAGTGACACTTCCGACTGCATTGAAACACTTCGTACTCTGTGGAAAAAAAATAAAGATTAGTAACTTGAAGACATTACTTCCGTTCCACATTCTCTAAGTAAACTAAGAAAGCTTGATACTTGGTGAAACCTTAACGTGTTACTCTGTTCAGAAAGGTGTTGTGTGTGAACATAGCCATAGTACTGAAATGAAAATTGTGTATAATGTGAATGAAAGGGTTCAGTGGGGTGTCTTCATGTACGATATACTCATAAGTTGTTTTTTCTTTCCAGTACAAGCAGTTGTCAAGCCAGCTAATGGGAATGTGCCAGTCACAAACGTGGAAAAGAAAAAGACGGAAAAGAAGAAAAAAGGTGAAAAAAACAAGAAAAAGAAAAAGACCCCATGTCAGACCACACACAAGAACTTCTGTGTTCATGGAAAGTGCAGATACCTTGCAAATTTGCAAGAAGTCTCATGCAAGTGAGTACAAGTGTTTCTTAGTGTTCATCTGTAGCTTTGTATGTGGCAAAGAGTATTGCGCTATTAGTTGAATATTGGTTATGGTGTAAACTGCAAATATTTAGATGCTTTTTTTATTACTTGCCTTCACTGAATAGCGGCTGCACAAAATAGACCTGTCGGTTATTTTGTGCGGCTGCCGAGAACCACGGTCATAGTGTATACATTGTGTATACACTACAGCTGTGATTCCATACACTGTACTGTAATTGATCAATGTCATTAAACAACGGCCGTTGTTGCAACCTGGTACAATGGCTATTTAATGCCAAGACAGTGTGTGAACATGTCTTTAAAGGGCCAGTCCAGTGATATTTAAATTATAAATCCCATATAGATCTAGATATCATACACCCCATAATAAAAGTAATTAGTTTTATTATACTTGTAACCAAACAAAAACAAGGCTTTCTGTAAACTCTATGGGGGAGATTTATCAAAGGGTGTAAAATTTAGACTGGTGCAAACTGCCCACAGCAACCAATCACAGCTCAGCTTTAGGCAGTGCTGAAAGGAAAGCTGCGCTGTGATTGGTTGCTGTGGGCAGTTTGCACCAGTCTAACTTTTACACCCTTTGATAAATCTCCCCCTATGTACTCAACACTCTGGTTCTTCCCTGGCAATTTGCGTGCTCTGCTTGCTTCTCGCGTTACAGAATCAGCTCATGACTCTTGGATTGCGGCTGAGTCTTGTGTGCAGAGTCTTGTGTGCACAATCTGGCATATTGGGCCCAGAAAGAGGGAAAGGGGGGGGGGGGGGGCAATACTCGGCTTGCAGGGAGAGTGATTGCACAATGGTCATGGTCTTGTTTTCCAAAGGCATTGAGTAAGCTATAAAGGCCTTCTACATGCAGAGTTTAAATTTATAAACATTAGCCTCCACCACCACAACTAGAGATGCTGCTTGAGCAGTATATTTTGTAGCCTCTGAAGTCCTGGTTCCAGTGCTGCCGTTTTATTGTGTTGCTGTGCCCTGTCACTACCCCCACACCATTTCTGAGATGGGGATATGTTGACGTTCACACTTTCCATGACTAGTTGAGTGGCTGTACACGATATATAAATTTTTTAATGCCCCTACCATTCTGTAAAGCACAGATGGTGTACCTAATCGTAAAATCCTATATTTCTGGAATGCGGAGTGTGGCTAAAAAGATTAAATCAGGACCCCTAAAAAATTTTTTTTTTTTAAATAAACTGCAGAAACAAAAGTGCACGACTACATAAAAGTGCCCTTAGTGACAAAGGAACTTTCTTTTGTAACAACTATCCACCTCTAAATTGATTTAGAAGTACTTTAGTACATAGCACATTCCTTCTGAATTACAGTGAATGCTTTTGTACTCAGCGGAGGTTTAGTTGCATGCTGCTTTTTACTGCTTTATGGTTGTGAAATTCTTCTAGTTGAACTTCCTTTTAGATCCTTTTCCTCAATTGTATTAGTACTATGACATACAGAACAGGTAGTCATTTTTTTATTTTATTTTTTATTTACAGATGCCATGAAAACTACTTTGGTGAGAGATGCACAGAACAGTACTTGCGAACGGGGACAACAGACCCTAGTGATATAACCACAACAACAATATTAGCAGTTGTAGCAGTTCTACTATCAACCATCAGCATTACAGCCATAATCATTATCATTGTTGTTCAGTAAGTATTCGCCTCTGATTCATTGTAAGATGCATTAGTGACCATACCGTATAATATAGTCTGAAGTCATGTACTTGCCTGCATGACTTAAATACCACACCTATAGAAATTCCTATACCTAAATTCTTCATACCAAAGAATGGTTTTGGTGATACTGCATTGTTGACGCATTGGCCCATAGGCTTTGTCTTTCTGCTAACTTTTTTTTTTTTTTTTTTCTCCTCCAGTACAAGAAGGAAATATTCTTCCTATGATTGTGAAGCAGAAGAGACAAAGAAATTGGGACAAGAAAATGGAAGTGAAGATGTCTGACAAGTAAGTATTGAAATTTAAAGCTAAATATGCAGTAAACTACTGAACCAGTTGATGTTTAAAGGGGTACACCACTCAAAAAGAAATTGATTCCCGTGGGGATAACACAACTAACAGCATATTCTTACCTTCCCGCACTCCCCGTTTTCTCCTATGGCATCTTCGTGTCCCGGCTGAGACGATCCCTCCTCCACAGACTGAGGGTGAAAGCCCGCTCAGCCAATCCCTTTTTGATCAGAATACCCCTTTAAAGTAGATGAATGGAGATCTTCCACTTGTATAGAGTGTTAAATACCTATGCTCTGAAAAGAGAACCGAAATAAAAATGCTGTTCATAATGCACCTTGGTGGAGAACAGTGGTCCCCTGAACATGCATACAATGCAAACACCTTTTTATAATACTCCTTACCTGACATCCAAGGCCAGGCACCCACCATAATCCCATGATCAAAACTGTACCTTGGTCTAGTTGGGGAGCACAAACTGCAATGTAGAACAGTTTGGCCTTCTTCCAGTGTCCTTGGTGCTTGAGATTTTACTGTGTTAATGACAAAACACCATAAACCTTCAGAAAACCTATATAGAATTTTGGAATAAAACCTAAAAATGTATTGGTCGCTTCAACTAATATTTCTTTGTATCTTTCTAGATTTCCTCTGGATTTACCAAAAAGCACTGCCACACCTCAAAAGTGAATGTGAAGAAAAGTATCCTCCTATTGTGTACATTTTTTAAGAAATATTTATTTATTTTATTATTTTTAATGTTGAAATTAATATTTTATAATATATTTTATTTAAATAAACAATTTTTTCTAACATTGGGTCCCATCTGTTTCTATAAGTAATCGAATTTCCTGCGGCCATGTGTATTAAATCCAAAAATTCTAGTTACCCATCAATTTTAGTGGTCAACCTAGCAGTAATTCAATTCAAGGGAATTCAGTTGCATTCAGCACACAGCGGGCAAGAATGATAGATAAACTTCAACCAAAACTAAATATGGTGTGAAAGCAGCCTAGAATGCTACTTGGGAGTCATTCCCTCACCTGATTTAAGGGCCCTTTTACACAGTGATATCTGGCAAAGTGCTGATCGGTGCTTTCTTGCCCTGACTGTACAAGGTGCAATTAATAATGCAGCCAGGCTGCACAAATGATCGCTTTATCCTTTGTGCAGCCTTTTAAATACCTTATATCAGCCACATACTGCCTGTTCAGACAGATGTGCAGCAAATACCGATGACTTATGGCTGAAAATGACGAGCGGGCATTTGCTTTCTTGTTTGCTGATCACCAGCCCTCTTACACAGGCCGGGTGAATGAGCGCTCCTAGGAAAACTTATTAGCGATAATCATCCCTTTTTAAATGGAACCCATTGAAAATTTATTGATCATGGTGTAAAGTGAAACTGGCTCAGTTGCCCCTAGCAACCAATCAGAGTCCACCTTTTATTTTCAAAGAGTCTGTGAGGAAAGAAAAATGGAATCTGATTGGTTGCTAGGGGCAACTGAGCCAGTTTCACTTTACACCATGTTTGATAAATCTCCCACATTCTGTCCAAAATGGCTATTAAGCTAGCAAACATTGCTGAAATACCGAAGTACACACACTGCCCACACATGTAACCGGGTCCCTGCCCACTATGCCCTGAAAGTGTACTTGGAACTCCTGTGCTATATGCAAATTTGGCTCAAGTAAGCATTGGGGTGGTCCTTGGATTCCAAGTAGTCACAGTCCTGGAGCTTGCCAGTGCTGAAATCATGCCTGCTACACACTTGAGCACCATGAGGCTATATTCACACAATGTAAGTTTTGTATTAATCATGGCGGTTGTTGCTTATTCGGAACGGCCGTGATAATACAAAACTTACATTGTACTGCAGTCAGAGGGAATCCCGTCGAGTGTGTACACTCCGGCTGGGTTTTCTAGCCGCTGCACGAAAAACTGACGTAAGTTTGGTGTCAGTACTGGCCGGAATTATCTTCACTGACACCGGCCGTTCTGTGACATGGCTGGTGTCATACTCTGTGTGAACCCGGCCTGAGGCTGGACTTGGACTAGACGTTCTGTAAACTACACAAAAACAGCAAATTTGCTGTACCCCAAGGGTGAATAAATGTAAAGTTGTGTACCTGGTTACTAATAACCCACATGTATCATATGTCCTAGGGGGAGTTATACTGGGAGAGTCGCTGGTAGAGCGAGATCTGTGTGTAATTGTAGATAATGGACTACAGAACAGCACGCTATGTCAGCTGCTTTTAAGGATATTGTCATGCATTAAAACAGGCATGAACTCTCAGGACATGGATATAATATTATAACTTTAGGGTATGTTCAGACTAAGGAATCCGCGCAGAGAAGTTACAGCGGATTCTATCGCTCATGGCGGCACGCTTCTCCGCCCATGCCATAAACTCCATTCTATGGTCTGGCAGATTCCGCTGTCCATCCAAACAACGAACAGGTTCATTCCTTGGCCGGACGACTGAATCAGCATGACCATAGAATTGGCCGGCCGGAACTTCTCTGCTCAGGTTTCTTAGTGTGAACCCTAATAATGCTTTGGTGTGGCCTCCTTAATATAATTTATATAGCGCCAACAGATTCCACAGCACTTTACAATTCTGGGGTAACATACATGGGGAAAAAAAAAATCAGACCTTACAGAGATATGCATATAATTATCCTTACATGAGGAGTGGGGGCCCTGCTCGCATGCATGTGCTTGCAGACTATTGGAGTATGCTGTTCAGTTCTGGGCACCAATTTGTGGAAAGGATGTCTTAGAGATAGAAAGGGTACAAAGACTGGCAACTAAACCATAGTTGCCAACATTTGAATTTTTTTTCCCAGGGACACTTTAGTGTTGGCAACAAGGGGTGTGGTTTATAGTAGGTGTGGTCTCAGTGGGTATGGCATATTGTGGGTGTGGTGAACGGGGTGTGGCTCGTCACCAGTGTTGTGGTTTTTTTTTTTTTGGTTTTTTTTTTTTAAAGTTAGAACTTTACAGTGAGAACAACACAAAAGGATGAGGGGTGTAGTAGTAGTACAGGAATAGGTGAGGGGTGTAGTAGTAGTACAGGAACAGATGAGGGGCAGGGGTGTAGGTAGGAGTCATGGGGCCCCACAAAACCTTGCAAACTTGGTTGATGGGGAGACTGGGAGTAAATGGAGCAGACTGGGGGTGACTGGAGCAGACTAGGGGACACTTGGGCAGACTGGGAAAGACTAGGGGTAGCTGGGGCAGACTGGGAGGGGGCTGGGGGGTGACCGGGAGAGACTGGGGGTAGCTGGGGTGACTGGAAGAGACTAGGGGTATCTGGGGAAGACTTGGGGGAGACTGGGGGGTAGCTGAGGAAGACTTGGGGGTGACTGGGAGAGACTGGGGATAGCTGGAGCAGACTGGAGCTTTATTACCTTCAGGATTATAAACTATACATTGGTGTGAGAGGCTAGTATACTGGAACACTGGTATTTCAGTATACCTGTATACCAGTCCTTCAGTATAATCCCACTCATGTGGTCACCTTATTACCTGGCTCCCTGCTGCATACGGCCATCTTGTTCCTTAGGGCTTTTCTATCCCAGAGGCAGGAGTGAGTGACCTCACTGTCAGGCCCTGTAGCTGGGAGGAGAAAACGGCCTACAATGCCCACATGATGTCATTTGCTATGGCTCTCCCACACTTCTATGGAAGAGGGTAAATTGTGTGCATATATATATATATATATATATAATCATTTCTGTATTCCACAGTTTTAATCGAAAACCCTATAAGCTGGGGCCTGAGAATCCTAGCCTGGTACAGTATAATAGGGCATAAGGTGTTTAAGCCAGATGGCTGTAGTGATTATATCTATCTATCAATTTTAACAGTTTTATAGGCATATTCCCATTTCCTAATGTGCTGACATAGTTGAGGTAAGCCCTCAGTGATGGTCCAACCTTTATGGCCTGAATCAGCACTGTGGCCTTTAAAATTTACTCTAACTCCGGGTTCGGCAACTTCTCTGGACCCAAGCACTGGGCATTTAAATCCCTGCGTCTGGAAAAGTTGGTTGCCTCCCTCAGGAGTCCTGGAAAATATGGATACAGCTATAGGCTATGTTCAGACCTCGTAAGAGACCAGCAGCTCTGTGACCCGGCTGCATCACAGAACGGCCAGTCTCAGAAAAGATCATCCCGGCCAGTACTGCAGTACCCGCTGGATGATCTTTCGCGCAGCTGAGTTCTGATGCGGGCGCATCACTGTGCGCCTGTATCAGAACTCCCCACTGCTCACAATGGAGCGTACGGCTGAAGCCGCTCGCTCTATAGTGTGCAGTGACAGGGTTTTCTGCAGCCGCTATTCATTGAATAGCCGCCGCAGAAAACTAACATGTCAGTTTCTAGCGGCACCACTAGGGAGCCCAGCCAGAGTGTATACTATGTGTATACACTCCGGCCAAAATTCCATAGATGGCAATGTATCGTATATTGTAGTAATAATCACGGCCGTTGTTGCAATCGTCAACAACGGCCATAGTTTTACGAAAATATATGTAGTGTGAACATAGGCTATATCCATGTTTTTCTGGCAGCCCTAGGGCAGCAACTAACTTTTCCAGACATGGGAAGTTACTTGCCGAGTGTTCGGTTTTGAAGAAGTTGCCGAACCCGGACTTAGACTTTGCTCATCTCTAGTTGTGCTCCCTAATATTCGTCCCCCACAATCTTATAGCGATGGCATTTACTGTTCGTTGCAAAAATGGATGCTGCAGCGATACAGAATAATATTTCTATGGTAAACCCAACCCGTGGCTACTGCTCTGATTTCTGGTTAAGGCGTTAAGGCAAAAGGCTACAGTGATTTTGGCTGGGACAGAGGTCACCAGATCAAAAGTCATTGTGTTGCAGTGAAGAGATTGCAGTGTCGGGGCTAACATAACTAAATGGGGTCATGGTTACAAATTAATCACGCAATAGGGAGGACACAAAATAAGAGGCTATTTAAAACACAGGAATATAAAGTTATGTTGGATAAAGTAAGAAGGACGAAGAGAGGGTTGAAATTATATAAAATAATTAGAGGGCACTCACAGAAAGAGGTGAAGAATAATTTTAGGGGAAAATGGAGGAGAGATTTAGAGGATGAAAATATAGATTGGGTAAAATATTTTCTTTTTTAATTATATAAAGGGTTCACTATACCCCTCGTAAGTTGTATTTAATGAAACTAAGAGAGACCGATAGGTGTGTAAAGTGTAATTATGAAGGGGGGGACTTGATTCACTTATTATGGAGATGCCCCAAGCTATATAGATATTGGGGGGAGGTGAGACTGGAAAATCATTTAGGTATCAAGATAGAGAAAGACCCAAAGGTATGAGTCTTGGGAGAGGGAAAGAGTTTACACATAAGTGGGGAGGAAAAAAAGATTGCTCTTAAAGGAATGTTAGTGGCTAAGAATTGTATCTTAAAGAAATGGATCTCAGTAACTCCACCGGATATTGAAGATTGGGAGAGAGAAATTAAGAGAATAATGATAATGGAGTATTTAAGGGCACAAAAAAAAAGGATAAGATCGAAAAGTTCCGCAAAGCATGGGCAAAATGGCCACAAAGCAGAGATCTGATGACATAGAAGAACTAAGTATAGAGAAGTGAGTGAGGGAGAGGGTAGAAAGGGAGAATCTTTATATTTATTATGTGTTTTGTTTGTTTTGTTTTGTGTGTGTTTTTTTTTTTTTGGAGGGTTGGACAAGGAGGAGAGGGGGTAAGGAAAAAGTAGTAGAGTGGAGATTAGAGATTACCTGAGATGAGTGCAAAAAAAAAAAAGCAATAAGAAAAGTGGGGTCATGGTGCAATCTGCAAGTGGCCACAGCCCCGCAGTCACAAAGATCAAATCAAGATAGATTCCTTGTGGCTACCACCACCACATTACCACCAACACATTGCGATTTCCACACTGCAACAGTGATAGTTGGTCTTGCCATCCCAGCTTTCCCAAAATCCTTGTGTAGCGTTACTAATCTAATTACTTTTGCTTTACTGTGTGTGGCAGAAGATAATTAGTATAAGCTACTTTTTCATTGGTACCATACGCCTGACCTACTCCATCGCATGTTTCCATCTACCCTACCGGAATGCTGGAGGTGTCTGTCAGAAGTGGGCAGTATGGGGGAAATTTATCAAGGGCTTTGCGCCTATTTTTAGGTCAATAATTGGATTTTTTCGCCCATATTTGTTTTAAGTTGAATTTATGAGCCAGTATTGAGCAGGCGAATATTTTTCAGATGCGACTTTTCGCATAATCCGGAATTAGCACCCAATTTATCATTTGCGACTTTTTAAAAAGTCACACAAACAGGTGCAGGCCTACGCCTGGTCAGTACCAGGTGTATATGCTTGCACAATTTTTGCATTTTTGTGCGACTTTTTTTTGCGACTTTATACTTAAATACATTCACTGTCAGGGCTACATGTTAATAAATCAGTAACAAGATATTGGAACAAAATATACACCAATCCTCATTTGCACACATGAGACTTCTTAGTAAATGTCCCCATTTGTCTCTTGTTTTCTGTGATTGTCCAAAGCTTATGCCATATTGGACGGGCATTCAAGGCCTGTTAGTGGTGATCCTTCAACAAGTGATTCTGCTGGATCCTTTAGTTTATATTAATGTTCCCCCAAAAAACATGAATAAACAGACTGCCAGGCTGCACCTGCATGTGTTAGCAAAATATTGGAAACAGACCCTTAGCCCCTCGGTAGTGGAACTGATTAATAGAATGCAGGAGATACAGATATTGGCATATCTCTTTGCCTCTAATGAAAACCTGAATAGGAAAAAATAAAAAAGGCTGTGGAGCCTCATTTAAGAGTCTCGAAACACAGGACTAGCCAGATATCTTTCCGGGAAGGACCCAGCCAAGGGTGGCCCTATAAGTCAATGTAATGACAAGGGAAAAACCAAGGCCAGGTATCCATCCACAGACAGCAGTTTTGGGGTGTTGCCCCTCTTCAGTGTGGAGCAGGATTCTGGCTAGGTGGGAGTAATGGCTAGGAGAGCCATAAGAGAAACAGATCACTGATCTTAGGGAGACCAGTCAAAAGTAACACTTTCCGGGGGGGATTCCTGGCTAGGCGTCATCCTTTTTTTCTGTATTGTATTACTTAATGAAAAATTTAAATAAACAATTTATAAAAAAAAAATGACAGAAGATAAGTTTAGTTAGAAGAATGATAGAATCCTAGGGGTTGAACTCCCAGATTATTTATGTTTAGGGTTATATAGGGGGAAGCAAATTTATTCAAGATCCAGATGCTATGAAATTTTTCGGACCTCCGTTGGATAGTGTGCATGTTGAATAGAAACTTTTAATGTTTATTGCAAGTCATCTATCATACAATATAGCTTAGTAATAAATTTAGGAGACAGAATATTTTAGACAGATTTTATTTATTTTCTTAAGTTTAATGTGTCATTCAATATCAATGTGCTAAGCCCAGACAGCACCCTGAAACATTTAGTGTGTTCATTACATCTTGACAGCTGGGTGTTCAATACTTAGATAAGTCAGATAGGTGGGGTCTAAATCATACAGCAACTTGTAAAGTCACATATCTATCTATGTTTGTTATGTTAAATATTCAGCATTGTGTCTTAAATTGAAATTCCATTTCTTTTAGCCACGTACTACATTACATACTAAAATCTTTAGCTGCCAAGAGACGTGCTCCATTGTCAATCCAATATAACTAGAAATGAGCAAACTTTTCTAAAGTTCCGTTTGGCAGGTTTGCCAAACTTAAATGTAAAGTCAAACTGAACCTTAAAAGAACTGCACTAAAAGGGCTAAACGATTGCAGGGTTTAGCTGTTTTAGTGTGGTTCACAAAGTTTGCTCATCTATACTTACCTGTCATTGCTCCCCCAGTGTCCTTCTTCTCTGGTGTTTCCGGCACCTACCAAAATTCAACTCAGTCAATCACTGGCCACGGTGCTGTCCCTTCCCAGTTAGTACCTGGCTGAGCATGCTGTCACTCTCGTTTCGGGAGTGACAGCCCGCTCAGCCAACTACTGACTGACAGATGGGAAAGTGGCGAGGTCAGTGACTGGCGAGAGTAATAGCCCCCTCAGCCAATCACTGGCCGCGGTGCTGTTCCATCTGACAGTGAGTGGGCTGGAGACATTGCGGGGGGGCAGACAGGTGAGCCTACCAATTTTTTTTCCGTTTTTTAGATGTGTGGCCTCCATCTTTACGAACTCATACTGAACTTTGCAATAAGTTTGGTTTGGTAGCAAACCGAATTTTTGGAAAGTTCAGAACAAATCACAGTTCAGAAGATTTGTTTTGCTCATTTCTAGATATAACCTGTTTAATAAACGACTTAATAAAAGATGGGGTTATTGGGTTTAGTATATACTGGCGAAATCAGAGGAAGCTATAACAATGTTTTATCCCTAGTATAGGCTATCAATATCTGGATCAACCCAATCAGTGGAGATTTGACTCCCAGTATCATCAGGTGCTTGTGCAAGTTATGTGGCCTCTTTATTTCCTTCCAGGTACAACTCTGTATATTGAGTAATGGCTATACATAATACTGCAACATGTCCCATTGAAGTGAATAGGAACAGCTGCAATAGCAGGTACAGCCATTACAGAATGTATAGAGTTGTGTTGGGTAGTAAACAAAAATGGCGTACAATCACATGGGCACATTTCAGTACTTTACTGTAAATACACTTACAGCAACAAAATATAATACAGTGTGTTGCCGCATGATATCTAGTTACATATCTAGCATTGCACAGCTGTGAATCTCAAACACATAGGATATTGTGTGGGACTGGGTGAAGCTAGTGGCAGTGACTGTAACATATTTGTAATACCCAGATCTTTTTTACATCCAGCTGGGCTTCATTAAAATAAAGTGTGAAAAGAAGTCAACGTAACGTGTACGGAAATGTCTTTCTTTTTAAGTGCATTGTTATTAAATGTTTAAGAACATAGATCAATTGCGCTAAGATTCTAGCAAGTAGATGCCTCACTTCACTGCAAACTGCAGACCACTGGTGTTAGAGCATTTCTGTCTCTAGCAGAAAAGAGACCAAGATAGAACACAGGAAGTGGGGTGGGGCTTAACTTGGATTATGCAAAAAGAACGACTGGCTGTGTATATGCAATCTGATGCCGTCTGCCTCTTTAGAGGGTCCACACTGTACCTATAAGGTAAATCAAGGCTTTCCTCATATCTCTGACCACCTATAGAATTTTGGGCATCTGTCCCTTGTGTAAATATGTGTGTTCATCACTTCCTTTAAGTTATCATCATCCGCAGCAGTTCACTGTTATATAACCACATCATTGCTGTGCTGCTGCTGTTTCTTTCCTTTCTGCCCAGTTCGTTTAGTCTCAAGCACTATGTCATGGCATAGGAGAGATAAGTAAGAGCTGTCCTGTGGTTAGCCAGAGAAGTAAGCCAAACAAAGTTCAGATGTGTATACCATTGGGAAACAGCCCCGCTCTGGTCCTGACCCTTGAAACTGAGGGAATGAGAAATAGCTGTGCACCATAGACAAATGGGAGCTGTGCACCAATGTGACATCTCCCGGTCCGCAAGGTTTACCGCTGCTTCCTGGTTCTTGTGAGGCCTCAATTCCACAGGAATTGCCTGTTCAGTCAAATAGAAGAGTTGAGAGGAGTTTGTTGGGAGAGCCCAACCCAGTGTAGTAATGTGCTCTGCCGGAACTTGAGAGAAGAAATACTTGAAGAAGAATACTTGTGAAGAGTATACTTGTGCTCGTGTTTCGACCTTACTGTCGCTAAAACCACTTTCTGCCCTGCAGTGTCGGGTTACCTATCCTACGAGGGTGACACAAGCCTCAGTCTTGGTTACCTGAGAGTAGCTAAGTGTCTGAAATTATCCAGTGTCACCTGCGCTGCGAGATGAGTATGTAGACCTTGGTTACGGTTGCTTTGCTCTATTCGGGTCAGTTTCTGTCTAGGATACTGTCCTGCTCTGTTAAGAAAGGTTCTCTGCGTCGGCTGTGGTGATCTCTGACTTGTCCTCCTTTAGTGACTTAGCACTGCATAGTATCTGTAGTTATAGCTTGTAGAAAGAGAGTCTCTGTGTTCTCCATAGAAGTGTGTCTGTCCACTTCTACAGCTGGTCTGTCCTGGACAGGGAACCTGGCAGAGCCAGGCCCTGGCTAAGTTCAGCAGGGATGCCTGATCTGTGTGTGTCCTATTCCTCAGAGAACCAAAGGAAAATTAATTAGGTAAGGCTTAACTTCCTCTGCCCAAGTGACTACTTCCTACAGGGTGTGTAAGAGTCCCTGTGAGTGGTGGAGAAGAGAGTGTGTAAAGAAAAAAGAATAGAGATAGGTAGAAGGGAAAGAGCATCTCCCATTGGTTCACAGAATCACATAACAAAACATTAACCCTATAGTGACTACAGCTGTGCAATACATACAAAGTTATACATAGTAACATCTGGTAGCAAAACTCATATTAAACCTCATCACCACTCAACTTTAGAAAACAAGGCTTTTGCGACAGGTGTCAGACTAGAAACACCTGTGGTGGGACACCACAGATGGAAGGTTTAAGCCGAAGGCAGGTTGCTCTGGCCATGTCTTACCATTCTGAGAACAAAGGGGTCAACCACCTCTGACCCCTATCTCCACCAACATCTTCTGTCAGGAAAGTGTCAGAAGAGCCCCATACACTCTATATTGATGGCTGAACCCACCGTGAGCAGCCGACACAAGTGTAAAGTGCACTGAGACCATTATAGTCATAACTCAAGCCATAATAAATAAACAAATACAAGGCAAAAGTATCTAGACATTTTTTGGGGGAAAAAAAAGAGGAAATGTAAATTTTAATCATATTTTTTCCTTGTTATGTAACTTGCTGAGATACTAATGAGACTAAGATTAAATGGATTTTCAGATGCTTCCTGGTCCTCACAGGTTCCTTAGAAAAGTATATTAATTTATATATGGAAATATATAATTAGAAATAAGATAATTATTTAAGCTTGTTATCAAGTCAGTGGAGTGGATGCTAGACAAAGGACTCTGGTTTCTGGAACCATCAGCACAAGCCTAAGTTTCTTTGTTTATATTGAGGCCTTAGATGTAGGAATACCTCCCATAGATATATGAATGAACATCACCTCAAGTAAGGCCGATCTAAGGAAGAGAACAAACATAATGACTAGAGATGAGCGAACCTCAAGCATGCTCGAGTCGATCCGAACCCGAACTTTCGGCATTTGATTAGCGGGGGCTGCTGAAGTTGGATAAAGCCCTAAGGCAATGTGGAAATCATGGATATAGTCATTGGCTGTATCCATGTTTTCCAGACAACCTTAGAGCTTTATCCAAGTTCAGCAGCCCCAGCTAATCAAATACCGAACGTTCGGGTTCGGATCGACTCAAACCCGAACCCGGTTCGCTCATCTCTAATAATGACATTTTTGATGCAATTTGTATTCGTAACAAACTGGAAGTTAGATCATATCAGCTGAAGACAGTGTTTCATCATTTCATGACAAATGATGGTCCTGAATAGAGATGAGAGCATGCTCGTGTCCATCCGAACCTGAACATGTGGCATTTACACTCACTGGCCACTTTATTAGGTACACCATGCTAGTAACGGGTGGTCTTCTGCAGCTGTAGCCCATCTGCCTCAAAGTTGGACGTACTGTGCGTTCAGAGATGCTCTTCTGCCTACCTTGGTTGTAACGGTTGGCTATTTGAGTCACTGTTGCCTTTCTATTAGCTCGAACCAGTCTGCCCATTCTCCTCTGACGTCTGGCATCAGCAAGGCATTTCCGCCCACAGAACTGCCGCTCACTGGATGTTTTTTCTTTTTCGGACCATTCTCTGTAAACCCTAGAGATGGTTATGCGTGAAAATCCCAGTAGATCAGCAGTTTCTGAAATACTCAGACCAGCCCTTCTGGCACCAACAACCATGCCACCTTCAAAGGCACTCAAATCACCTTTCTTCCCCATACTGATGCTTGGTTTGAACTGCAGGAGATTGTCTTGACCATGTCTACATGCCTAAATGCACTGAGTTGCCGCCATGTGATTGGCTGATTAGAAATTAAGTGGTAACGTGCAGTTGGACAGGTGTACCTAATAAAGTGGCCGGTGAGTGTAGTTACTGGTGGATGCCGCCCTAAGGAGTCCAAGGAAACTTATGGCCAAGGCTGTATTCATGTTTTCTAGGCAGCCTTAGAGCATCATCCATTTTCTTCAGTAATCAAATGCCACATGCTCAGGTTTTGATGGACCCAAGCATGCTGGTACTAAATAAACAAAAAGAGGTCATATATACTGTTAATTTCAGGAAGTTATTTTACGGACCACACAACCTTATGACAGCATTATTTTCTGTGTCTATATGGATACTCACTGTGAAAATTAGAGCAAGGACTAAGAGAACACTACAGAGGGTGCTAGATGATATTTCCTCCAATTGTCTGATTTAGTTGAAAGATGGTTATTTAACACCCGATGTATCAGTTTTTGAAGGTGCCAGAAATCTAGGTGAACAGTTCAGTTTAAGTGTAGAAGAAGCACTATATCCCTCACTATATTCATCTGTCGTGGCAACCACTAAACTGTAGTAACATAGAGGCATCCAAGTTCGCTGCGGCTGTGTTCGTTGTTTATTTGAAGTAACATTTAGGCTCTTCCGAAGTGTACCTTAAATGAAGTGCACTAAAAGAGCCAAGTGATTGCAGGCGTTTAGCTATTTTAGTGCGGTTCAGCAAGTTCGCTCATTAATACTTACTGTACCAGCCCGCGCTCCCCCCCCCCCCCCCCAGTGTCCCCTGTTGATCACAGCTTCCTCCACTTCCTGACTGAGATTTGACATCCCGCCCAGCCTATCACTCGTTGCTGCGCTGTCCCATCTCAGTCAGTGATTGGCTGAGGGGGCTGAATTTCAAACTATGAGCTGTGAAAAAACATTTTATAATTGTTCTAATTTGGGATGAGCGAACTTTTGAAAAATGCAGTGTAAGAATAGTCTTACTGATAAGCATCAGCGAACTTTTGAAAAGTGGCTGAATAATTGCAGCTACAATAGTGGGAGTCTGATAGGATATAGTTTTGTTTAGTTGCAGGTGCTATTACAATGAAAAAAGTGGAAAAAATCAAAGTGCAAAAATAGCCAAGGTGTGAGCGATTACACAGGACATAGGACACAAAGTTCCTTGGACCCAGTAGGATGGAAAACAGACATTTGACAGTGGAACCAGCAGCAGTAATAGTATTGTATTGGACCTAGTGTGATTGAGAACAAATAATTGATGGAGGAGGAGGAGGCAGTAGCACTTAATTGCACCCAGCCCAGTATGGTTGAAAAGAGACTATAGGAGGAGGCGGCACCACTTGATTGCACCCAGCCCAGTATGATTGAGAACAGACTATTTGAGAAGGAGGAGGCAGTACCTGATTGCACCCAGGCCAGTATAGTTGAGAACAGAAAATTCACGGAGGAGGAGGATGTTCAGCCTTGGAGTGGTGGCCTGGGAATCCTCGCTGATGATGTTGTTCACCACACTTTTAAGAACACAGACGAGTGGGATGATGTCGTTGATCCTATAGTCATGCCTGCTCACAAAGGGATCAACAATTGGCAGGACATGTTCGAAGAAATCTGTGCACTATGACGTTTATCACATGTGCCATACAATGTGTATGACGCAGCCCTCCCTGCTGCACTGCAGAGACAATGTTCCTCCCATTATGGGATACAACACTTCCCACCGTTAGTTGACGTGGGGTCAGCCAATCATATATCTCCTTCTCCTCCCTGATGGTCTGGAGGAGCTCCTGCCCACTGTGGCTCCATTCACCCAGGTTCACCAAATGGAGGACAGCCTCAGAGCGCCGGGCCTGACATCCTTGGTAAGACACCGGGGCAGGTTGGACTGCAGTCAAAGCGGCGGATGGTTGCAAGCTGGTGGAGGCGCCCTAAAGCACCGGGGAGGTGACAGTGGCAAGAATGGGCTAACTTTCTGGTGGTCTTTTGGGGGAATGTTAACCCAATGGGCAGTAACAGACATGTACTGCCCTTGCCCATAATTAAAGGACCAGACATCAGCACTGGGGTGCACGGTCTTGGACACCAAGAATCCCAATGAGTCGTCAACATTTTTCTTCAAAACTGTGCAGTGATGGGACAGCTGATGAGACTTTTTTTTTCTCGGACAGTGATGGAACTTATTTTTGGACTGATTTTTTTTAAACTTTTTTTGTTGCGGCTAAACGGGGTTCTCCTATTTTTTGAACCTTTATTGTAAAGATATGAACTGAGATTTTCCCTCAATAAATTCAATAAGCTTGAACACTGAAGTTGCCTTCATGTGTCTTGGTTGATACTCACAGACAGCTGTTACATTTATGATTAGGCAGCACCCAGGTATATCTGAGGAGACTAATTTAAGGTCTCACCCTAACAGGGGTGAGGGCACACATCTTGATATTCACAGAAAACCAGGATATAAGGGATTATAGGAGTAATAATTCTTTGTATCCTGGTCTATTCTGTGAAAAAAGTACAATTTTGCATCACCGTTGTTATTTTTACCAGATTCGTAAAGAACTTTCTCAAAGTTTGTAACGGTTCGGTTCGCTCATCCCTAGTTCTAATATGTTTATATTTTGTTTAAACATCCCTTCAAGGGACAAAATATACAAAAATGAGAATGAAAAAATTTAATAGGTTCCTGCAAGAGAGATTAGAACTCTGGTGGTATGCATGCAATTGACGCATACCACAGAAGTTCTGATGTGTTTTAAATGAAGATGAGCAAATTTACAGTATTAGCGAAGTGCTTTGTTGGCTTTGCAGTTGATTTTTCAGCCGGCTGCCTTTAACCTATGTCCTACGGCGCTCTGGGTGCTGGGAAAAGCTAGAACTAGTCCTTGTAAACTGGGAGCACCCCAGTTCCCAGCACCCGGAGTGGAGCGACACAGAGATTAAAGGCAGCCGACTGATAAACCAACTGTCGAGCTAATGAAGCACTTTTCTTTGTTAATACTGTAAATTCGCTCATCTCTAGTCTTAAAGAAGCCCCTTACAATTTTTCGTTCAAATTTTTGTATATTTTGTCCCTTGAAGGGATGTTTAAACAAAATATATAAAAATTAGGACTCACAGTTTGAGTACACTTCTGTAACAAACAATTTTTTTTTGTCATAACATATTCAAATATGTGTGAAGTTCGGTTCGCTCATCTCTAGTGACTCGTAATTTGGTTTCCAACTGCCTGTGAATAATACAATGGAAAGTGTTTGCAAGGTCGGACATCTGAAATGAGTATATAGATGATATTGAGAGTTATGGCTTGGGTAAGTAGACTGCAGACTAAAACAATTATTGCGTCACAGTTTTTTTAGAAGCTAGAATCTATATTGAGGCCATGCCTGACTTCAGATGTTATCTAGTTAATGTGTAGTGTTTAAAGTACTATATATTCCATGCCTACAGGCTCCTCAGATAGAATCCGGGACTGCTTCGGATAATTGCTACCTTTTCTAATGATGACAGAATTCCCATTACCCTTATCCAAGCAAATTTATATATATATATAGAAAAAAAATACTGTCATAATTACCTGTAAAAAAAAGTGTAACACATACATGCTCTTGCTATGTTGTCTCCTAACAAAAATACAATTATGTAATCCATTATATCCTTCCATACCCTCAGAACTAATAAGCCTACACATTGGATTAATAACTAAAGGTATTAAAGGGAACCTGTCATCGGTTTCATGTTTCGTGAACAATAGGCAGCAGATCATGGGGACAGGATTCCGTATTGCAATGATACGTTTCACTCTGAAACTCAGTGGTATTTCAGAGGGATCGTAAAATATAAAGCTAGGCAGGAACGGGGCTCCAAGTCATCGGGGTGGTTCTCTCAGAGGCTTCTCCTCGCCTAGGTTAATAGGTGTCATCCTATATGCAAATAGAGATCTATGAATCAAGAGCTGTCGGGGACTTCCCCAGTGCCTTGCAGCCATGTTTCTGGACAGTTTTATAACTATGATCTGGTTTTAATCAGTAGTTTTTATTGGATTTTTAATGTAGGAAAAAAAAGTGGTATCACAGGCCTAGGAAGACTATGATGCCATGATACGTCAGTGACATTTGGTACACTATAACCCCTTCAGGATTGGGCTGATTTTGGATCATTTTCTTTCAAATCACCTGGTTTCAGAAAGTTTTATAGATTTGAAATTTACTTCTATTTAAAAATCTCAAGTCTTCTCATACTTATCAGCTGGTGTATGTCCTGCAGGAAATGTTGTTTCCTTTTCAGTCTGACACAGTGCTCTCTGCTGCCACCTCTGTCCATGTCAGGAACTGTCCAGAGCATAGAAAACCTGGTCTGGACAGTTCCTGTCTCGGACAGAGGTGGCAGCAGAGAGCACTCTGTCAGACTGAAAAGAAAACACCACTTCCTGCAGGACATACAGCAGCTAATAAATATGGGAAGATGAGATTTTTAAATACAAATAAATTACAAATCTATATAACTTTCTGAAACCTGTTGATTTCAGAAAGAAAGATTTTCGCTGGATAACCCCTTTAAGGACCAGAGCCCATTTTTTAAATCTGACCTGTCTCACAGGTTACAGCTCCAGGATGCTAAAAGTTATCCAAGCGATTCTGAATTTTTCGGTGACATATTTAATGAAAAAAAGTCCCTGTTTCACGAAATGTCAAAACTAGCATTTTTCTAACTTTGACTTTTCCGTAATTTATTCATGTTGTGAATTTATTCAATTTTATTGCTGGTGTCGTTACACACACAATACTTTATATGTATAGTTTTTTTGTGAGTTGTTTGTCTACATTTATTATTTGTATTAAGGGATATAGGGATTATGAGGGACATTTATCAAACATGGTGTAAAGTGAAACTGGCTCAGTTGCCCCTAGCAACCAATCAGATTCCACCTTTCATTCCTCACAGACTGGAAAATGAAAGGTGGAATCTGATTGGTTGCTAGGGGCAACTGAGCCAGTTTCACTTTACACCATGTTTGATAAATCTCTTTGATAGATTGCTTTGCAGGGCTCTTAAGGTAAACAGAGAGAGATAATTCTCCTTCTTTTCTTTCCCACAGATTCTGTGATTGCACTGACAGCAGCATCTATAGGGTTAACTGCCAGGATCCGAGCCTCTGTGCCCAATTGATGCGAGGACGTTACTGTACATCCATGAGCGGGAACACACCAAAAAATGGGCCTACAGTAACATCCACAGACCTGAAAGGGTTAAGATTTGACTATTTAGTAATTATTTAGCCAACATTTCTCTCTTTCATTGTCGGCTGCCCGGACAATAGTCAGGTATTTCTGGTATGTCTAATCCTAATAATTGAAAGGCTGTTAAGTTAAGTCAGTATCAAATACAATCGGGTTGTTAGGTTGTGTATGCAAAGCAATTAAAATGTTATATTATATTGTTATATGATGTTGTTTGGTTGTTATGGAAGGGGGAATACTCAAATTATCTACTGATTCATTTTCCTATTTAACGCAGGCTGAGGTGTGCCAAGTAAGAGCTCACGGCTTATTCATTAAAGAGATTCCAATGTGTATTAATGAAATGGGAGATGCGAAGTCTTGAGGCACAGCAATGAAAACACATCAGAAACACGATACCAATTCGGAATGTGTTTAGCTAAGTCACAGAATGCATGGGGGGGTGTTACATTTATAAATGTTGTAAGAAATGACTGAAACTTATAACACCTACAACTCCCACCCACAATAATAGTCACAGTACCTTTGAATATACAAATTAATCTTTTTCAGGGAATATCCATCTAAAACATCATTAAAATTTACCTCATAAAAACATAAAATAAAAAAAAAAAACTTGCACTTTGCCTACTAAGTATATACCGCCATTTACTGGATGTTTTTTTCAATTTGTTTATTAAATTGATTATTTAACCCCTTAACCCTTTAAGGACATGGCCCATTTTCGTTTTTACGTTTTCGGTTTTTCCTCCTTGTGTTTAAAAGGTCATAGCACTTGCATTTTTCCACCTAGAAACCCACATGACCCCTTATTTTTTGCGTCACTAATTGTACTTTGCAATTACAGGCTGAATTTTTGCATAAAGTACACTGCGAAACCAGAAAAAAATTCGAAGTGTGGTGAAATTGAAAAAAAAAACGCATTTCTTTTATTTGGGGGAAATGTGTTTTTACGCCATTCACCCTGGGGTAAAACTGACTTGTTATGCATGTTCCTCAAGTCGTTACGATTAAAACGATATATAACATGTATAACTTATATTGTATCTGATGGCCTGTAAAAAATTCAAACCGTTGTTAACCAATATACGTTCCTTAAAATCGCTCCATTCCCAGGGTTATAGCACTTTTATCCTTTGGTCTATGGGGCTGTGTAAGGTGTCATTTTTTGCGCCATGATGTGATCTTTCTATCGGTACCTTGATTGCCCATATACGTCTTTTTGATCGCTTTTTATTACATTTTTTCTGGATTTGATGCGACCAAAAATGCGCAATTTTGCACTTTGGGATTTTTTTGCGCTGACGCCGTTTACCGTACGAGATCAGGAATGTGATTAATTAATAGTTCGGGCGATTACGCACGCGGCGATAGCAAACATGTTTATTTATTTATTTATTTGTTTACTTTTATTTAAAACCTGGGAAAAGGGGGGTGATTCAGACTTTTATTAGGGGAGGGGGCTTTTTACTATTAACAACACTTTTTTTTTTTTTTTTACACATACTAGAAGCCCCCCTGGGGGACTTCTAGTATATACACTTTGATCTCTCATTGAGATCTCTGCAGCATAGATATGCTGCAGAGATCCATGAGATCGGCACTCGTTTGCTTTCGGCTGCTGCAGCCGGAAGTAAACGAGTGCCGAGCCGAGGACGGCGCCATCTTGGACGCGTCCCCGGCCGGCATCAGTAACGGAGATCGCTCCTCCGGGACAAGGTCCCGGAGGAGCGATCTCCCCCACTAGACACCAGGGAAAGGTTGCCTCCGGTAATCGGAGGCAGCTGTCAACTTTGACAGCTGCCTCCGATTAGCTAATTAGCGGGCACGGCGATCAGACCGTGCCCGCTAATAGCGGCGGTCCCGGGCTACAAGCGGCACCCGGGATCGCGGCACTTCAAAGCGGGGCCGCCGCGCGGCCCCGCTTTGAAGTGCAAGTGAGGACATAGGACGTACCGGTACGTCCTATGTCCTTAAGAGGTTAAAGAGAACCAATCACCTAAATATAACTGTCCCTATTATGAAAGTACATCTCTCCCTAAGTCTATTCATGAGGATACAGACTGCATTTGCAGTCTGTATCTTTATACTTTACCTGATCCTCTGTTCCCTGGCTGTTCCGGTGGGCGCCGCCATCTTGATGACGTCACAGCCAAGGAACAGAGGATCTGGTAAAGTATAAAGATACAGACTGCAAAGGCAGTCTGTATCTTCATAGATAGACTTCATGAGGATACAGACTGCATTTGCAGTCTGTATCTTTATACTTTACCTGATCCTCTGTTCCCTGGCTGTTCCGGTGGGCGCTGCCATCTTGATGACGTCAGTTGCGTTCCAGCGGTGCATTCCAGCGTGACGTCATCAAGATGGCGCCGCCGCCGCCGGAACAGCCAGGGAACAGAGGATCTGGTAAAGTATAAAGATACAGACTGCAAAGGCAGTCTGTATCTTCATAGATAGACTTCATGAGGATACAGACTGCATTTGCAGTCTGTATCTTTATACTTTACCTATCCTCTGCTTCAGTGCCGCAAGGCCGGGCGCCGCCATCTTGATTATGGGCCTTGCGTTCCACCGCTGAAACGCAAGTGACGTAATCAAGATGGCGGCGCCAGCCTTGCTGCACCGAAGAAGAGGATTAGGTAAAGTATAAGATACAGACTGCAGAGGCAGTCTGTATCTTCATAAATAGATTAGAGGGACTTTAGATAATAAACAGCAATCTTGCGCTGTATAGCGCGAGATCGCTGTGTATTAACGGAGCGGCAGGCAAAGGATCATGGGAACCTTTCCTGCCACTCTGCATGACGGGAGTTTCCTGTCTCGCGCCGGCTCTTTTGAAAAGAGCCGGCTCGAGACAGGAAAGTAAAAAGGGAATAATTCAAAAACGTGGCAATAAAAATAATGAATTATATTAGCAAATGTCAATAAAATTATTATTTGCATCTAATTAGGGAATAAAATTTTTTTAACTTTCGTCCATGATTGGTTCTCTTTAACCCCTTAGGGACCAAGCCTGTTTGGGCCTTAACCCTTTAAGGACATGGCCCATTTTTGTTTTTACGTTTTCGGTTTTTCCTCCTTGTGTTTAAAAGGTCATAGCACTTGCATTTTTCCACCTAGAAACCCACATGACCCCTTATTTTTTGCGTCACTAATTGTACTTTGCAATGACAGGCTGAATTTTTGCATAAAGTACACTGCGAAACCAGAAAAAAATTCAAAGTGTGGTGAAATTGAAAAAAAAAACGCATTTCTTTTATTTGGGGGAAATGTGTTTTTACGCCATTCGCCCTGGGGTAAAACTGACTTGTTATGCATGTTCCTCAAGTCGTTACGATTAAAACGATATGTAACATGTATAACTTATATTGTATCTGATGGCCTGTAAAAAATTCAAACCGTTGTTAACCAATATACGTTCCTTAAAATCGCTCCATTCCCAGGCTTATAGCGCTTTTATCCTTTGGTCTATGGGGCTGTGCGAGGTGTCATTTTTTGCGCCATGATGTGATCTTTCTATCGGTTCCTTGATTGCGCATATACGACTTTTTGATCGCTTTATATTACATTTTTTCTGGATTTGATGCGACCAAAAATGCGCAATTTTGCACTTTGGGATTTTTTTGCGCTGACGCCGTTTACCGTACGAGATCAGGAATGTGATTAATTAATAGTTCGGGCGATTACGCACGCGGCGATAGCAAACATGTTTATTTATTTATTTATTTGTTTACTTTTATTTAAAACTTGGGAAAAGGGGGGTGATTCAGACTTTTATTAGGGGAGGGGGCTTTTTACTATTAACAACACTTTTTTTTTTTTTTTTACACATATACTAGAAGCCCCCCTGGGGGACTTCTAGTATATACACTGTGATCTCTCATTGAGATCTCTGCAGCATAGATATGCTGCAGAGATCCATGAGATCGGCACTCGTTTGCTTTCGGCTGCTGCAGCCGAAAACGAACGAGTGCCGAGCCGAGGACGGCGCCATCTTGGACGCGTCCCCGGCCGGCATCAGTAACGGAGATCGCTCCTCCGGGACAAGGTCCCGGAGGAGCGATCTCCCCCACTAGACCCCAGGGAAACGTTGCCTCCGGTAATCGGAGGCAGCTGTCAACTTTGACAGCTGCCTCCGATTAGCTAATTAGCGGGCACGGCGATCAGACCGTGCCCGCTAATAGCAGCGGTCCCGGGCTACTCGCGGCACCCGGGATCGCGGCCCTTCAAAGCGGGGCCGCCGCGCGGCCCCGCTTTGAAGTGCAAGTGAGGACATATGACGTACGCATACGTCCTATGTCCTTAAGAGGTTAATGACCAGGCTTATTTTTCAAAATCTGACCTGTCTCACTTTATGCGCTTATAGCTCAGTGATGCTTTAACGTATGCTAGCGATTCTGAGATTGTTACTTTATGTTTGTGGCAAAATTTGGTCACTGTCTTGTGTGTTTTTTGCTGAAAACATCAAAATATAATGAAAAATTAGAAAATGTTGCACTTTACGAACTTTGAAATTCTTTGCTTCTAAAAAAATTGCTTCTGACAAAAATTCAAAAATTAGTTAGTAAGTCACATTATGAATATGTCCTCTTTATTCTGGCTTCATTTTGTAAACATATTTCACCTTTTTAGGGTGTTACGGGGCTTAGAAATGTATCAGCAAATTATCAAATTTTCATGAAATTTCCAAAACTGATTTTTTTAGGGACCAGTTCTTTTTTTAAGTTGATTTAGGAGGCTTGTATACTGGAAACCCCCATAAGTGACCACATTTTGGAAACTAGACACCTTAAAGAATGAATCTAGAGGTATAATGAGCATTTTAACCCTACAGGGGCTGGAGGAAAGTATTCACAATTAGGCCGGAAAAAAATGGAAAATAGAAATTTTCCAATAATATATTTGTTAAGATTAAAGTATCTCATTTTCATAATAAACATGAGAGAAAATGCACCCCAAATTTTGTAACGCAGGTTCTCCTGAGTACAATGGTACCCCATATGTGGGCGTAAACCACTGTATGGGCACACAGCAGGGCTCAGAAGGAAGGGAGTGCCTATAAGCATTTCCAGTTCAGATTTTGCTGAAGAAGTTTCTGAGCACCAGGTGCGTTTGCAGCTCCCCTATAGTGTCAACAGAATAGAACCCCCCCCAAAAGTCACCCCATTTTGAAAAGTACACCCCTTAAATAATACATCTTGGAGTGTGGTGACCATTTTGACCCCACAGGTATTAGAGGAAAGTATTCAAAAGAAGACAGTAAAAAGGAAAAAATAGAATTTTTCCAATAACATGTTTGTTTAGTTTGAAATTTCTCAATTTCACGAGGAACAGGGGAGAAAACTCACCCCAATATATGTAACGCAGGTACTCCTGAGTAGAACGGTACCCCATATGTGGGCATAAACCACTGTGTGGGCACACAGCGGGCCTCAGAAGGAAGGAAGCGCCAATTAGCATTTTCGGGGGAATGATTTTTCTGAAGAAGTTTCTGAGCGCCAGGTGCGTTTGCAGAGCCCCTGTAGTGTCTACAGAATAACCCCCCCCCCCCCAAAAGTCACCTCATTTTGGAAAGTACACCCCTCAAGGAATTCATCTTGGGATGTGGTGAGCATTTTGACCCCACAGGTATTGGAGGAAAGTATTCAAAACTAGACCGTAAAAATGAAAAAATGTTTGTTTAGTTTGAAATTTCTCAATTTCACTAGGAACAGGGGAGAAAAAGCACCCCAAAATTTTCAACGAAGGATCTCCTGAGTACAATGGTACCCCATATGTGGGCATAAACCACTGTATGGGCACACAGCAGGGCTCAGAAGAGGAGTGTCATTTTAGTTACAGGCAATATGTGGGTGTTTACTGGTTATCTGGGGTGGTAATGGACAATCTTGGGGTGTTTACTGGCTATCTGATGTGGCAACAGGCAATCTGGTGGGGTTATGGGCAATCTGGAGTGGTTACGAGCAGTCTGTGCCAATCTGGGGTGGTTACGGTCAATTTGGGGTGGTCACGGGCAATCTGGGGGTGTTTACTGGCTGTATGGGCTGGTTTTGGGCAATCTTGGGGTGTTTACTGGCTATATGGGGTGGTTATGGGCAATCTTGGGGTGTTTACTGGCTATCTTGGGGTGGTTACTGGCTATCTGGGGTGGTGATGGGCAATCTGGGGGTGTTCACTGGCTATCTGGGGTGGTGACGGGCAATCTGGTGGTGTTCACTGACTATCTGGGGTTGCAACGGGCAATCTGGGGTGGTGACGGGAAATCTGGGGTGGTGACGGGCAATCTGGGGTGGTGACAGGCAATCTGGGGTGGTTGCGAGCAATCTGGGGTGGTTGCGAGCAATCTGGGGTGGTTACAGGCAATTTGGGGTAGTTACATGCAGTCTGTGGCAATCTGGGGTGGTTACGGGCTGTCTGGAATGGTTATGGGCTATCTGGGGGGGATACGGGCACTCTGGGGAGATTACGGGCAATCTGGGGTAGTGACAGGCAATCTGGGGTAGTGACGGGCAATCTGGGGTGGTGACGGGCAATCTGGGGTGGTTATGGGCTGTCTGGGATGGTTATGGGCTGTCTGGGATGGTTATGAGCTATCTGGGGTGAATACGGGCAATCTGGGGTAGATACGGACAATCTGGGGAGATTACATGCAATCTAGGGTGGTTACAGGTAATCTGGGGTGGTTACGGGCAATCTGGGGTGGTCACGGGAATCTGGGGTGGTGACGGTCAATCTGGGGTGGTTACAGGTAATCTGGGGTGGTTACAGGTAATCTGGGGTGGTTACAAGTAATCCAGGGTGGTTACGGGTAATCCAGGGCACTTGACTTTGGTGACAGGCGTAAAAAAGTGCCGGCACCATTTGGAACAAGCGATGAGTGGTATATAGTATATACCGCTGATCACTTGTACTGGTCACCGATCATTGCCCCATGCTCTCAGCCACCTCCGATGGTGGAGAGAATGAAACTTTGATCATTTTTAGGAATCCATCACTGTGAACAGAGTCTTTCCACAATGATGGCGGAGGCCATCTTGGATCAGATGGCCGCCCAGGGAGGGGAGGGTCAGTGGCCAGGTCACTAGGGTCAATTCTGGGGACGGGGGGGGGGGGGGGACATGTTCTCATCTCCTCTCACTGTGGATTTACGGTGAGAAGAGATGAAAGCGTTCAGCTGCACTGGCAATGTCTGTTACCGGTGGTCGCCGTTATACTGGTAATAACGGCGATCGCCGGTGAGGGGACTGTCCGGGACTGACCCCACATTCTACCCCAACCCCTCAGCTACCTCAGATAGCTGAGAGGAGGGGGCTGCGGGCATTACCGGCGCCGCTGCACTATTCTGCGCCATCGCCATAAAGAGCTGATGGCAGCAGAATAGAGCCCATTAGTGATCGCCGTAAAAATCTGTATCGGCGGTCACTAATAACATAATACATGTATTCTCTGGGTCACTACGGTTACGGCGATACCACATTTGTATAGGTTTTTTTAACTATTATCACTTTGGCGCAATAGAAACTATCTTCCTAGCGAAAACCCACAAAATGTCGCCGCATTGCAAGATCCAGAGCGTTCTCATCTTTTGCGCAACAGAGCTGGTTTTGGGCTTATTTTTTGCGGGAAGAATTGTAGTTTCTATTGATACCAAGTTTTATATGTATATGACTTTTTGATCTCTTTTATGACATATTTTCTAAAGTGGATTGATAAAATACAGCTATTCTGATACTGTTTTTTTTATTTTTTTTTTACAGCGTGTGTCGTGCGATATAATTATTGATATAGTTTTATAGATTGGGTCGTTACGGACGTAACAATACCAAATCTGTATAGGATTTGTGTTTTTGATCACTTTTATGTAATGTTTTATAGTGTATGGGGAATGTAATGCATCTTTATTATTGGGGGGGGGGCTGGGGGGGGGCTGTGTTGTGTTTGGTGCACACTTTTTTTACTTTTACTTTTTTTACTTTTTACTTTTACACTAGTGTACATTACTGTACACTAGTGTAAATACTTAGATCACTGATACAATACATTGCAGTACCTGATGTATTGCCTCATGCTGACAGGCAATAGCCACGGCCACCCTTGTCAGCATGAGGCATCTCCATGGTGACCCCGGGGACCTTCATTAGGACCCCGGGATCACCATGGAGACATCGGAGGACCGGACGGCACCGCGGGACATTGCGACCACATAGGTGACCCACGGCGCCGTCCGGGATCCACCGGGACCAAACCATGACAGCGGCATTTAACGGGTTAAACTGCCCGGAGCGGAGAATCCTCCGCTCCGGGCAGTTACAGGAGGGTGTCAGCGGTCACACTTACCGCTGATCACCCGTCCTGCAGCCGCCACCGGGCGGTAATTTATTCCGATGCGCCCGCCGTTAAAAGGCGTATACATCCGAATAAAGCCCATTAGTGGCCGCCGTGAAAAGGCAGCATGGCGGTCACTAAGGGGTTAAGGACTGGGCCTGAAATGGCCTTAAGGAACGGGCCACTTGTCACTTTTGCGTTTTCGTTTTTTCCTCTTCGCCTTCTAAGACCCATAACTAGAGATGAGCGAACCGGGTTCCGGAGCACGCTTCATAGCGGGAGAAACACCCAGGACGTAAGGTTACGTCATGGGTCGTCTGGGGACAGACTTCCATGACGTAACCCTACTTCCAGGGTCGTCTAGGGGTTAAAAAATGTGATTCCGCAAATTTTGATGGGCTTCCATGTTTACGTAATGCACTTTTCTGTAAAGCTGACATTTTTAATTTATTATATAGGTCGGTCTGAACACAGCGATATGCAGGTTTACTAAGTTTTCTAACGTTTTACTATTCTTATTATCAGTATAACTTTTTTTTTGCAAATAGGCATATTTAAAATGGCCCTATTGTAACTCCTATAGCGCATTTATTTTTACCTACGGGGTCATATAGGGGGTCATTTTTTGCGTTATGATATCTAGTTTTTATTAGTAACATTTTTTTTTTAGATAAAACGTATTGATCCCTTTTTATAATTTTTTTATACATATAATGTCATTAAAAAAAGCAATCTCTGCGTTTTTTACCACTTTTTGTTTACGCTGTTCACCGTGCGGGAATAGTATTGTTTTATTTTAATAGATCGGACGATTATGCACGCTATGGTATATTATATGTTAGTTAACTTTTTGTTAATTATTTTTATGTGTTTTATGTATAAAATGGGAAGGGGGGGGTGATTTTCACTTTTATTGGGGGAGGGGCTTTGGGCATTTTGTAAAACATTTATTTATTTATTAATTTACACTTTTGTAGTCCGATGAGGGGACTTTTACTTTTATACATTAGATTATTTACACTGATCCCTGCAATGCTATGCTATGCTATCAGTGTTATCTGCGATCTTCTGATAGAGCCTGCCTGTAGCCTGAGGCAGACTCTACCAGAAGATCGGACTGCACGGAGGTAAGGAGAAGACTTTTGGCGCGATCGCTGCGTTTAAGGGGTTAATGTCGGGCGGCTGCGAAACCATGGCGGCCCGCCATTGAGGGTGAGGGCCTGGCTGCAGATAGCAGCTGGTCCTCACCCGCTATGGGACGTGCTCAGCTTGTGAACCCGCTCCATAGTCTGGGACCGTGCCAGGGCATACATTTACGCCCTCCTGCATTAAGGCCCAGGCCGTGGGGGCGTAAATGTACACCTGCGGTCGTTAAGGGGTTAAGGACAACCACACATATTGATTTTTTGAAACAATATAATTCATCATTCACTTTTGGCAAAAAATGTTTTTTAATAACTGTGAAAAATTATTATGTTTGTGTTTATAGTGTGAATTCATATTTATATTATGTTTTTATGGGATACATTTTTAGCATGTTTTAGTTGGATAGTATCTAATAAAGATTGATTTGTATATTCAAAGGTACTATGGTTATTGATTATTATGGGTGGGAATTGTAGGTGGTATATGCATTAAAGCATATCCACCCAGTGGAAGAAAACCACCTGTCAGAATCAGAATTAGCATTTCACTGTAAGCCCCTGTTGTTTTAAAATGGATTAAATTGAATGGCTGACAAAACAAACAAAATTTCTGTACGCTTCACCTCCACTTTGCCTTAATTGTTTTGAAACACCCAAAGGGATAGCAAACTTACTAAATGTTGCTTTAAATACAGTGCAGTTCTAAACTATAGGCCTCTCAAAGCTACTTCAGAACTGAATTGGTTCTTAGAAAAATTGGAAAAAAAATTTAAAAAATTAAAAGGATTTTTTAAACAAACCTAGATCAAGTGTTTACCTGGTGAATTTTAATAGTTTAAGAGACTGTCAGTAGGTTTATGCAGCCCTATCTGAGGGTAGCATAAAGTTGAACAGAATGATGTATCCCTTACACTGTTCTGTGCAGCTGAATTAGAGATATCCTCCTAATTAACATGGACAATAAGTAGTCCTCTCCGTTATGTGCATGAACTCTGTAGTCCTCAATATTCATGAGAAGCAAAATACTCCTCCCACTAGCTGCTGATTGGCAGTTATATATCCATGATGTGTATATGCAGTCAGCTGTTATTTAGCAGCTGGAGGGCAGGGGGAAGGTGTGATAAGAATCATATTCTCCTGCATACTAGGAGAACGGCTGAACAAAAATGATGTAAGTAATACACCAATCTGTTCAGCATTTATGTCACTAGTTTATGCTGCCCTCATTTAAGGCACTATAAACCTACCAACAGATTCCCTTGAAAGCAACTCTGCACCTACAATCTTCTCCCCCCAAAATGCTTGTACTGTCGGATAGCTGCTAGATCTGTCCTGGGGTCTGTTCGGCAGGTGATGCAGTTATTGTCCTATAAAACAACTTTTAAACTTGCAGCCCTGTGTCAAATTGGCGTGGCCTAGAGTGTCTGTGCCCTAGGCCTGCAACTACTCTCCATCTCTCCTTCCCGTCATCTTCCAGATTAGGAATGCCTCTAGGCAGGATTTCTACTAATCACCACTTGTCTGAACACTGCCTTAGCGATCCAGCATATGTGCAGTATTCAGACAAGTGATGAATAGTGGAAATCCTGCCCAGGGGCATTCCTAATGATGAAGGGGGCGGGGAGGAGGAACAGAGGGGAGGTGCAGGCCTAGGGCATAGACACTCTAGACCACAGCAATTTGACACAGGGCTGTAAGTTTAAAAGTTGCTTTTTAGGATAATAACTGCATCACCTGAAGAACAGACCCTGGACAGATCTTGGATTAAATGCAGCTATCTGACAGTACAAGCGGTTTGGTGGTGGGGGCAGGTTGTGGGTACAAAGACGCTTTAACTATTTTGTGTTATATGACTGACATATTGACTTGTGTTATATATCTTACATACAAAGAAACTGTATTTTTGAAAATGACTTTTTTCAATAAATGTTTTTCAGAAATAAGAAGAGAATCTATAAGCCGACTCTACCAATAACATGAGGTATAACGTCATGAAATATCTTGCACTTAGTGTATGTGAATGAGTAAAAGCCTTAAAAAGCTATTCTCACATAAATTGACACGTCATATGTAAATAGGGCTGTGCCAGAAAGGCCACAACTAGCTGTGGGGGTATGTGTTAACATTTTTTTTTATATACCAGGTAAAAAATCTTTTAAAAACCAACTATAAAGGCACACTCGCGATCATTCACCTTACTCCAATATCTAATAGATAAGATCAAACTGTGATTTCCCACAATCTGCTGCATAATCATTTCTGTGTTTCATTCTAACATCTTCAACTCTATATTCTTCTCACCTTGAAGATCTTAAAGTGTAACTATCATTTCAGAAAACTTCTGACATGTCATAGAAATGTCTAAGGTCTTCATCAATGGGGGGCCTGGGTACTGAGACCCTCTACAAATTGTTAGCTTTAGGGCCCTATTCCACCGGACGATTATCGTTCAGATTATCGTAAAATCGTTCGAATCTAAACGATAATCGTTCGGTTGAAATGCAGTTAACGATTAACGACCGAACGAGAAATCGTTGATTGTTTTAAAAGACCTGGACCTATTTTTATCGTTGCTCGTTCGCAAAACGTTCGCAAATCATTCACATTGAATAAGACATCGTACGATCGTTCGCAATAGCAAATTAATAGCGAAGAAAAACTATCGCTATTACGATCATAAGTAACGAATATCGTTCCATGGAAATGAGTGAACGTTTTTAGGTCTTTCGCAATAGCGGTCGTTTGAGATCGTTAATCGTTAACGATTATGCAAACGATAATCGTCCGGTGGAATAGGGCCATTAGAATGTCTGTGCAATCCTTAACCCCTTAGCGACCCATGACGTATCTGGTACATCATGGTGCCGCGGGGGGTGTTCAGAGCGCCGCTCCTGGGAAGTGCCTCTATTAGCCGGCGCGGGTCCCATTGCCGCACTGGCTAATTAAGCACTTCAATGCAGCTGTTAAACCTGATAGCTGCATTGAAGTGCTTCAGACCTCACGTCCCTGGTGTCTAGTGGGACGGATCGCATCGCGGGGGGGGAGAGCCGTTCTTCTGCCCGTGTCGGGCCTCAGCGGCGCAATGAGGCTGATCCCGACTCTGCAATAGATTGCTGTTGCCTGCAGCAGGCCAAAACAATCTATGACCGATCTAATCGATCTTTGCTGTGTATATACACAGCATTGATCTCTTTGAGAGATCAGTGATGTATATATACAAGTCCCCCAGGGGGGCTTCTAGTTCATGCGAAAAAAAAAGTAAAAAAGTGTTTTTATTAATAAAAAATCCCCTCCCCTAATAAAAGTCTGAATCACCCCCCTTTTCCCATTTTACAAATATAAATTAATAAATAAACAAATAAATAAACATGTTTGCTATCGCCGCGCACGTAATCGCCTGAACTATTAAATTATCACATTCCTGATCTCGCACGGTAAACGGCGTCAGCGCAAAAAAATTCCAAAGTGCAAAATTGTGCATTTTTGGTCGCATTAAATAAAAAAAAAAAATGTAATAAAAAGTGATCAAAAAGTGCACAGAGAGGTCGAGGAACGCCCCCCAGGGCACCAGGCGGGTTAATTTGAATATTTTCTTTTAATTTAAATTTTAAAAAAAAAAAATAGCATGTCGGACAATAATAAGAAGAGCAGCACTGGTATCGCCAACTATTCAGCTACAGGTACCATATGTACAGTATGTATATATCGCATGTACGTATGTGTATATTCACTTTAAATATGTTTTAAACTCCTTGTCTGGATCAGGTGGCTGCCCTAGGTGATGGAGGCCTGTGGGTAATTACTTCTTTGGCTTTCCTTTCAGGGTCATATTTTTATAGTGGTGGTAAGAAAAATAAAACTAAAAACAGGACACAGAATTGTAATAGCAAATTCTGATAGATAATAGAAGATATGTATAGTAACTATAGATAATGCTAACTAGATACAATCTTCTGCTCTATCCTTACTCAGAATGCATACAAATAGATGAACATGCATTGATTTGGCAACATATCACTGGTTTTATTACTTGGCTAGATGTGTAATTACTTACTTATTTACGTCACTTCATACAAAAGGTTGTCAGTTTACAATCGAAGCTTCTGAGCTCTAAAGTGCTACCCTTTCAAAAAGTAAACATAGGGATATACCGAAAATATTTCAGGCATGCTGGATTTGAATCTAGGTGTGGTGAAATGTGCCTACATAATAAGACATGGGCAGTTATGTAACATCATATTCTATTAGTGCCAAAACCTCCAAATGTAACTGTACGCAAAAGAAAATATTTCATTAAGGGAGTGTTAAGTATCTCAACATATGCTCAGTGCAAGCCTTTTAAAAGCAACCAATCAACACCAATGGTTCCTAGCAGCACAGTATAGATCTACTAAAGATGTTTTATTACACCGCACAAGGCTGGGAGAGGAGCAGCGACTAGTCATCTGGGTGGGGAGCTGTCTGTGACTAGTCACACCTCTCTGTCTGTTAGCACGCAGTGCGGGGATGATTGACAGGCAGACTGGCCACTAATGGCCTCTAAAAGGAAGAGAGCCGTGACTAGTCAAGAATGGCTCCCTGTCCAGATGACTAGTTGCCACCCCTATCTCAGCCTTGCGCAGTTTAATAAAACATCTTTTCCCCTTTGTAAAGCTACTACTGCAGCCGCGGCTGGTTTGCTTCTCGAACTGCACAGTGGATCTATACTTTAAAGGCTCTAAGGCGGGTACGTATCATCTGCACAATTTTTTGGAGCAGGTGGTACTTTTTATGGGCTGCACACTATTTTACGGTTGTCGTGCAAAAATTATCATTAGGTGCAAGTGCCTTGACAATCCTTGCACAATTTTTTGCCTAAAACAGCTTGGATAAGAAGCTTTCTCCAGACCTGATTGCCATAGAAAACCTACATGATCAGCTGTGTCGCCTTGAAGGGTCTCCTAACTCTGTACCCCAGAACCTCAATGACCTGAGTGTGATGCCATACCTCAGCAGACAACAAGTTGACTTGTGAGCAGCATAAGCCTATGTTCACACATTGTAAAAGACCAACCATTCCGTGACCCGGCCGGGTGACGGAATGGCCGGTCACTGAAAAGATCCACTGTGTGCACTGATATGGTTTTCTACAGCCACTATTCAATGTTTGCGGCGCCACTAGCATATACTATGTGTATACGCTCCGGCCAGGATCCCATAGAAGGAAAGATAACATATATTTTCGTAATAATCACGACTGTTATACAACGGCAGTGATTTTCCGAAAATATATTTTGTGTGAACATAGCCTAAGATGTAAAGCTGTAATCAATGCTTGAGGGCACATGACAAGTTATTGAGACATTGACATTTTTGGTTGGCGTATATCCACCACTGGTGTTGGCTTTTGTTTCAATAAATTGCTTGAGACAAGGAAATCACCATTGCTGCTTCTACCTAAATGCCATACTGCCATGATATAATATAACTGGAGAGTGAACTTTATACGTTTTCCAAACATTTAAAAAATATCAAATATCCCTAACCTTTTGCTAGTAGTGTATATATATATATGTGACCCCTGCGACCCAGATATGATGGCAACAGGACGTTCTTTATGTAAATAAACAAGCACACATCAGAAAAGCAGCGACAGAAGATGCTCTGGGGCAAGGAAACAAAAGGAAACCATAGCTATAGCTATTCTTGGCGATGACACTCTTAGTGGACAAAATGTTAAAGGGAAGAGAGCTCCGATCCGACTTTTTTATGCAAGGCTATTAATAGCAAGGAAATGGCTTTCTCCAGTCCCTCCATCCGAGTGAATAAAAATCTGACAAAACTACGTGAGAAATATAATCAGGGATGGACTGAAGTTTTCTAGTCTATAATTTTCAGATATTTAGATGGGGGGTATAAGAAAGAATAAGGTTTTACTTGTTTGTTAATTGCTTGGATGGAATTTATCTTACAAACTAGATGTTTGTTTTTGTATTCCTTGTAATTTATTTTTTGGTATAAAAAAAAGTGTTTTAAAATAAAATAAAAAAATACTAATCTATATAACTTTCTGAAGCCAGTTGAATGGAAAGAGAATAGAGATGACCCATAACTAGAGATGAGCGAACCAGGTTCGGGTTCAAGTCGATCCGAACCCGAACGTTCGGTATTTGATTAGCGGTGGCCGCTGAACTTGGATAAAGCTCTAAGGTTGTCTGGAAAACATGGATACAGCCAATGACTATATCCATGATTTCCACATAGCCTTACTGCTTTATCCAAATTCAGCAGCCACCGCTAATCAAATGCCGAAAGTTCGGGTTCGGATCAACTCGAGCATGCTCCAGGTTCGCTCATCTCTAAAAGAGAAAGATTTTCGCTGGATAACCCCATTGAATTGAATACTGAACTATTTTGTATTCGTTATCACTGCAATATTTATTAGACTTTATGGCATATTCAGCTCATGTAGTTAACATGACTATTTAGGCATATTGGTGTATTATTTGTACTCTGCAAGGCAATACACCATATAGAAAGGTCCAATAAATGGAACATCTATCATAAGGCCGGCTCTGCTAACAGTGTTGGTTTTTCTTCTGGTATGACTATATATATGACTTTTTCACATACCTGTTTTATAGATCTCAGGAATGATAATTGCAGCATAAACCCTTTTGAAGTCTCCATAACTATATATTTTATTGTATACAAACAACACCATGAAAGCTGCAGACGCAAGCTAACAGCTCTTAAAATTTCTCTCTATTTTTAGATGTTAAAAGAAAACAAAATAGCTCAATGGTTCTTGTCTTGTCAGTCAATAAAGACTAAGAACAATGCAGCATTGCGGATGGTTTACTCAGTTCACGCTGGAGGTTCAGTATGTATTTTACATCTCACTTTCCATAATCTGGGAAGTAATGGCTGTATTTGTTCATTTCACAGCACATTCTTCTCACACCATATGAGTTGACCCTATATTTCACGGAGGTTGTTTGTAATTTAGGACAATCTGTCACACATTGATAACTTCACCTTATACAGACATTTATATATGGGAACATTTTAACTCCTGCATCTGTGTAAATATTCTCTGCTTTTCTCAGACATACAATATCAACCTGTTATGTACATAGTGGTATTGTTAGACCGGACAACCATATATATCGGAAAATTGTTATTCCATGATCTACTGATATTATTGAAATTGCTTGCTGTTAGCTGGATAGAACTGATAATAAAGTTACAGCTGGAGGGAAATTCATTCTCTTGCTTTAATTGCTAGGCTACTGTTTACACCTGCCTACGTTTATCTTAGTGTTTCCAGACCTCATGGCCCACCAACAAGTCATGATTTGAGAATATCCTATACTAAGGACACCTGCGATATTACCTGATGCACTGATTAAAGGACAACTCCCCCGACATTTTTTTTTAGATTATTTAACACACATTACAAAGTTATATAACTTTGTAATGTGGTTAAATACCCGGTCTGGCCCCCTTCCCCCATTACGGTCGTCACGGTCCTCTTCTCCCGGGCGGCATCTGGTGACGACGACGTCAGAGCTGGGGGGGGCGGTCCGGATCTTCTTCCTCCTCGGCATCTTCATAGAAAGTAAATGGGATGGAAAAGGCTGCTGGTGCACATGCGCACCAGCAGCCTTTTCATTGGCTGGAGCGCATCACATGGCTTCCGGCTTGCTCAGCCCTGATTGGCTGAGCTTGCTGGAAGCCATGTGATGCGCTCCAGCCAATGAAAAGGCTGCCGGTGCGCAAGCGCACTGGCAGCCTTTTCCATCCCCTGGACCCGGAAGTCAGAGACATCGCTGGACAGCGGCGACGGAGAGGTGGACGGCGGGCGAATCAAGTGGCGATTGTCACCGGAGGGATGGTGAGTATGGTGTCTGTGTGTGTCTGTGTTTTTTTTTTGGGGGGGGGGGGGGGTCCCGCGGGAGTTGTCCTTTAAGATTATATCACCTTTGAAATACTAAGTAAATCATCGAAACATGACCTGATGATGGCCATGAGGACTGCAGTTGAAAAACAGTGTCTTGTGGTCCTTTTACACAGGGCGATAATTCGCTCGATCGTTCGTTTAATGGTTTCAAAGTAACAATTTGTTTTCTATGCTGATCAGCGTTTAGATGGAAAGATAAATCATTCGAAAATATCTTTATTACGATCGCTTTAAGATTGCTTAAGGCCATCTCACACACTAGGATCAATCTTCAAAAGACTGTATAGAAGAAGAAATTTGTGAATTATCAGTGATGATTTGAGAACATGTTGAAAGACCACGATGAACAATTTCTTGCTCGTCACTTGCTCGTTAGCTGTGTTTACACGAGACGATTATCACTCAAATGCGATGGTTATCACAAAAATTTGAACGATAATCGCTCCGTGTAAAAGGACAATTAGGGTCCAATTAAACTAAACGCTAATTATGGGCCATACTGGATGATAATCGTTTGGGGTAATAGGTCATGTCGGCTGATCGTTGTCTCTTAACATGACCTATTAAAACGATCATGATAGCAATGATCTGCTGCTCATGTAACAGGAGTGGGGGCAGCAGACCGCCACTCTCCTGAATGGGCCACTAGGACGATCTAAGCATTTTCAAAGTGGTATTTGCACATATAAACGAGGGCTAAGACCATTGTTTTATATGCCACATACTTAAATAGGTACCCAGGCAAGGGGCATTCTTTAAAGGAGAAGTTCAGCGCTAGATAAAAAAAACAAATCCAGTTGTAAAGTTGCTCATGTGTCTTACCAACCCTCTGCCCATGAGCACCGATCCAATTTTCAAAATTGCTGCACTTTTTGACTTCAGAGCTGGACGTGTGCTGCCAAATGACTACAAATCCCGAAATGTAGAATAAGTGAAATTTAAAAAAAATTACAGTCAGAAATAGAAACAGATTACAATCAAAGAACAATTTTTTGTATCTGACTCAAATACATTTTTTTCAGTGATCTCTCTTAACTCAGTGGTTGCTGTGTTTGGTCTGACTCAGGGTAAGGTAATACTTCCCTTGCTTGGCTGCAGATCTGAAGGTAATGATTTTATTTTTCAAACAGCTAACATTACAAGTGATTACAGTGCAGTTACAGTCAGTGACTCATAGGTGATGTTTTTGCTGATTACAGGACTTCATGTTCTCTTCATTTCTTTCTATGGCCCAGACCTCCATGATGATTTCTTCCCAGTCATGACTTATTTCTGCAGAACCTGCCATACATTTTAGTATCTGAGCTTTTTCAGTACCCTTCTTACCTTTTCTTCTCATACAGTGCCCCAATCAGTAATGCTGACTTCACTTGATGTCCCACACAGTAAATTAGTAAGCAGTTTGGTTTGAAAAGTAAGAGGTTTAAGGAAGAGTAAGGTAGATAGGTTGCTTTAGTATGTCTACAGTTTTCAGTAGGTAGTTTGCCCCCTGTATTTAGTTTTCCCCTTGTAGGTAGTATTCCACCTGTATGTAGGATACCTTGTAGGTAAGTAGTTTGCCACAGTAGACAGTTCATCCCTAGTAAGTAATTTGCCCCCTTGTGGGTAGCTTGCCACCTGTAGGTGGGACCCCTTGTAGGTAGCTTGCCCCATGTGGTTAGATCCCCCTTGTGAGTAGTTTGCCCCTGTAGGAAAGACACCCCTCTGTAGTTTTCCCTGTAGTGGATAGTTTGCTACCTATAGGTTGGACTCCTTGTAGGTACTGTAGTTTGCCCCAAAGGCAGGTACCGTTGTGGGTAGTTTTCTCCTGTTGGTAGTTTACCCCTGTAGTTAGTTTGCCTCTAGTGTGTAGCCTGCTACTTGTAGGTTAGACCACTTATAGATAGTTTGCCCCCTGTAGGTAGAACCCCCTCTGCTGGTAGTTTGAGCCTGTAAGAAAGACATCCCTGTAAGTAGGACCCCCTCATCAAGATTTAAAAATAAAAACAAAAAATGAAACATGCTCACCTTATTTCAGTGTCTTCTTCTCCTTCTCGGCCACAGTCAGCTTCTCCCCTCAAGTCAGGAATGTGATGTCAAGAGGGGTCATTTGGCGGCTGAGCCGAACAATAGCTGAAGTGCCTTCCCTGATGTCACAGCCATGTCGACAGCATGGAGCACTGTATATGGAGCAGTCCCAGATTTGTTAAGCTGCCTTGCTTATTCTACAGCAACCAATCATAACACAGACTTCATTTTATAACAATGTAGATAAATATAAGGGGCACTCACCGAGTCTTTAGGCTTGACCTTTTTTTATTCAATACATCCAAGGGAGGGGAGGACAGTTGGACTAGCTAGCGTGTACCACCCAGGGGTGGTGCGATCCCGCTAGACCACCTGTCCTCCCCTCCCTTGGATGTATTGAATAAAGAAAGTCAAGCCTGAAGACTCGGAGAGTGCCCCTTATCTTTATCTACATTGTTATACATTTACTACTATATTGCTATTGAGAGCACCTCGGCGTCAGGCCAACTAAATCCTTTCCATACAAGTCGTGTCTGACCATAGAAGAGTGGTGCCAACTATATCTGCTTACACCTGAGCTTCCATTTTACCACAGCAGGTTAAGAACTAAAAAATGAGCTGTGATTGGTTCCTTTGGGAAAGCAGACAGTGTGGGTTTCAGACAGATTGATTAATCTGGGTCATTGTGGTTAACCAAACTAAACTGACGTATAGGACAGGCATGGCATACAGGAAAGGGCAACGAAATGCAGTTTGCAAAGTTTTAAACCCCATAGCCCATGTATCAATGGTTACTTTATACCCTCATATAGTATTTTTTGACATGTTGATATTATAAAAAAAAATGATACATTATACTTTTGCTCTTAAAAATAGATCTTCTAAATTGTCTAAATGGTATTGATGAGCGTGAGTCAATCATGATCACCATGGATGTGTGATACACCTCACTGCACTTATAATCAATGCACATCATCAAGTGTTGCCTTTCCTATTGTGGACATTGTCATTGAAGCGAACCGGAGCCTCCACTCTGTGTGACGTCAAAGTGTCACACTGATTGTAAAAGAATGTCATTATATTCGTCGGTTTTAATTATTGTGGTTTGAGGAAGGATTACGTTTTACAATGTTACAGACTCATTTTATGCCGGGCTGAATCACATGGAATAGACTATTTTGGAAAGTCTGTCTGCAATGTTTTTAAGGCAGCTAATACTGAAGCTCATCACTCACAGCGTTTATTATGTTTTGCTCGAACTGCATAGAACAGAGACAGTTGCTGGTGTTTATTCTTTCACAAACTATCTATAGCGAATGTTGTGCGGCTATATTGGGTTCAGAAGTAGCAGTCATGTCCGAGACCTAGGGAAGGTACTAGTACTAAAAATGCACAAGGTAGTAGATAGTAGAGCCCTCCTATAGATATTGCACTTGCATCTAAGAATATAAAGTGAATGGAGCCGTGTCATAGAGGGGAGGGGGTTTGCTCCCACTGGGGGCGGTGCTCGGTAATAAACCGGCACTATGCGTGGGAATTGAGCCACAGTTAAGAAAAAAAGGACCGTGGCACCGGCTTCCCCGCGCCGGCGCCACTCTATTCATATGCAACACTCAAAGAGATAGTGTTAGAAGAAAGAAGGATGGACATGTTGAATTCTAATGAGCGATCCCTTTTGTCTCCTTGGAGATAAGCCAATGTGCTTTTACTTTCCCCAAGTTTGTTTGACTGACAGAAATTGAAAGTGTAGGGTAACATTAAGGGGTACCTATTGTTAAAAAATAAAACCTGCATGGTTTAATCAGATTACAGTGACACTCTCACCTCCTTTTTTGCGTTATGAATTCTCTACACAGGTGTAAAGGGTAAATTTTGCAGTTTTCATACCTTATTTTATATCATACGTCACCGTGCTTATTCCAGTAAAAAGTAATCTTAGCTTGTTTGATGTTCTTCGCATGAAAACATTTGCCTGACACCACACTGTCTTCAGTAGTGATGATGATAGGTAAACAAAGTATAATAATGGAGATATACTGTATATATTGAAGACGGCGTGGTGTCAGGCAAGTGTTTTCATGCAAAGAAAAACAAAAAAACAGAATTTAAAATTATCCTGGATCACAAACCATTTACACGGACTCACGACTGACACCTTGAAAAGAATGACCCTGCTAAAACTATCTGCACGCATGTTTACAAGGGAAGTAAGTGAATGGTGGCAGGAAGGTAAAAAGTGACAGCTGCTAAAAACAGTTACAGCAGAACTATTTTTGTTACTATAGTACTTTTCAGTTAATCTCACTTAATCTGCTTCTTATGCGGTTGACCGGTATCAAAACACTTCTTTGAACTACAGCTTCTGTTTAACCGTATTCTGGAGCCATTCTATAGATGACAGTCGTAGACTTTATTGAGGTCAGCAACATTTAGAGGACCCAGAGGTGAACAGTTTAAAGGGGTTGTACAGCGTTCGGTATTTTTTATAAACTGCTACTGGTGCATATAAAACAGTAAACATTTGATGCTTACCTCTCTGTGCTCACCCAGTGTCTTCTTCTGGCGTCCCCGGTGTCCTTTGCTGAGTGCAGAGCCTCCAATTCTGAGACCAACTCGTCTCAGGAGTGACAGCCCGCTGAGCCAATGACTGGCCGCATGGCTGTCCCGTCTCAGTAAGTGATTGGCTGAGGGGGTTTGTCTCAGAAGTGGAGTCAGCGGGGGACACCGGCAACACCAGAGGAGGACACTGAAGGAGCACAGACAGGTGATGATATGATGTCTATTGTTTTATATGCACCAGCAGCAGTATATAAAAAAATACGTACGTCTGATAACCAATTCAAATTTACATCAGGCTCTCTATGTCATGTTAAAACTTTTTTTTTTGTTGAATACCCCGAATGACCAAGGCTGTTTGGCAAAACTGGGCAGCATTTTGGCTGATTAAATAGCTTAAAGCAAATTAGGTACATCAGGTGTCAGTTCTTTACATGAATGGATTGGCGCCGGCGTGGGGATGCCGGTGACGCTGGTTTTTTTTTTAACCACTGTCACGTCCTACGCACAGAACCAGTATATTCCTGGGCACTGGCCCGGCATGAAACACTGGGGACAGGCACGCCGACCCCCAGTGGGATGATTCTCCCTCCCCACTGTTATGTGGCTCCATTAATTATAATGGTGCCGTGTCACAGAGGGGAATGGAGAGGGTCAGCGGGTCTGTCCACAGTGCTTCATGGCGGGCCGGTGCCCAGGAGAAGACCAGTGCCGCGGGCGGGAACTGGGCGGCGGTTCAAAAAAGGGTCTGTGGCATTCCTGCATCGGCACCAATCCATTCATATAAAAAACTTAAAGCGATATACCTTAAGGTACATGCGTTTTAAATGGTATAATGGAAAACACGGCACTTCCTGTGTTCTGACTCTTTCTTTTTTCTTCAAAGAATCTAAATACTAGAAGTCCCGTATCTCCCAGGTCATCTGTGCTCACAGAGAAGACAATCATGTGACGGGCACACTGAGTCGTTACACTCTGTACAGGCTAGACTTAAACTTAGTGTTAAATCTTGTTTTTTTTTCAAGAAGCACAAGACTAAAAAGCTGCCTTCAGTGCCTAAGCTGCCTAAAGTGTCACTGTCGTGAAATTTTTTTTTGCAGAAATCAATAGTCTAGGCGATTTTAAGAAACTTTGTAAATAGGTTTATTAAAATGCATTTTTATCATGAAAAAGCAGTTTGAAACTCTCCCCCCTGTCTTCATTGTTCTCCTATGGAGAGAGCTAAATAAAAGACTAAAACAGGACAACAAAGAGTTAATCTACAAATCCATCACCCGTTATCTCCTCTGACAGTCAGCACTGACCTCTCTGAGCTCTGATTACAGCGTTCACCCAGCTCAATGCCTGTAATCCTCTGTTATCTGCTTTCTGCTGTCGGCTAACTCCCTCCTCCCCCTCCCTTCTCCCTAGAACAGACTGGGTACATCTGATGCAACAAGTCACAATTTCCAGATTTTTTGCAGTGGATAGAAAAGAGGAAGGAGGGGGGGGACCTGGGAAAAGGCTTTTTAAATGCTGATAATGGCATATTTGGCTAACAAACCCAATTACAAAGTTTCTTAAAATCGCCTGGACTATTGATTTCTGTAAAAAAAAAAAAAAAAAAATGACAGTGACTCTTTAAAGGTCCTTTTACATTATACGATTTCTCAACCACAGGGGGCCACAAACGAACGGCAATCAGTGAGATTGGCTCTTGATTGCAGTGCTTTTATGCGGCACAAGAAATCCTTGTATCATTCATGCAGCCATGGAAACATATATCTGTAATGTCAGTTTCCAGATAACAAGCAGTGTATAATTACCAGCCACACTGCTTGTGATCTGGCATCCACATCTCCAGTACTCCGGCTGCAAGCTGTATCTTTAGGCCCTGCCTCCTTCAGCTGTCCATCATTTTGGAGGAGGCGGATGCCTGAAGATACAGCAGTGACCAAGGACAGGAGAACAGTAAATATACACTCCTTGTGATCTAGAAATTGACAGCACAGATATATACATATCCTATATAGATATCTGTGTGTCAGTTTCCTATTATCATTATTGGCCGCACAAACCCCTGTTTACACTGGAAGATATGTAGCCAATAGCGATAAATTTTAAAGCATGGTCAAAAGATGTGATCAGCCAAGAATCAGCCAAGGATTTTACTGTCCTCAGCTGATCACTGTCACTTTTACATGGGCCGATTATTAGCCAAAGGAGCATTTCTAGCAACACTCCTGGCCGATAATTGGCCAATGTAAATGGCCCTTAACCCCTTAACGACATCGGGCGTACATTTACGCCCCCATTGCCTGGGCTTTAACGCAACAGGGCGTAAATGTACGCCCGCGGTTTCCCCGATCGCTGTGTGTTCACACAAAGCGATCGGGGAAGATGGCCTGCTATAAATCATAGCAGGCCATCTTAGCTTCTCGGCACGGGGGGTGGTTAACACCCCCCGTGCTGACGATCGCCGCCATTGGCTGATCAATTCAGATCAGCCAATAGCGGCGATCGTCACCTTTCCGGGTCATCGATGACCTGGAAAAAATGGCGGTCGTGCTGTCCGAGGACGGCACCGACCGCCATTACTGCAAAAAGCAGTGGTGGTCACGGTGCCACCGGCCCGATCGCCGGCGATCAAAGTCCCCAAAAGTAACAAATACCTGCTCTGGACCCCTCAGCTAGGTAATACGTTATTATTGCCTCCGACACCGAAACAGCCAGTGAGGATGAATGGGGGGATCCTTTTTTCCTCCATTCATCCTCATCGTCCTCATCATCCAGTGACGTGTCTGGGGGTAGCGTAGCGTACGCTGCCCCCCAGACACGTCTTTTCCGCCAGTACCGTCCCAAGAGATGACAGTATGGCGTGAAATTCTACAAACTCTGTGAGAGTACCTCAGGGTACACTTACAGATTTCGGGTACGTGCACACTGCGGAATGGTGAAGGATAACCCTTTTTGCATTCCACAGCTGGCACCCACCGGCGGACTGGTGCAGGCGCGCGTCTCCACCCATGTTATAGACTCCATTCTATGCACGGGCGGAATCCATCGTCCGTCCAAAGAATGAATACGTTGGACGGAGAGCGGAATCCGCCTGTACATAGAATGGAGTCTATGACGTGTGGAGACGTGCGTGCCCGCATCAGTCCGCCGGCGGGTGCCAGCTGCGGAATGCGTGAAGGGTTGTCTGTCGCGATTCCACAGTGTGCACGTACCCTTAGAGTGTATGTAGGAAGGGACACCCGAATCCAGCCCCCAGATGCCCCCTCCCCCCAATCCTCGGAGTTAGTGGGAAGATCGTTTGGGAAACTGATCTTCCCACTGCTGGATAAAGGTTACCACCTGTACGGGGAAAACTTTTATACCAGCACCCCCTCTTCTGGTCCCTTACTGCCCGAGCTACTGTAGCTTGCGGCACAATTCGAAAATATAAGAAGCAGTAATAGTGCCCTAATATTTAGCAGCCATGGAGCGGACCCAGCGCTTCTGGATATGAAGGACCCCGTATCGCACCAGGGCAACATTTTCCAGGTGACGTCCCCCACACTGGAAAACAGGAGACCCCAGAAGAAGTGCAGAGTGTGGGGTAACAGGGGGATCAGAAAGGACACCATTTACCAGTGTGACACCTGTCCTGATCGCCCCGGCCTCTGCATACAGGATCGCTTCAAGGCGTACCACACGTCATTGGAGATCTACATTGTCTAAATTCTTCTTCTTATTCCTATTTCAGGGGTCACGTTGATCCGGGGATTATTCTGATTGCCATTATGGAGTCAGGAAGAAATTTTTTCCCTGTGATATTGTCGTTTGCCTTGAGAGGGTTTTTTGCCTTCCTCTGGATCAACACAGGTTGAATTTGATGGACACCTGTCATTTTCAACCTTATAAACTAATAATTGGCCTAATTCCCCCAAATAAATTAGAATTGTCCCTTTTCCCCAGCTAAATAGGTATGGCCGCCATTCGCATTAGAGGATGCCATGATGCAATTACAAAGCCTCTGTGCGGCCAGGACAGTAGAAACCCCCCACAAGTGACCCCATTCTGGAAACTACACCTCATAAGGAATCGAACAAGGGGGGCTGTGGGGATATGACGCCCTGGTGACGACCACATTTGGGACGTGAAAATGAAAAAAATTTTATTTTTTATTTTCACACCACATGTTCTACATAAGTGCCCGTCACCAGTGGGGTCCATATGCTCATTGCACCCCTTGTTAGATTCCTTATGAGGTGTAGTTTCCATAATGGGGTCACTTGTGGGGGGTTTCTACTGTCCTGGCAGCACAGGAGCTTTGTCATTGCGACATGGCCTCCATCCTCCATTCCAGCCTCTAAATGGCGCTCTGTCCCTTTGGTCGCTTGCCCTGTGCCCATATGGCACATTATGTCCACATGTGGGGTATTTTCGTACTCAGGGGAAATTACCCTACACGTTTTGCATTTATTTTCTTTTTTAACTTCTTGTGGAAATGGAAAAAATCAAGCCTTGAATTTATCATTTTCACAAGGGGTTAAAAGAGAAAAGAAAAACAAGATGTGTAGAGCAATTTCCCCCGAGTCCGTAAATACCCCACATGTTGACATAAAGCGCCATGTGGGCGCAGGGCAAGCCTCCAAAGGGAAGGAGCGCCATTTGGATTTTGGAGGCTGGATGTGGCCAGAATGGATGATGAACGCCATGTCGCATTTACAGAGCCCTCGTGCTGCCAAAACACCAGAAACCCCCCACAAGTAACCCCATTCTGGAAACTGCACCCCTCAAGGAACCTAACAAGGGGTGCAATGAGGATATGGACCCCTTGATGACGGGCACATTTGTGCCATGAAAGTGAAAAAATGAAAATTTTCACTTTCACGTCACATTATTCCACATTTGTGCCTGTCACTAGTGGGGTCCATATCCTCACTGCACCCCTTGTTAGATTCCTTGAGGGGTGTAGTTTCCAGAATGGGGTCACTTGTGGGGGGTTCCCAGTGTCTTGGCAGCACGAGGGCTCTGTAAATGCGACATGGCCTTTGAAATCCATTCCAGTAAAATCCAGCTTCCAAAGGTCAATTGGCGCTCCTTCCCTTTGGAGGCTTGTGCTGCGCCCGCTTGGCACTTTATATCCACATGTGGGGTATTTCCGTACTCGGGAGAAACTGCGCTACATGTTTTGTGTTTTTTTTTCCTTTTATCCCTTTGTGAAAATGAAAAATGAAGGCTAGAACAACGTTTTAGTGTAAAAAATAAATTTTTCTTTTTTCACGACATATTGTTCGGAAAATCTGTGAAGCACCTGTGGGGTCCAAATGCTCACCGCACCCCTTGTTACATTCCTTGAGGGGTGTAGTTTTCTAAATGGTGTCCTTTTAGGGGTGTTTTTTTATGTTTTGGCACCCCAGAGCCTCTGCCAACCTGAAGTGGTACAGTCAGAAATGACCAAGATGGTGGTCTGATGCCAGGAGGAATTGCAGAATGTGAAGTATTTGTCAATCCCAAGCTGGTGCAGTGCAACTGGGGATTATTATGGGTACTGCTCCATCTGTGACCTTCCTGGGGATCGGATATGGTTATAGATAATGTTTACATTGATGTAATGTTATATAAAGTATTTTATAGCTGTTATATTTGTTATTATGTTATATGTTATTTTTAGAATAAAGCTGCGGTGGCCATTATTTTCCAACGTCACTCAGCGTCTAGAGTCATCATTGAGGGAGGAGGAAAAACAGGGAACAAGGTAAGGGGTGAGGTTAGAGTAACCCATTTCTGCAATTCCCTGGTCATGTTGCCAGCTGGAATCTAACAGTTTCTACTTCATAAGGACACAGCACTCTGTATAAATAATCTTGCATGCTCTCGACTGTACTTCATGACATACTGCAAGGAGTATGGTCTGTTTTGATTTTCACATAGAGTAGGAAGATGTAATGGCGAATGTATGTTCTTACAATTTAAACAAACCATGAATTGAGATTTTCCACCTACGTAACAATTCCACATGGAATGATCACTCAGTCACGTTAAAACATGCACTTTTGAAACAAACATGTCATTTCTGAGGATAGACTAGGTACTCTGCGTTCCATATGAATTTTTATGGTACAGACACATATAAATAATGTAGGGCTTCTATTATAATGAACGGCTGTAAGGACCTTGTCCACATATAGAAGTTTTATATATTGATTATGTAACAATAATCCTGAACTCTGCTCTACTAACATTGATGTGACTGCACAGTCATTACGTCATCCATCTCACACTGTAATGGGTCCATGCTATCGAATAGTTCCTTTGTTGATCTGTGAGTATAAGCGCAAGTCAGGAAATTTGTACGGAACTTTCTAACATGACGTTCAACCATCGCTATGAATAGTAATATGCAGGAGTACGTATGTCACTATAAATAGGAGATGAATAAATAGGGTTCCATCTATGCGCTTTTAATAGTAATAAGGATTTATGCAATCAGATATAAGAATTCGTACAAAGATAAATTATAATTAAAGTTAGGGTATCTATAAAATCTAAAAGAAGGAACACTGGGATCCCATATTGTGATATCCGATCCACATTGCAGCACAAAACAAGTCTTTTTTATTTGTCCATCCATTTTAATGATGATTCTCCATCCTTTCAGTGCTACATCTTCAGAGTATTAGATTTGGAGAAAGAGCTTTTGACTTTTCAGAGGGTCTGGGCAACCAACAAAATGAGCTTGAAGACCACTTCTGCATAGTAAAAGCCTAAAGTGTGCCTGTCGTTATAAAAAAAAATAAATTGATATTTCACAGAGACATATCAAAAGTTTTGATCGGTCTGGTTCTGAGTGTTCAGACCTCTACCGATCGAGAGTATAAGCTACCCACTCTGTGTCAATGAGAAGAGTCAAGCTCCATAGACTTACATTGGAAGCCTAACTAGTTCTCCCGAATGGTATAAGTCTGAGCACTCAGACTCTGACTGAGCAAAACTTTTGACGTATTTGTCAAACAACTTTGCCTACAGCCTGCCCCTGTTATAACACAGTAAACCAGCCACACATACCCCCCCATACCCCCCAGCTTCCCCTTCATTGCTTCTACTCTATGATCTTCTGATCCGGGTTGTGACACCCTGACGTTCTGTGATTGGCTAAGCAGAGAGTGGGAGGTTAGTGGAAGTCGGCAAAATGGAAGCACAGCTGGGGCTGGGGAGAGTAAGTATGGCTGATGTAAGTATTACGTTAAGTTTTCCCTGGACAACCTTTTTAAAGTGTACCTATAATTTAAAAATTTTCTGACATGTCTGAGGTTTGTATCAGTGGGGGTCTGGGTGCTGAGACTCCCGCCGATCTGTAGAACAAAGAGGCAGGTGCGCTCTGCCTCTTCATCGCCACTCTCACTGCAGCGGATAAAATTGTAATGGAGCCTATGGAACTTCAGATAGACACATCCTCCACTGGCTTTCCAGAAATATTTGCCTACATTTTGTCAATTAATGCTTTTATCTCTTCCCCTTGTCCTCTAAACCTAACACTGCACAACCTGAGATTATATTCTATTTCATCTATTTTTTCTTCTTTCTTTATAAATATGAATGATAAATCTTCCCTCCACTATACATAAAATGGTCGTAGATCTTATTGAGTATGTAACGTATCAGTGTACCACATGTAAAGTCTCAGTGTAGCACATAAGGAAAACTATGGTCATAAGAAATATACAGCTGGGCTGATGAGTTCCACTACAAGATTCTGGACACCTAACTAGTCTTTATAAGCTAGCATATACTTTAATATTCACAAGAAGTCTGTAATTAAAGCTAGGTTGAACGGCTTGAGATTATTGTCTTGGCATTGATGTCCATGAGTCCGTGGGAACCAGACAACACCCGAATGTTACTTGCCAAACTGGATCAGCGCCTTTGATTTTCCATACCTGGGAAAGTTCATGACAACATCTAAACATTTTAAATTTGAAACACTGTGGTCACATACATGCTGTTGTGTTTCATTTAATGTAGACAAAGTAAAGGACAATGTGAAGTGCATTGATGTTAACTTTGCAAGTACATCTAATTCTGAGTCTGACATCATATAATGATATTGTTTGTATTTTCGTTTAATAGTTAATCATTTATTAGTATATACAGATCATTTTTAGTAGATCAGAGTTCTAAACACTTATAATAATTCTCATATATCAACACTAATAGTATTGATGTATGAGAACACATAAACTCTATACTGAGCTACAAGCTAAACTATTACACTCAATGGTTTCTTTTACCCATAGTATGGTATGGGGGGGGGGGGAGGGGGTAACCATCACTGCCACAGGGGGTGCACCTGCAAACCAGCATGGAAGAGAGGTACCAGTATTCCAGGTCACATGCCCTTGTTTACATTAAAGATAAGCGAAGCACTAAAAAATTTGTTTTTAGTGCAAAATTCTTGAACTTTTAGAACCAATCCTATTGAATTTACACATACCTGTCCACGTTTCCCCGGTGTCCTCTTCTTTATCTTCGGCCACATGCTCAGCCAATCACTAGCCACCGGCTGTCCGTTTTCAGTTACTAAGTGACTGGCTGAGCGGAGAGTGAAAGCCCACTTAACCAATCACTGACTAACTAACAGCGGACAGCACCACAGCTGGGAAAGCTGAGTGACCTCCATCATACAGGATGCTGGGAAAGCTGAGTGACCCCATCATACAGAATGCTGGGAAAGCTGAGTGACCCCATTATACAGGATGCCTGGGAAGCTGAGAGACCCCATTATACAGGATTTCAGGGAGGCTGGTGACCCCATTATACAGGATGCCAGGGAAGCTGGTGACCCCATTATACAGGATGCCTGGGAAGCTGGGTGACCCCATTATACAGGATGCCAGGGAAGCTGGTGACCCCATTATACAGGATGCCTGGGAAGCTGGGTGACCCCATTATACAGGATGCCAGGGAAGCTGGTGACCCCATTATACAGGATGCCTGGGAAGCTGGGTGACCCCATTATACAGGATGCCAGGGAAGCTGGGTGACCCCATTATACAGGATGCCAGGGAAGCTGGGTGACCCCATTATACAGGATGCCAGGGAAGCTGGGTGACCCCATTATACAGGATGCCAGGGAAGCTGGGTGACCCCATTATACAGGATGCCTGGGAAGCTGTGTGACCTCTATTATACAGGATGCCTGGAAAGCTGGGTGACCCCATTGGATGGTTGCCTGTATACACACGGAAAGATTATCACTTAAATTTGAACGATATAACGATTTTTTGCATGATAATCTTTCCATGTAATAGGGCCCTTAGAGTATATGTTGCCATGAAGTGTTCCTCAGCTAATTTTTGACTTTTTGTTACTATACCAGTTGTCACTGGGGTGTACCTACACTAGCAAATCGGACACTGGCGAATCAATGGTAACAGCACTAATACATGCATTCCAGATGGAGCAAAAGGAAACAGCATGATGCAGGGAAAAGATGGGCCAGAATTCTAATTTATTTTGGATTACAATTATTTACTAAGATAGACAAACCAAGAATGCTGACATGATGTCCTCAAACAAACTTGGAGGCACCGTCATGGAAAAAAAACTTTTGACATGTCCCACGTTTGATCAGTCGATGTCTGACTGTTCAGGCTACGACTGATTGAGAGAACGAGCCAGGAGAAGTGGGGCTCAACACATTCCTCTCCAGACTTAGTGTCACATGATGAGACGGGGGCTAAATCGAAGTCAATGGGGCACGTCTCCTCACATAAACACAGAGTAGCGCAATCATCTCCTTACTCATTTAACTGATCAGTCACCGTCTGAACACATAGAATTTAAACGATAATCGTTCTGTGTAATTGCAGGTAACGATCGAAAAATCGTTCGTATGTTGTTGGTCGTTGATTTAGATCTGAACCTATAATTATTGTTAATCGTTCGCTGTAATTCCACATTCGTTCGCGCGAGTTCCGCATTTGTTCACTAACCGTTCTGTGTAATTGCACATTGTTCATTGGTTTGCTGGGATCAGGAGTAAACGATCATAGTAACGATTGCAATAACGGTCATAAGAACGACCATTGTTCTGTGTAATATGGTGAACGATTTTAGGTTAACGATAAACAATCTCGTTTGCCATCGTTTCTCGTTAGTTGTTAAAAATCCCTCTATGTAATAGTACCCTATAGGCCGTATTACACGGCCTGACTCAGCGCTCGTTTACTCTTCGTTCTCCGCTGTCTCCTTCCGCTATTCCACGTGGCTGCAGCGAGCTAGTGAGTCCAGGGAGGGCCGGGGGGGAACTGCAGGGAGGCTGCCTAGGTGATCGCTGATCAGCCCATTGGATAAAGCGGCGGTTTGCTGTCGCCACTCCTATTCCACGGAGCGGAAGTTGTTTGTTTTTCAACATGTTGAAAGACAAACGACTTCAATGATCAGCTGACATGAACAATGTCGGCTAATCGTTGCCTCCTATTCCATGGGACGATTATCGGCCGTAACGGCCGATATTGGCTGAATACGGACGATAGTCGTTCCGTGGAATAGGGCCTTAAGACCCCAACTGATCAAAACTTTTGATATGTATCTGAGACATAACAAAAAGCAAAGATCCTACATCACCTCTGGATCAGGGTCCACAAAAGTAAGGGTATTGTAGGGTAAGTGTTATTACACCTGCGCAAAGAAATGGTGCGTTTACTCGGAACGATTATCGTTTGAATTTTCGCGACAACGATCGCATTTGATCGATAATCAGTTTGTGTAAACACAGCGAACGATCAAGCGACGAGCAATAAATCGTTCATCCTGATCTTTCAACAAGTTCTCAAATCGTCATTGGTCGTTCACTGAAAATTCGCAGATCGCTTTGTGTAAACAGTCTTCCACCGATTCACCCTATGTGTAAGATGGGCTTAAGCAATCCTAAAACGATCGTAATAAAGTTTTTTCCAAACGATATATCGTTCCGTCTAAACGCTGATCGTTATAAAAAACACATCGTTACTTAGAAATCGTTATTTGTTCATTACTGTAATGGACCATTACTCTGTGCTAGAAACCCTTGGGAGGGATTGCTGTCCTCTTTGGTTATCCTCAACCTCAAGCGCAGTGCCCGTATGTCAAGGGGTCAGTTCCAACACCACTCCTGGCCACCATGACAAGTTCCCAAGTGACCCAATACCCACCTAGCTGTCATAACACTGCACAGCTACCCCAACATACGGCAGGAGGATGCACACCAGAAGGTCAGCAATTCCAGTAGCTGACACTATGGGGTAGATACAGTCAGGCTGGGACACAAGAGGCTGGGTGGCATTCTGAAAAAAGGATGGCACCACTGGGATCATCGCACTAGCCGCACCACCAACTATCGCACTGGCCGCACCACCAACTATCGCACTGGCGTAGTCAAGGTAGTAAAAGAAAATTTTAATGGTACATTCACTGTAAAAATATTTAAAGTTTCCAGTTTCAAGTGGAGTGATATTTAGCAAAATTAAGTTGTCGACATCAACAAAAAGTTCCATATGTAGTGTTCAGTAAACATTTTTATTAAGGAGAATGATCTTATTTTGTGTATTATAGTACTGAAGTCCTATGCATCACCACATAACAGTCGGAAACATATCAGTCATTACATTTACTCAGCTATATACAGTATGCAGAGACTTTACATAAATCCCTTGATCCTTTGAAAGTTTTACTAATGTAATGTACCGTATCTGTACTAGAAAAAGGTTTTCACATCACATAAATTGTTAATGACATATAATACAGCGGGGGAGGGTGTGGTGTACCTGGTATTTTTATAGACTGCTATTTTTAGCCTGTGTTGAACTTTACATTGTCTTTTTCATTCAGCATTTAGGTAGTGTATAGTATAGAAGCCCAAGAAATACACTGGGATTTCTCACCTGTGATGAAAAGGAAGTTCTTATTTACTCAGTGTAAGTAATCCCTCAAACGCCATGAATAAGCCGAGGCCAACCTGCATTTTCGGCTTCATTTTCATGCAACAATTTGTAATTACATAATTTAGGCAAATTTCCTGTGCGTATGCTGTAATTAATAAAAACACATAATCACTTTGGTTATCAGTGTTAGCAAGCCTGCTACATAAATGTTATGGTAACACCATTAATAATATAAATATTATGATAACAATATGAATAATAATTTAGCACAGAGGTTTACAACTAAGCAAGTAACATGTAAAAAATATTATAAGCAAATGAGCCATCAATAAGAAAATTGAAGTAAGGGTACTATTACGCAAAGCGATCATCAGCCGTATTTGGCCATTCCAGCTGGTAATCGTTTCATGTAATAGATCATGTTTTAAATCATGCACGATGTTGGCTGATCGTTGATTTAAACGACAAAAAGACGACAGCAAGAACGTTCATAAATAACGATTATCTTTCCATGAAATGGGTGAACGATTTCAGGCCATTTGCAATAGCGGTCGTTTGGATCGTTTATCGTTAACGATTATGCGAATGATCGTCCCGTGGAATAGGGCCCTAAGTCAGGGGTTGTAGGAGGACAAACCTCCTCCCCATCTTATCGTGCCCTGACACTGTAGTGACCCGCTACAGGCCCCTATGTCTTATTGCACCTGAGTAAAGTAACTCCCTCAGGTTTACACAGTTGGGGATGAAGTATTTACTGTAGTTAGTGTTTCCCCACTAGGTGTCCCTACAGCACTTGTTATTTTCTATGCACGGCTGAAGGAGACTAATGGGTTAACTGTTTTACGTCACATGTGCTGTCTTGTCCACTCACAGGTGCAGGTGGACTATCCGTTTACAGTACAGTGGAGTACCATAGAGGAGAGGAGTTTGTCAAGGGAGTCCTTACCCAATGTAGTACTGTGCTCTGACGGAACTTTAGAAGAATACTTGAGAGTGAGACGCTTACTTGTACCCGTGTTAAGATTATAGTCTAGCCACCTTCTGCTTTACAGTATTGAGATACTCGTCCTAATTGGGTGATACAAGCCCCAGCCTTGGTTACTTGGGTGAAGCTAAGTGTCCGAGGTTTCCAGGTTGCACTGCGAGATAAAATAAGTAGACCTTCTGGTGGATTTTTTCTATCCAGGCTAGTTCCTCTTGTGTAGTAGGATTCTGCCCTGCTCCTTTTAAACTGGTTGATCCCTGACTTTTCTCCCTCTTGTAGTGTCTAGCACTGTATAGTAGATATAATATAAGTACTGAAAGAACTGGTTGTCTCTAGTTGCATCTGCACACAGGTATCTCACCAACTCACTAACTAGACCGCACTGTCTAGACTGAACTTCCTCCCACACGGGGCTAACTAGTTACTTCACCAGGGGCTGTGTGTGTGTGTGTGGGGGGAGAGCAGGGATAAGCAGAGGAATAAAAAACATCTCCTATTGGTCAGCACTGAACACATAGTACAACAATAACAGTAACCCTTTGCTTACAAGGTTTAAAAGTAACACTGACACCTAGTGGTGAAACTAGAGAATACTACCTTCATGACCACTGAACCTAAAGAGAGAGAACTTTACAACAGGTGCCTAGGGCACTTAACAGTGGAACACCACACTGAGCCTGATGAGCCACTAGAGGCCACAGCGGCCCTTATTAATCTTCCATGCACCCACGGATGCAGTCTGTTCATCTTTGGTGTGAATGAAAATCAATGCTTAATTAATTTCCAGACACACCCCGAATGGGCCGTATGGAAATAAATGTTCCTGCAGCTGTCAGAGCTTGGACGGCCGCAGGAACATGGAAACACAGGATGGTGTTCAGCCAGTATAACAAATTATACACAGTTATACTGTGCGTGAACACAGCCTAGATGAGATGCAGAAGCCAACTATAACACATGACTATTCTATTGCATTATGTACATGTATTAATATACAGACTGGTCTCCTCCATGTAAGATTTCCTGAACTTTGCCTCTACCTCTCAGAGTTCCTTTGTCATGACATCAAAATTAGAATACGCTAGCATTAAAAATTGTGGGACTTTCCTCTTGAGATTCCATCTGCATACTGTCATCGATTTAAACCGTGTCTTATATTAGAGTTAGAAAACACCACACCTCCTTCCTCTTTCTTATTTCTTAATAATATGCTACTCTCAGGTGGATTCCTGGGTGTAATATGGTAGTCTGGACCGACCAGTATAATTCCTGTTGATCACATATGTTTCATGGAGCTCAGACATTCTGTAAATCAACTGGAATGAAATAGAAAATAAATGGCACCTTTGCAGGCATGCTGACACATTTGAGGTCATTGCTGTCTGCCTGTGTGTCAGCGCGCCTGTGCGGTCTTTATACTGACACTGTCATTGCTGCAATGCATGTGCGGTGTATCTTTCACTGCACGTGCCTCCAGCAATGATAGTAACGACCTCTAGTAATGAAGACAGTGTAATAACTCTGGTTTTAGAAAATTATACAGATTTGTAATTTACTTCTATTTAAAAATCGCAAGTCTTTCAATACTTATCAGCTGCTGTATGTCCTGCAGGAAGTGGTGTATTTTTTCTAGTCCGACACAGTGTTCTCTGGCGCCACCTCTGTCCATTTCAGAAAGTGTCCAGAACAAGAAAGGTTTTCTATGAGGATTTATTTGTTTCTTACTGCTCTGCACAGTTCCTGTCACGGACAGAGGTGGCAGCAGAGAGCACTGTGTTAGGCCGGAAAGAATACGCCACTTCCTGCAGGACATACAGCAGCTGATAAGTACTAGAGGACTTGAGATTTTTAAATAGACGTAAACTACAAATCTATATAACTTTATTAAACCAATTGATTTGAAAAAAATAAAAATAAAAAAAAAATACCGGAATACCCCTTTAAATCTATTTTTACATGACCATAATACACATTTAGCCCCAGTTTGATTTAAGTGTGTAAAAATAAACTTCAACTTTCCATAGCAACCAATCACAGCTCCTCTTTCATTTTATTCGACCTAAAAGCTGAGCTGTGATTGGTTGCTATGGCAGTTTACACTGGTTTCTCTTTTAAACCCTCTAGTAAATCCGGCCTAATTAAAGTGCATATTACAGTCACAAAACCTGAACCTACTAGATCGCCTAACAGTAGCAAGCAGATATACCGTATCACTTTTTCTTATCACCACTGTTTACCGGCAATTATTACTATAACTGTGAAGTAAACTCCTCAGTTTCTAGGCCAGGAAAAAAATCACGGTCTTTCTCTCATAACTGTCCCCGACATATATGACTGTGAGGTAACTCTCCGGTATGTAGGCCAGGAAATCCAGCATGTGAGGTATTGTGGCCTCCATTGCATAGTACAGGTATGACTCAACCTTTCCTGATCTGACTTCTCTCAGATTGACACACTTTGGAAAATTACTACGGATACAAAGAAGACCACAGCGGTAATTTATTTTTTTTTTCTATATATATAGAAGACGTTATGATACAATAGGAATTTGTTTTATGCTATATTGCCAATGTAATATGTAATGTATACACTGTATTGCCTTTTATGTGTACTACTATGATCACGTCATACTATATAAGTGTTCTCCGTGAAAACAAAATTGCATTTATGTTTTGCGTTTTATAGCTATCTTATCTCCTTCTGCCTATTCTGGGTAAATATTAATATCCTATTGTATCAGACAGAGATTTAAAGTGGGTACTCCGGGCTGGGGAGCTTTTTCGCCTATGGCTGGGGAGGAGGTGGATGAAAGCAACAACGTCCCCGTACCTCCTCGGTTTCCAGCGCCGGGTGCTGGATCACGCCGCTACGGTCCACGCTGCCCGGTTGCTTCCTGGTCTCTGATGCGGGCTTGTGGAATGCGACTGTCAGATTTATTTCACATTCATATTCCAGATGCCAATGGGGCAGTTGCCTTAGGCAAAGATTGTTATGTGAAAAAAATCATCATATCATTCAATTTTAAGCCATAATTTTTTGTGTATATGGAGGCAATGATCAAACAACTAACGGAAATTGATTAGTGTCGTTAAACGCATCGTTTGAGCTGACCATAAAATCATTGTTAATTATTGGCTAATAGTTTGCAAATCTTTAGTTGTATGTACACATTGTTCGCTTATTATTATCATCCTAACTAACGACTATTAGTCGTTACTGTGTATTACAGTCAATCATTTCCGGTCATTTGCAAAAGCGATTTTTTGATTTGTTTATCATTAATTGGAGGAAACGAAAAATCGTTTAGTCTAATAGAACCCTTACATGGCAAAATAATGAGTGGAAAGCGAGCGCAGGCCTGTCAGTTCAGTGCTTGCTCTCCATTTGTTCCCTGCTTTCTGCCTATGCTATTATACAGGCAGCGAGCGGAAAGCAGCGAGAGGGGCTGTCTGAGTGATCCTTAGATGATTCAGGCTGCCCATTGCATTCAGCAGCGCTCTGCTGCCGCCACTCCTATTACACTGGGCGATGCAGAGGAACCCCTGCTTCTGTACAATGCATTGAGTGGTGAGGTCAGGTAGCTGGTCCAGCATTAAAGTGTCGCTATTGTTATAACTTTCAAAACCTTAATCAACAGTAGAAGTGATATAAAGCAAATTTGCAATTTACATTCATTATTTTTTAGGTTATCATTGAAAATACGACACTTCCTGTGTTCTCACTCTTTTTTTTTTTTTCAGAGTCTAAAAACAGGAAGTCCCTTGTTTCCTAGGTCATCTGAGCGCTCACAGAGAAGGCAGTCATGTGATTGACAGACACCTTGAGCCATGACTCTCTGTAAGGGTCAGATTTCATCTGTTTAGTCTGTTTTTTGCAACCAGCACAAAACTAACAGCTTCAGGAGACTGGACCTGGATTTCTGGTAAGTATAGCTTTGTTTTACAGCATGATAACAAAAAATAATAATAATAATAATAATAATAATAATGAATGTCAATTGCAAACTTGCTTTAATTCACATCTACTACTGATTTAGATTTTGCTATAATGACAATGACACTTTACCTTCAGGCAACTCTGAATACAGGATCAGGGGCAAAACAAATCAAAAACAAATCACAAAAAGTTTGGATTCTAACATCCACTTTTTGTAATTTTGTAGTACAGTTCTATTGAACTGAATGGAGCTGAATTGCAATTCCGCACACTACCAGAAGACAGGTGTGGGGCTGTTTTGTTTTTTGTTTTTTCAAGAAAGTAGCTGTAGCTACTTTTCTAATCGTGGATAACCCCTTTAATAAAAGATTATCAAGAATTTTTAAGTAACATAACCTAAAATTGTTACTTAAAATACAACTCTTTCTGATAAAATAAGCCATTATACACTGACGTAAAAGAAAAAAGTTATGGTTTGATGTGCTATTATTGTTCAAAAGCAGTATAACACAATCATACTGACCCACAGAATAAACATTGGCATGATCAATAGTACAAAATACTGAAATGCAGAAATAGTGGAATTGTTTTGTTTCTCTATTAACAGTAGTGGGGATACGCAAAAATAGTGAAATAGTTTTGTTTCCCCGTTAATAGTAGTGGAGAGACGCAAAATAGTTGTTCTAAATCCCTTTTAAAAGTACTTATTGAGGTAAATGTGGCCCAAAATGAAGCCATTAAAAAAAAAGTAAAACTAACTGCAAAAGCAAACCTCTAGACAACTACAATACTGCAAAGATTCTCCAGGCCTACAGCCCAGGAAGGGGTTATATCTGTAGTTACAGTTTGAGGCATCTCAATGTATGGTGGACCCACACAAGATGTGGAGAGGGTTAAAATAAAAGTGGGAAATGTTATTGGGTACAAAGAAAAAACAATTATTTTTTAACATAAGAAAGGTTCAAACACAAGAGGAAGCAATATATTAAAAAAAGCAAAACAATGAAAATGCTAAATTCCATAAAAATGATCAAAATAAATGTATTTGTCAAGCTCTGTGTACATAGTGAATGGATACTGCCAGCTGTAATGAATAGTCGAGAAATTCAAAGAAATATGTTGAAACTCCACTGTCAAATGAACAATATATGTTTGTGTCAAACATTATGTCATATTCCGTTCCTCATTTTTCCTCCCATTTCCTACCTTCTCTGTTTTAGGACATGTTTTTTCCTATCCTCTGCTATTGAAAAGGTCATGTCATTTTTTGTGTGTGTTCATTTCATTTGACTTTTTACATCAATCATTTTTTTTTTCTATTTTATTTCAATTATTTAATTTTTAAATAATTATTATTAGGCTTGGAAGGGCCAAAATTAATGGACAGAATATGTGGGTGTTTATAAAGGGCTTAAACAACAGTCAGCCAAGCTGTGGAAACGGGTGGTGTGAGGGTGTTTTTATTTCAATAAAAATTCATTTCTGGTGTATAGATTTTTTACACACTTTACAAGCATAAGGGTAGGTGCACTCGTAACTGATACGCAGCGGATTTCACGCTGCAAGTTCGGAGAAATACGCTGCAATACCCTCAACTCTCATTCAGAATCACAGTAGAATTTTGATCCCGATGTCAGTATGTAAACGCCGCCCCCTTAACCCGCATTAGCGGTACATGCTCCGGCTTGCTTCGGGGGGCTCCCAGCATCCAGTGGGGCAGCACACATATTGGCTGAGTGCGACATCAGAAAAGTATTTTCCTTGTGTCATAAAAGACATGTATATCACATTGTTGGTAAGTGTAATGTGTAACAGTGGCAGCGCGTGTTGCTTAATATTTAAGCTATGACGTACAAGACAATGTGGAGTCCCCAAGTGCAGTGGAAAAAATACCTTCCCACTTAGTATTCCTGCATTAGGCATAGTGACTAAACCCGGCACCGAATCAAGAAGAAACGTGTAGAGAACAAATAGTTTACCGCTCTATATAGGAAACACAAATCAGAATGTATCAGCCTATTGTAAAGGTTCATTTAGAAATCTTAATTCAGAAAATCTTCTAATATTGATGGTAAAATAGGTAACTGGAAATAAAACATGTTTAAAGAGGTTGTCTGGGATGATAAAATATAGCTGCTTATTGCATGAACAGGGCCACACAAAACAATTATGTGTAGAATTGCAGCTCAGTCTCATAGAAGTAAAAAGGCTAAGCTATAATTTCACTTAAAGGAGAAGTCCGGCGAGATTATCTATTAAAGTATTGTATTGCCCCTCCCAAAGTTATACAAATCACCAATATACACTTATTCAGGGCCGGATTAAGGTTGGTGGAGGCCCCGGGCGACAATCTTACCCCCCCCAAAAAAATAAAAAATAAACTATGCCACAATCTATACAGATGGCAGCTTACTGTAGGTGCCCCAGGTGCCCTCCCTTTAATCCGGCCCTGCACTTATTACTGGAAATGCTTATATAATGCTTTTTTCCTGCACTTACTACTGCATCAAGGCTTCACTTCCTGGATAACATGGTGATTTCACTTCCTGGATAAAATGGTGATGTCTCGACCCGACTCCCAGAGCTGTGCGGGCTGTGGCTGCTAGAGAGGATGATGGCAGGGGGATGCTCAGTGTCCCTCCAGTGCCCTTTGTCCCTCAGTGTCCAGCAGCCACAGCCCGCACAGCTCTGGGAGTCGAGTCGTGACATCACCATTTTATCTAGCAAGTGACATCACCATGTTATCCAGGAAGTGAAGCCTTGATGCAGTAGTAAGTGCTCCTCCAGTGTCCTGCTGTGCTCCTCCAGCGTCCTCCTCAGGTCTTTGTGGTCTCCAGCCACCTCCAGCCCAATCAGCCAATAACTGACTGAGACGGGACAGAGCCATGGCCAGTGATTGGCTGAGCGGACTGTCACTCTTGTCTCAAGAGTGATTGGCTGAAAAGGATTTTGGCAGCTGTGGGGGACACTGAACAGCAGAGTAGAACTATACTGAGGAACCCATACGTGTAAGTGTGGATGAGCGAATTATTTAAACTGCACTAAAATAGTTTAACAATTGTTTCGTTGTTTTAGTGGAGTTTTGCTCATCTCTATAGACCACCCTTTTAACATAAAGACTAGAAATGAGCGAATGCTTGACATTTGATTACCGGTGGCTGAATAAGTTGAATGCAGCCCTAAGGCTGCCTGGAAAACATGGATACAGCCATAGGCTATAGCCTGTATCCATGTTTTCTAGGACTCCCTAGGGCTACATCCAATTTCTTCAGCCACCGGGAATCAAATGCCGAGAGTTCAATTTCGGCCTAAGCCAAGTGTGCTCCAGATTCAATCATCTTTACTAAAGACAATATAAACAATAGATGATTTTTCGACAACACATTTTCTGACAAACAGGTGGTTTTAGCGGAGTGATCAAATAATACAGTGGTGGAGCTATGACAGGAGTTTAGGCGCTCATAGACATTAAGGGTGCCTTCACACATACCAGCCCCACAGCAGATTTCACGCTGCAGATCCAGTGTCAGTGCATCCCTATGAGAATACATACCTGCAGCGGGATTGACATCCGGCTGTGTGTATGTAAGTTAACCCCCTGGTGGCCAGAGAATACATCACCTCCTCCCTGCTCCGGCTTGCTTCAATCACCTATCTGCCTCCCTTTCCTGTCTTTTCGCCCCTCCACCCCCCACCAGGAAATGTCCTAACTCACACAGACCTAATTACTGTCGTCACCGTCACCAAGCTCTTCTCTCAGCTCCTTCTACTGTTACACTAGCCTCCCCCCTCCCCTGCCTTGTCAGGTGACTCAGCTTGCTTAGCTCCCATTGGCTGAACAACTGCAAGCCATCACTTGGACTGGGGAGGGTGGGCTGGTGTAACAGGACCTAGAGCAGCCCTCCTGCTGATGACTCATCCTCACAAGAAGGAGCTGCCTGGTGACGGTGACGGCAGTAATTAGGTCTGTGTGAGTCAGGACACTTCCTGGTGGGGGGTGGAGGGGGGAAAAGACAGGGAAGGGAGGCAGATAGGTGATTGAAGCATATTACAGAGTTATATAACTTTGTAATGTGCTTCAATTACTGGGAAAAAGTTTTTTATGGCACTTGTCCTTTAAATAGCTATTACATTATGGAGACACAAGGTATCTCTACTAGACCTATCTGTTTTGAGGCTCAGGCTTAGCCTCCAAATCTCATTCCTGTGCTGAGCATCTGAATTGGGCACAGGTGCAAGATTTGCAAACAACAGAGAAAAGGCTGGGAGGGGGAGCAAGGAGGCATTACTGCCCTCAGCACTCAGGTGTGTGGCAAAGCTTCTTTGACACTTTGCAGAGAAAACATTAATTTTTCTACCTGAATTGCAGCTGTAATATTCCCTTTAATGTTTACTTACCAAAAAGCCTCAACCAGGGGCCTAACTAGAACTGGCTGGGCCCTATAGCAAACTTTAGATTGGGCCCCTTTGCTTCGCGACTGATCACTAAGCTGTCAAGTTTAGTTATAACTGCAAGCACTTGTCAGGAGTGCTTGCAGTTAAAGGGACATTTGCAGAACCCCAGGCCCACTTGGTCACCTGGTGCTCCAAATGATGGGGCCCAGTGTATTGCAAGAGCATGCAATGGGGCCCCCTGATGTGGTGGGCCCCATAGCAGCCGCTATGGCTGCTACAGTGGTAGTTACCCCCCTGGCCACAACATACTCTCTCTAATAGATATGTAGTAAAAATACACATTTGATTAACTAGTTGTTAACTTTTTGTATTCTAGTGTTTTTGTACTGAATCTGAAAGCGTATTTTATACCCATATATGTGTTGTAACTAGTCCTTCTACTCTACCGCTCTTACAATGAGATAATGTTCTACATTTAGTCTCTACTCATCTAAGTTTAGGCAGTGACATAAACCTTAAACATGGAACTAGACCAACAATGCTTTCTAAATGCAAGCTTGCTGAATTAATAAAATTTGCTCTCCTTAATCATTTTGATCTACTACAGCTTTTTGGAAGAACATATTACTAAATGCCAGGCTGCCCGCCTAACCCACCTTCATTGAAGCTGAGATCAAAAGTAAATTCCTAAACTTCACAATATCAATTGGTCAACTGAAAAGTTTCAACACCCATCAATTTATGTTTCTTATTTAAAGAGAATCTGTCCCTAGGTTTATGCTGCCTTAGGCCATGTTCACATGGTGTAAGACACCAGCCGTTCTGTGAACTAGCCAGGTCACAGAACAGTCGTTGTCAGAGAGGATCATCCCGGCTGGTACTGCAGTACTGGCCACATGATCTCCATTTCTGATGAATTGGGATGTTGCAAATTGCAACAACAACTGTGATTTATGTAAAAAATACGTTGTGTAAACATGGCACTCACAGAGAAGGCAGTTATGTGACTGACAGACACATTGTACCGTAATACTCTTTACTGGCTGGGACTTCATGTGTTAAGTCTCTTTTTTCCAACCAGCACAAGACTAAAAAGCTGTCTTCAGGAGACTGGACCTGGACTTCTGGTAAGTATAGCTTTGTTTTACAGCAAAAAAAAAAATATCTATGTATATTGCAAACTTCTTTATTCCAGATCAACTGTTGATTTAGATTTTGAAAGTTATAACAACAGGTACACTTTAAATGAGGGCAGCATAAACCAGTGACAAAAATGCTGAACAGATTGGTGTATTACTTACATCATTCTGTTCAGTCCTTCTCCTAATATGCAGAAGAATAGGCTTTGTGCTGCTCCATTCCCACTGGCCTCTAGATGTTGATTAGCAGTTGTCTGCCTTTATACAGTATAGACAACTACCACTCGGTGGCCAGTGGGCTGAGTGTGCTAGTGCTCATGAATATCCTGGACTACCGAGCACACACAAATGATGGAGAGGACTAGATTGTCATGCTCAAAATTTTTGCTAATCAGGGGTATATCTCCGAATTAGCTGTACAGAACAGTAAGTGATACATCATTCTGTTCAGCTTCTCTGTCACTAGTATATGCTACCCTGAGAAAGGACAGCCTAAACCTGCTGACAGAGTATCTTTAAAAGGCACCAGTTAATATTATTTCAATTCAATTCAAAGGTTTATTGGTTTTTGATAAAGCAAATTATACAAATTTAACAATTCAGCAATGACAGGTACATGAGTTTAGGAAAAAGACACGGAGGGTGGGGGCAATACAAGCACCTTGTAAGGGATAAAAGGAATCCTACATCTGTTTTATTTAAGTTTTATCACTGATGGCATCTGCTGGGGGGGACAAGCCAAGAAACACAAGGAATTGAGAGGAATGGCTCACCCTAGAGAGAATCACAGTCGTGTTTTCAATTAAAGGAGAAGCCCAGCAGCTCATAAACCCTGCAGCCGGCAGAGGCAGGGAAAAAATTGATTACAAGTACTAACGTACCTCTCCCCCCGTTCCCGCGGTGAGTGATGGGACTGGCCTCAGGACCCCCGCCAGAAGGCATCACGTCCCAGCTGATGGACTGGCCGCTTAGTCAATCAGTGACTGGAGTGGCATTCCGCCCCATTCACTGACTGGCTGAGCAGCCAGTCCATCAGCTGGGTCATGACGTGTCAGCTCTGGAGATCCCGGAGCCCGGCAAGGGGTACAGCGGCCAGTCCTACTGCTCACCAGGGGCACAGAGAGAGGTAAGTTAATACTTCTAATCAATTTCCCCCCTGCCCCTGCCTGCTGCAAGATTTTATAATCTGCCGGACTTCTCCTTTATATATTCTTTATGTTCCTTCTTTGTTTATGTTACCACTTTATCTATCTCATATCAATGCTTAAAGGGGGTTGGTCACTTTATAGTAAAATTGTTCAGTGTACAGTATTAGTAAGTGTACTCACTGTATATACTGACAGCAGCTCCCTGTGTACCTCTTAGAGCTAACATTAGACTCCGCTCCTCCAGGCTGTACTGTCCTGCACTGTGGTGAACCTGTCCATAATATGGCCGACATAGAGGAGCATGTGACCACGCCCCGCCCCCAGTGTCCTCCATAGGCTCCACAGACTCAGTGGTGGACACTGGGGGCTCCATGTCAGGCATATTATGGCCAGACTCACCACAGAGCAGGACAGCCTGGAGGAGAGGAGTCTGATATTAGCTCTATGAGGTACACAGGGAGCTGCTGTCAGTATATACAGTGAGTACACTTACTAATACTGTACACTGAACTATTTCACTAAAAAGTGACCAGCCCCTTTAACCTTCTGTAGTGAGCTGCACCTGTATATTTCCTAGAGGGCATTGCCTGCTGTCTTCCCACAATTCTATACTTTTAGCTCACGTAGCAATTTCCTTGGTAAATTAACACTATATTTTTTAAACTGAACCTATTTTTGGTTCTGATAAAAAGTGTGGATTTCCAAATAAGTTTGACTGTTTCATGTGCTTGTAGTATATAATACAAAGACATGGTATTTCCTGTCAGCTCCTTATTATGAAACCACATTAGAATGTATCACTGATATACTAAAGTGCCCTATAAACAACATTCCGGATCCTGTCACAGTTCTACTTAAAGCTCCTTATATATGCAATGTTTATCGCCTACATTTTGTGCGTAAATGGAAAAAACGAAGTGAAGAAACGTGAAGCAAACATGACCTGTTTACATACAGTGATACATCCAGCTTTATATGTAATTTAAGGGCCATTGAGATAATCTAAAATGTATACACATATACACATTCTACATAGTCATCCTATTAGTCACCTAGAAATATAAAGAAAAAAAAAATGCAATTGGCCTTCAAATTTGTTTATGGTAGGCTGGGTTCTCACTTTGCAAGCCACTTTTTCAATCCATTTTTGCCAAAAAATGGCTGAAAAAACAGATGGAAAAACATGCATTTGTGCACATCCGTTTTGATCAGTTTTTCCATTGACTTCCATTAAAAGAAAAGGATCAAAAAGCATCTTTCTTTTTTTTTTTCTTAAATGTACACAAAAACATAGCCGACCGCATTTTTGTGTGCGTTAAAAAAAACTGAGGCGTTTTGAGCTGTTTTTTTTTGTTTTGTTTTTTTTACAATGGAAGTCAATATAAAAAATGATCGAAATGGATGCACATACATACATCCGTTTTTCCAAAAAACACATGAAAAACAGGTTGCAAAAACATAGTGAGGACCCAGCCTTAATTGGTTTTACATTTGTTCTTTCAGCAACCTTTGCAATCCCCAGAATATGTATTCTTAGCAAATTTTTACTTCTGGAGAGATGTGGCATTGTGGATCTATTCATCTTTAAAGGTGTTATTGAGTGAAAATCTTTTTCTTTTAAATCAACTGGCGTCAGAAAGTTATATAGATTTGTAGTTTACTTCTATTAAAAAAATCTCAAGTCTCCCCATACTTATCAGCTGCTGTATGTCCTGCAGGAAATGGTGTTGTTTTTTTTTCAGTTTGGCGCAGTGCTTTCTGCTGACATCTCTGTCCGAGACAGGAACTGTGCAGAGAAGTAGCAAATCTCCATAGAAAACCTCTCCTGCTCTAAACAGTTCATGTCTTGGCCAGAGATGTCAGCAGAGAGCACTGTGTCAGACTGAAAAGAAAACACAATTTCCTGCAGGACATACAGCAGCTGATAAGTATGGGAAGACTTGAGATTTTTTTATAGAAGTAAATAAAAAATCTATATAACTTTCTGACACCAGTTGATTTGAAAGAAAAAGATTTTCGCTGGACAACCCCTTTAACAGTTCATTGATTTACAGGCTTTTTCACCACTTGGCCGCCGGGTGCTACGTCTAGCCCTTTAACCGTAAGCGCTTATAATGAGTGGCTAAAGTTAAATGCAGCGATCTGATTTACAAAGCAAAGAAGCTTGGCTCCCCGTCCAGCAAGTGACCCATAACTAAGACAACCCCTTTTCACATGCCCTGCTAGGTTACATGGACATCACAGAGGGAAATCCTCTGCATCCTTCTGTGAGCCAGATCACTATGTAAAACAAAAGATTTAGATCTCGCTTAGAAAAAAAAGAGGGGGTACCCAAGCATTCAATATACGCCTAAGAAGAATTGATACCCCCAGATAACATCATATTAAACTTCATTTACAATGTATTGTAAACTACAAATACAATGGAAAAGAGCCCAAAGACCTCACTGGATATATAGCTAATTATATTACAAAAGACTAGACACTATATTCAGCTCAAAGTACAAGCGAACAAGTCTTATACAATATAAGGCTATGTTCACATTACGTGAACATCCGGCCGTTCCGTGACTCCGGGTCACGGAACGGACGGTCCCAGCCCGGATCATCACGTCCGCCCGGGAAGCTCTGATGCGGGCGCATCGGCGGGTGCCCGCATCAGAGCCTCCCATAGCACACAGTGAAGCAAGCGGCCGGAGCCGCTCGCTTCACTGTGTGAACTGACAGGTCCCTCTGCGGCCGGAACTCGCTGAGTTCCGGACGCAAATAATGGACCTGTCAGTTTCTTGCGGCGCCTCATGGGATCCGGCCGGAACGTATACGATGTGTGCACGCTCCGCCCGGATCCCATTGAAACTGAGGCTGTGTCCACACCGCAAATCTACGGCCGTGGTTCTGCGGCGAGAACTACGGCCTTAGATTTAGGTAGTGTGAACATAGCCTAAATAGCTATACATTCAGTGAGGTCTGTGGGCTCTTTTCCATTGTGTTTGTGCTTCCTCTTATCCTTACATTGGGTATGTAAATATACGTCTTTTTATATTTTTGTGATGAATTAAATAAAATTAGATTTTTACAAAATGAAGTTTGATATGTAATCAGGGGGTATCCATTCTTCTTAGGTGTATATGGAGCTCATAGGCTTACAGGAGGTGGGACAAAGCAGTGCAGAAGGTGTGCAGCACCCAGGGGAGGAGACATTGGTGTACTAGGGGTGCTGGGCCAACCCCCAGTGCACCTAAAGACTTAATTTTCATACACAGAAAATGGCAGACATTTCGGGAATCGGGCAGCGGTTCAAAAAGTAGAGGGGTACCATTAGAATCTGTTGGTTGACATCGTATATCCATTAGGGTACAAACACACTGGGCGAATCCGCAGTGGATTTCTCGCTGCGAATTCGCAGCGAGACCCGCTGCGGTTCCTTGCCCTGTGCACTCAATAGCAGACAAACTCGCAGCAGGATGTACATCCCACTGCGAGTATGTCAGCAGCCCGCCTCGTGAAACCCCGGCCGGCCGGAGCGTATACATCACCTGGTCCCCGCTCCGGCTTCCTTCGGAAGGTTCCTGGCAAGTCCCGCTTGGCCAATCAGTGCGCTGCCCCGCCGCAGCGTGACATGAAGACGACAGGAGCCCCGTAGCAAGCCGGAGCGTGGCGAAGGTGATGTATACGATCCGGCCAGCCGGGCGTTAACGGGGCGGGCTGCTAACATACTCACAGCAAGATGTCCATCCTGCTGCGAGTTTGTCTGCCATTGAGTGCACAGGGCAGTCATCCGCAGCGAATTCGCTGTGAGAAATCTGCTGCGGATTTGCCCAGTGTGTTTGTACCCTAAGGTTTAATCAGACAAATAGTTACTGGCACTTACACATTAGTTCACATTGGCACTATAAATTAAAATGCCTGGGCATTATATACATGTCCATCTAAATCCATTACCACAGTGCCACTATTTTTATAGCTGTCAGGGTAGGTTCACACTATGGAACTCAAGCTGGGAATTTCCGACGAATTCCGCAGCTTGTACCCGTTCACGGCTGCGCGCCTCTCCGCCCGTGCCATAGACACCATCCTATGCACGGGCGGATTCCGCATTCAGCTGAAAGAATTGACATGTCAATTATTTCAGCGGATAGAGGAATCGAGACACCCATAGAATGGTGTCTATGGAGCCGGCAGAAAGGCGCGCGGCCGTGAGCCAGTACGAGCTACGGAATCTGTCGAAAATTCTCCGCTCAGGTTCCATAGTGTGAACCTACCGTCAGGCTGGATACACACACTGCAGATTGTGTGCCAAAACCAAAAGTGGATTCAAATAGGATGTAAAATATAAAGGTAGGACTTGTACTTCTCTCTTACCTGTTGGATCCTCTTCTGGATTTTGCACAAAGCTGCCATGTGTGTCAGATCGTTCGGTTTTAAACAATAATCGTTTTGTGTAATACCAGGCAATGATTAAATGACCAACAAGAAATCGTTTCATAGAATCTGGACCTATTTTCATCATTGATTTCACAAATCGTTTTGAACATCGTTCATCGTTCATGTCATTCGGTCTATCAGCCAGGAAAGGACGAGCGCAAGAACGAACGTAAGTAACGTTCATCGTCCTGTGTAAAAGGGTGAATGATTTAAGATCGTTTGTCATAGCGGTCGTTTGAGATCGTTTATCATCAAAAAATCTTCCCGTGTAATACCTTAGGGTTCTATTAGATGAAGGGATTTTTTTACGATTTAAAAACGAACAATAAACGTTTGCAACTGAGATTATTTATCGTTAACCTGAAATCGTTCACCATACTACACAGAATGATAGTCGTTAGTTATGGTTGTTACAACGATTGTTACTGCAATTGTTACTCCATCTGATCCCAGCAAAACAATGAACAATGTGGAATTATACTGAACAATTAGGGAACAAATGTGGAACTACAGGGAACGAATGTGGAATTATAGCGAATGATTAGCGACGATTATGGATGATTTTAGGTTCAGATCTTAGGGTGCATTTACACAGAGATTTATCTGACAGATCTTTGAAGCCAAAGCCAGGAACAGACTATAAACAGAGACAGGTCATAAAGGAAAGACTGGGATTTCTCCTCTTTTCAAATCCATTCCTGGCTTTGGCTTCAAAAATCTGTCAGGTAAATCTCTCTGTGTAAACACACCACAAATCAACGATCCACGAACGATTTTTTAATTACACAGGACGACTATCGTTTAAGTTCGAATGATATAACGGGCCCTTATACATTACCTAGAGTGCTGCATGAACCAAAGGACACAAATTCAACCCCCAGTCTCCATTTATTGTAGTAGTTTCTGCATTTCAGGCAAATAAAAAATTATTGAAGCTCTCGTGACTGTCTTGTTTTTACGAGTGGTCTGTTATAGCATGAATCAATCATTTGCATGTTTAAACAGAATGAACCCACCTTGATGTCCTTGCAGTTAAGATCCTTAATGATTACTGTATGGAATGATCTTGTGCTGAATCACCATGAGTTTCCAGTTCTTTAAACAAAATCTCATGAATATCCGATTTAATAGATACAATGGGCCAAATAAATTCAGCCTTAGGGTAAAATCAGTGAAATCTTCGGGAAGTGCGTCCAACTTTTTTTTTTTTTCTTTTATATCATCCTAATAAAATGCAGGGACTCGTGTTTGTAACACACGACCGGAAGCAAAGCAATTAATATGTATATACAGTATACATAGTACAAGAAAATATGCATGCTGTGGTTAGCTTTATTTGAATGAGTACGTTCATGTTGCATTATGTATGTTTAATGTAAATTTAAGTTTAATATAAATTTAAAAAGTCTGGTTTTCATGTTCGTATTAGTGTGCTCACTTTGGCTTAGATTTACTCATCCGTCTGATATAATCAGACACATAGCAAATGTCTCAGGCAACATAGGGCAATGAAATCCATAACACCTGTGGCTGATATTTTTGTAATTTACAGAATCCAGTCTATGTCCTAGGCTCAAGTGTCCAGGAGGCGGGCCAAGCTGATGAAGTGCCGCTGCTCGCCTACTAGCTACCTCTTACCTGGATACTTGATCAAAGGACAATAACTGGATTTTATAACTTATGAAAGGGTCATTAGCTGCAACACATATATGATAAATTTCACTTCCTCATTGTCTCTCTGCCTATGTCTGCAGCTAATAGCATGCAAATAAGCTGACAGAATCCCTTTAAGTAGCACATGCTTGTTCTAAATTCTCCATGTGACCAAATGTTAGCTTTACTTTAAATATAGTGGATAACCTAAGGTGTGTAATGCTGACAGCTCTTCCGTGTGATCTTGCTGTGCCTTATGGCAGACATTCTGTGGTGTAGTACGGGAGAGAGGTAGATGCCAATGTTTGGTGGATGTTATCAGTGGTGTGATACAACTCGGCCAGAGGTGGTATGTGTTGTGATGCCAGTGCTAGTCCAGCACACAGGTATGATGTTGGTACCTGCTTTTAGTGTGGCTGGCTGTATTCCCCAGAAATGGTTGGTGACCTGCCAGGTTGTGATGGGTCCCTTGGGCTCTTGTCACGGCAGTCCTGAGTGGCAATTGACCCAACCAGACTATCGGTACTGCCACCCACAGAAAGGGGAAAAATAACCCAAGGTGTACTGCTAGTGTGTATAGGTGCTGGTGCGTAGGAAAAGATGACTGAGTCCCAGTGATGAAAAAAAAAATGGAACAGCTTTATTGTACAGTCTCTTAATAGTACAAAACACAGCAAATAGATAAATCTTTATACAGACTTGAGTACTTGAACTCGTTTGTGCTGAGGAGATACTTGGAGCAGTAGCGTAGAGGTAATTGTATCGGTGCTTGAACGTTTAGCAGAGTAGAGCAGCGTAGAGTAGAGCAGCGTAGAAGAGAGGAGTTTGTCAAGGGAGTCCTAACCCAATGTAGTACTGTTCTCTGCCGAAATTTGAGAGAATACTTGAGAGTGAGAGATACTTGTACCCATGTATAGACTATAGTCTGACCACCTTCTGCTATACAGTGTTGAGTTACCGTCCTAATCAGGTGATATAATTCCCAGCCTTGGTTACCTGGGTGAAGCTACGTTTCCAAGTCTTTCCGGTTACCTGCACTGCGAGATAGGATACATAGACCCTCTGGTTGCTTTGCCCTATCCAGGCTAGTTCCTCTTGTGTATCAGGATACTGCCCTATACTTTGTAGAGTGGTTTTCGGCGTGAGCTAGGATGATCCCCCAACTTTTCTCCCTTTGTAGTGTCTTGCACTGCAAAGTAGATATAGGATAAGTACTGAAAGAACTAAGTGTCTCTAGTTGCATCTGACCACATGTGTGTCTCTGTCCAACTCACTGAACACACTTCACTGAACACACTGAATTTACGTCCTCCCACACAAGGCTAACTAGCTACCTCTCTAAGGGCTGTGTGTGTGGGGGGAGCAAGGATAGGCAGAAAAAGAAAGAGCACCTCCTATAGGTCAGCACTGAACACATGGTACACCAATAACAGTTACCCATTGTTAACTACAGCTGTGCACACAAGAACAAAGGTGTATATAGAACACTGACATCTAGTGGTGAAACTAGAGAATACTACCTTCATCATCACTGAACATAGAGTAAGAACTTTATGACAGGTGCCTCGGGCACTTAACAGTGGGATACCACATTCCCACCAGGCACAGATTTGATCATTTTCTAGTGGATGTTCTATATTGCACTTCAGTCCTTGTCAACAAAATGGGACTGAGTTGCAATACCAGGCACAGCCATTATAAAATTCCCAGATATATTTCTTGGAAAAAGGGAAGGGCCTTCACTAATCTAATATTGATCTCTTATTCTCAAAATTAATAATCAATATCACAGTCCTAGATTGGTGCATAACCATAGATTTAAACCCTTCAATTCCATGCTTGTGTGCAGATTTTGAACTTTATAAGACCCCTAAAAATCACTACAAGTAAGCATCAATTATCAATTATTATTACCTGCAGGTAGGTGATGAGTGTCTTTTATGGTAACCCCCCTGTAATATGTTCATATATGGGCTGTTTTTTGTTCTCCAAGTAAGAATATATTCATATGCTGCATATTTGTTAGAAATATTTCTGAAAATGTCCAATTGATCCGAACGCAGCTTGCAGAATCCATGCACATGCCACAAAAGCAACCTCATTCAGATTTATGGAATTACCTTTCTATGTGCATACATTTTGTGCAATGAATCTGCCACGTGTGAATATAGCCTTGATCCCTTTCTTTGACATACAGAAAAATTTAAAAAATACAGCCTGTCTGCAACAACCACTAGGGGGAGCTTAGGAGCTTTCTGTATACTTAATAATAAAACAGTAGCATAAACAGGCAATTTTATAATAATTGTGACAAAATGATGGTCTCATGTTCTGCCCTAGACGTATTGTGCAAAATATTCTTTGTTTTTTCCACATAGAATAGGCATTTAGGCTGCCAGAAGTGGATCCAGCAGGAACCAATATAAGTCATTCCTATATACTGTATTTTATTTTACTTTCCTTTTGAATCAACTGGTTTCACACAGAGTTTTTGTCTCTGTTTTACTGTTTCTAATATACTACATGATGCACACAAAAATATGGTCGTAAAAAAAGAATGTATATACGTTTTAACCCGCTTGAATGAAATTCAATCAGAAATGGATTTTGCAGTACAGCACAGAGTAGCATTCATTATTAGTATCTAACAAAGTGTATGAAGCATACAGTATATTTTAAAACAAATGTGAACTCAGCTTTAGTTTTGGTCAAGAACTGCAGTGGTAGTTTTAATTAAAAAAAAAACACAAAAAAAAACAAAACTGATGTGTGTGACAGCAGCCTAAAGACATCCATTCTGGAGAACTGCCAAAATATATAGAGGAGAAGGAACCCTAAGGCCAGTTTCACGCGTACCGCATCACGCCGGATTTAATGTTGCGAGTTCCGCAGCAAAATCCACTGCAATGCTCTGTAGTGTCATTTCCTACGAATTTAAATTCTTGTGGTGGATTTTCATGTAAAGCCCCTGTCCACTTAACCCACCACTACCGGGCTAATACATTACATGTCCGTGCCCCCATCTGTTTCTTTGGCTCCCGGCTCCCTGACATCCCGCTCAGCCAATCAGTGTGTTTCTGCGGGACAGCGCACTGATTGGCAGAGTGGGACGCCAGAGAGCCAAAGAAGCAGAGAATAACAATGCAGAGCATCGCAGCAGATTTTACTGCAAAACTTGCATCGTGAAATCCACTGCAATGCGGTACCTGTGAAACTGGCCTAAAGCTAGATTCACACATACCAATTTCATGCTGCAAGTTTCGCAGTGAAATCCACTGCGATACTGATTTCTATTAAGGTCTATGGCACATCATGCAGTCAGCGGGTTTTCACTCCATTGTTCGAATGCATTGTGCTATAGACATGAAAAAAAAATAACCACTTAGCTCCCAGCACCATGTTTACCTGCCCGCATTCCATCTGCATGCTTCCGCATGCTTCTCTGGGTCCCCACACACTGACAGCCCGCTCAGCCAATCACTGCACTGTTTCGCCGCAGCAAGTGATTGGCTGAGCGGGCCGCCAGTGTTTGGGGACCCTGAGAAGCATGTGGGAGTGGGTTGGTGGAATGTGGGCAGGTAAGCATAGTGCCAGGAGCTAAGTAGGTTTTTTTTTTACAAGTCTACAGCACGATACATTGTCTCAGCGAAATGAAAACCCACTGCAAGATCGGTGTGCTGTAGAATCAGTATGGCAGCAGATTTCACTGAGAAACTTGCAGTGTAAAATCCGCTCCAATTCGGTACATGTGAATCCAGCTGATTATACGCAGTATATGTAAAGATTAATCCATGTGAGAGAGGTTTCAAGAAAGTAGTTACTATTGTTATTAGAAATACCAGCATGGCTTCATTCTAATTGTCCGCCTGTCTAAACCTGCCCATACTTCTTTCAGTAGAAATAAATAGTAAACCATATACTTGCTCCAGGTAAGGGTAGATACTGAACCAGCTGATCAGAACTGCTGAGTCAGCAATATGCAAACATGACAATAATTTCACACCGTTTGGCTGAATTGGGTTTACAGCATTTACACGCCACATTTTTTTTTATAGTCTGTAATGAAATATAAAATGCACAGCACACAAAGCTTTTTGGTTTGTAGCCTTTTCTGGTGTTTTGTTTTTTTTTTGAGAGGGGGGGCAGTGACAGTTTGGTGTCCCATTATTGTTTATTATTATTGTGTATTATGCTCCTGTCACAAAGTTCTCACCTCAGGTTAAAGGAGATGTCCGGCAAAATTTTTTATTAAAGTATTGTATTGCCCCCAAAAAGTTTTACAAATCCCCAATATACACTTATTACTGGAAATGCTTATAAAGTGCTTTTTACCTGCACTTACTACTGCATCAAGGCTTCACTTCCTGGATAACATGGTGATGTCACTTCCTGGATAACATGGTGATGTCACGACCTGACTCCCAGAGCTGTGCGGGCTGTGACTGCTGGAGAGGATGATGGCAGAGGGATGCTCAATGTCCCTCCAGTGCCCTGTGCCCCTTAGTGTCCCCCTGCCATCATCCTCTACAGCAGTAAGTAGTAAGTGCAGGGGAAAAAAAACACTTTATGTTTTTGTGTAACTTTTGGGGGGCAATACAATACTTTGATAAAAAAATTTTGCCGGACTTCTCTTTTAAATGGTGATGAGGTATTTTAAAGTTTCACCATTAGGTGTCAGTGTTTTCTATATGCCTAAGTGTTTCTATGCACGGCTGAAGAAGTTATGGGTTAATATTGTTTCTTACCATGTGTTTTGTGCTAACCAATAGGAGGTGCTTCTTCTTTTTCTACATATCCCTGCTCTCTACACACCCACCCCCTGTAGGAGGAGTGAGTTAGCTCAGTGTGGGAGGAAGTAGTTAGTTGAGTCTAATCACGCAAGTGTATAGATGCAGTTAGAGACCAACAGTTCTTTTGCTACTACCACTATGTTCAGTATGCAGTGCTAAGCACCTTAAAGGGAGAGGTCACCAAGGAACACCCTGACCCACGCCAGGAACACGTCACAACAGAGCATGGCAGTATCCTGAAACAAGAGGAACTAGCCCCATAGGACAAAGTTACCTTAAAGAAGGTCTACGTATCCTATTGCGCAGTGCAGGTAACTGGGACACCTCAGACACCTAGCTACACCCAGATAACCACGGCTGCAGCTTGTACTACCCTACTGGGATGGGTTCAACAATACCAGGGGGCAGAAGGTGGTCAGACTTAGTCTATACACAAGTACAAGCAAGTCTTTATTACAAAGATATCTTCAGGTTCTGGCAGAGTACATTGCTACACTGGGTTGGGGCTCCTCTGGCCCACTCCTCTCCTCTACTTTGCTCCACTCTTTCTTACAAGCACAGCTACAACTACCTCTCTCACTTCTTCTCAAGCACTAAAGTCTGTGTGAAGATTTATCTACTTGTAAAAGGTGTATTGTTATATTGAAGAACCTGACAGTAAAGCTGTTCTATTTTTATACTACTGGGACTCTGTAATCTTCTATACGCACCAGCACCTATACACACAGCACCATACACTGTGCTGTGTGCATGGGTCGTTTTTCCCCTTTTCTGTGGGTGGCGGTACCAACAGTCAGGGTGGGTCAGTTGCCACTCAGGACTGCCGTGACAACAGCCCAAGGGACCCGCAACAACCTGGCAGGTTACCGTTTATTTGGGGAACACAGACAGCCTCACAAACAAGCAGGTACCAACATCACACCTGTGTGCTGGACAAGCACTGGTGTCACAACATTAACAACACTGGCTGAGCTGATACAGGCAAACACCTGGGATATATATGTAACTATAACCCTACCACAACAGGTTTTTGGAAATGCCTTGTGAGACATAACCAAGAACTTATTCATAGAAAATGAACACTAAAGGTCCTATTATAGGAAACGATTATCAGCTGTACCGGCCGCCGACAATCACTTGGTATAACAGGACATATCAAAAGGCCACAGTCTGCTAACATGCATGATGTGGTCTTTCAACAGGTTAAAAAAGCACAATCAAGTCAGTGACGGTCTGCTGTGTGCAAACTGCCGCTGGCTTCAGTGGGCCACCCAAACGATCTAAGGAACATCCAGGCAGGCCGCCATGTCACAGCAAACAAGGGCTGTTATTTGCCGTTAGATGACTGCTGTATAAAAAAAATAGCTGTCATTTTGATGGTGTATGAATATAGCCCTAAGTAGTATTCCAATCCCGAATATTTATTCCCTATCTACAGAATAGAGGAAAACATGCTGATCAGTGGGGGTCTGACTGCTGGGACCCCACCAATAACAAGACAGAGGGGAAATTGTATGGAATAATTACATTGCATGTGCATGGCAGGTGTTCTTTCTCCACCCTGCACCCAGTAGTGCAGGGTGAGTGCTGAACATCAGAAGTAGGGATGGTCCGAACCTGCCGAGGTTCGGGTTTGAACCTGAACTCTCGGCAATGATTCCCGCTGTCTGCCGGCTCCATGGAGAGGGTGGATACAGCGGGAGAACCGCTTGGAAAACTGGGATACAGCCATAGCCAAAGGCTGTATCCCAGTTTTCCAGGCGGTCCTCCCGCTGTATCAGCCCGCTGCACGGAGCGGCCAGACAGCGGGAATCTGATGCCGAGAGTTCGGGTTCATACAAAACCGAACCTAGGCAGGTTCGGACCATCCTTAATCAGAAGACATAGGAGACAAAGCACAACCTGCACAGAGAGAAGAGGGTGAAGGACCTGATCACATGACTCAAAGGTCCTCAACCTTACAGTGGGAAGAGCAGCCTGAAAGAGAGGAAGAGGGAGAAGATTGAGCTGTAAGTGCTGTGTGTCTGTGTCAGTCAGTCAGTGTTTGTGTCAAAAAGTCAATCAGTGTCCGTCAGTCAGCATCTGTGTCAGTAATGTGTTTGTATATGTTAGTGGTGTCTCAATTGATTGTGCATAGTGTGTGGATGATGGGTGCATAGTGGATGGATGAGGGGCCCGCTGAGGCTCTGTCGCCCAAGGGCCTGCAAAAACCTGGAGCCGGTCCTGGCCACCTGCAAAGGTCTAATACAGCAATGGTTAACAGGATTTTATAGATTGTAAGCCCTTGTGGGTAGGGTTCTCTTTCCCCATGTACCAGTCTGCCATTTGCCTTCATGTAATGTGTTTTGATCTTGTAATGTTCCTGTTTGTTACCCCTATCTATTGTATAGCGCTCTGGAATTATTAATAATAATAATAATAATAATAATAATAATAGGAAACTAAATGCAGCCTCAAAAAAGTCATCAAAAATAAAGAGATTAGTTCAGTATGAAACCACTGATTACAAGGAAGATAATAAAAATATATTACGCCTTTTTGTTGTTTTATCATGAATTATAGTGCAATTATCCTTGACCTTTTATAGCCAGCACATCAAAGATCGTAGTTGAGAAACTTGACTAATATATAAAATCCATCCAAGTGAACGCCTCCTCCTTCTACTAATCCAATGAAATGTGCCTTCTGTGTTATTTTTGGTGTGAGGAGTGTCATTTCAAAGAAATTAAACAAAATGCATCAAAAGAAAGGTGAGACCTAGTTGTACATCAGCCACCCCTGACAAATCCTGCTCAACAACTAACATTGAAACATGCTATTAGACATCAGAAAGGACTTGGCTTAACATTTTATTCATACAAATAAATTTACTAAAGTGATAGGAATTTACTTAAGTGTCACCATCCTAACAAGTCATATTAAGATCACTGGTGCCAATGCTGACAAGTAAAGTACAGTTCTACTTGGGTTACTATTAAAAAATAAATAAATAAATAATTGAGTACTCTTGTCACATTGATGTTGCTGGGCCCCAATGCACAGTCTGTGTCAGGGACCCTATTATGTGCCATTTATTATACTAGTGTACGCCTATGCTGGAGAGTGGCCTTATGGTATCTTTAGACACCAGACCATGAGTGCAACTGCTACCTATGCATCTATAGCCATGCATATACCTGACCTAGTGGTGCACTGATGAATCATGGCAGTGCCTTGTGCTAACTTAATTGTTCTCTTGCAAAGTTTGCAAAACAAGAGTCCGTGGAGCCTTGGTTGGGAGTCTCAAAACACGGGATAGCCAGATATCTCTACCCTGGCCCCTTTTTGTCAACGTCTAACTCAAGGTGCGAGTATTGCGATCATGACAAGGGCTTGCCAAGGCAGGCTTCCATCCACAGACAGTGATTACTGTGTTTTGTTGGTTGATTAGTCATTGCCCCAACCAGCCTGAATCGTGCTCCACACTGACAAGGGGCAGAAACGGCTGTCTGTGGATGGATGCCTGCCTTGGCAAGCCCTTGTCATGATCGCAATACTCGCACCTTGAGATAGACGTTGAGAAAAAGGGGCCACCCTGTTGTTTCCCTATTTATGTTCCAAAACTCGCAACCGAGTGGGACTTAAGGGGCTATTTATCAGGGTGGTGTGGTGCTCTCCCCATCATGGAGGCACCCCGTGGCAACAGGCTAGAGATATCTGGCTATCCCGTGTTCTGAGACGCATAACCGAGACTCCACGAACTCTTGTTTTGCATTTAAATTTTTGGGGGCATCAGTGGAGACTCTTGATTGAGTACTTCATTGGAATTTTTTCACTGATCTCCTTGAGTTCAGTGATTACTGTGTTTTGTTGGTTCTCTTGCAAAGTAACAATAAATGTTAGACTGCCTCCTATTGTATCAGAGATGTTAAAGTGTCACTGTTGTTTCACAAAACTTTTGACATGTCATAGAGACATGTCAAAAGTTTTGAGCTTCTCCTGGCTCTTTCTCACTTTCGGTATGGGTCTGGACACTCAGACCCTGACCAATCTGGAGATAGATTTCGGAGAAGGCCGCGCTAAGCGTGTCCTCTCCTGGTTCTGTGTCGCGTGATCAGTCAGATTCATAATGGAGCTCTATGGAGCCCGACTAATAAGTCCAACTGATCATGTGACACAGAGCCGGTAAAGGACCAGCCTTAGTGCAGTCTTCTCCTGACTCTATCTCTTGATTCGGTCTGAACACTCAGACCCGGAACAATAAAAACTTTTGACATGTCTCTATGACATTCAATAGTTTCGTGAAACGACATAGACACTATTAAACCTGTTGGCAAGATACAATGATTGCTTGGAAGGCTTGATGCAGAAAATTCAATGATTCCCTTTTAGGGTAGCTTCACACGTACCGACTTGCAGCATTAATAACGCTGCAAGTCGGCTAGGTCCTGGTAGATCACTTTCACTACATACACGCAGCGGTCTGAACGACTGCTGTGTGTATGTAATTCTGCCGGCCGCTTAACCCCTGCAGCTGCCGCCCGGCTCCCGCTCTGTATACATTACCTCTCCTCGCTGCACGGGGTCCCGGTGTACTGCTCTCCCGCCTGGCCAATCAGTGGCTGCAGCAGGGCAACACACTGATTGGCCGGGTGGGAGAGCAGTACGCCGGGACCCCATGCAGCGAGGAGAGGTAATGTATACAGAGCAGGAGCCGGGCGGCAGCTGAAGGGGTTAAGCGGCCGGCAGAATTACATACACGCAGCGGTACGTAATGCTGCGAGTCGGTACGTGTGAAGCTACCCTTAATCCAGTGAAACTAATGTCCTCTACTCATGTAATTCCACAGAGAACAGTTATATTGCAGTAAATTCGATACGCACTCTATGGGTGCAGATGTGCCACATTTATCATTCGGCATAGTGTAATGTTATCTGAAAATGTGTTACCAGTGATTTTCCCTAGCTAAAAGTAATTCTTCTTGGTTATCATAACTAAGTAAAATATTAAGATTCTGAAAAAAAATCACTTGACAAATATTTTACTATATATCATATATATCTTCCTTTGAAGATGGTCATGCTTTCTGATGTTGTAGCCAAAATCCACTGGCCTATTATGAAGTGTCCAGTACTAGGGAGACTACCTACTGGGGTTAGCTACACAAGAGATACTTACTAACAGGGGGTTACCTGCACAGAGGGGCATAAATACTATAGAGATGCACAGATTGGGGCATAACTACTGTAGGGGCACAGAGGGGCATAACTACTATATAGAGACAGAGGGACCTAACTACTATATGAGGGTACAGAAAGTGCTTATAATATGTTGGAATTTGAAAATGAACAAACAATCCTCTGATAACCTATACCACACTATAGAAGGATTCAATTATGGAACTTTAGGACTGATCGTTGTGACTCACAGAGTGCAGTCACTTCTCTTAATGTGCTTTCTAACATATTGGTTAATTACTTGCAAAGATGACTCCTTAGCACAGAAAACCAGCTCCAATTTTTTTGCCACTGGGTGTTTTCCCTCCCTATAGTTTGTTGTCCACTGCCTGTTGAGCAGGCTCAATCTATCTCTAGTAAGAGCTAGGTCAGGACAGAATGCAGGAAGTGTGCTATGTGCTAGGGAGTGGGAGAGCAAGCTTGAGAAAATCTTGGCTGTGTAACAGCAATCTTAAACACACCCTCTCTGTGGGCTTCCCTTACCTTTCAAGCTCAGGGCTCCTCTTCTCCCTCCTTTTTGAGCTGCTGCTGTTTCTTTCAGTACTGCTCACACAGCACCTTGCAAAGCTGGTGCATCAGTAACCCTTCTGCCACATTCCATTAATAATAACTAAAGATATAATATAGTAAATCATCAGCCCAGCACACTCTGATCAGTGCTCTTTCCCCTGCACTTAGTGCTGTGCTGTGATTGGCCAGAGAAGTAAGGGAATGAAAGCCCTTTGTGTGTACTACTGGCAGTTTCCCAGCCCTGGCCCCACCCTCTGTAATAAAGTGAAAGAGAAACCCCCATGCACCATGCAGAGGTGGCTTAATGACACCAAAGAGAGCACTAGAATCTCATTCTCACCAATCTGAAAGGTTAATCTAATAAAAACCAAGCAGGTTTTTAAAAATCTTTTGAAATGACAGATACACTTTAAAATAGCACAGCAGTCTTGTTTATTGAGCCCTGGGGCCTAAAATATCTTAGGTTGTTTGCCATAAACATAAGTAAGCTATGAAGCTAACCCAGACGTTACTATACAACTGAAAAGATAACCCTTGTAGACTCTAGTTTTTGTTCACTAAGTGAAAGGTCAGACAAAACAATAGAGAACAGCTTACTGCCTGGCACAACCATGGTGTGTCATAACGTGAATGACATTGTCACAGAGAAGAATGATGCACTCGTTTTCTCACAGTCTTTCAAAGAAAGACACAAACGTCATTATGTGACTCAGGGTTCCATGTCAAATGACTTACTGGCTGGAAATGCTGCCTAGTGACAGAGAAGCAAAATTGAAGATAATAATGGGTACATGTGGTACCCAAAAGGCAAGAAAGAAATACAATATCCAGAGATCAGCAGCACACCTTCAGAATGGAAGAGTTTATAGCAGGCATGTGCAGTGTCCCTATATATTGTTAGCAATGACTGTGCAGTCCTTGCCTTAATTGTAATGTAATGAAGGATAAAGACTTATGCCCCTATTCCACGAGTCGTTTGTAGGAGCAAACGAGCGCTATTAGCGCTCGTTTGCTCCTCGTTCCCCGCTCGCTGCCGCCGCTATTCAACGCGGCGTCAGCGAGCGGGTGAGTGCGGGAGGGGCGGCGGGGAGCTGCTGGGGGGGCTGCCCGGGGGATCGCTGATCGTCCGGGCAGCCCATAGGATATAGCAGCATCTGCTGCCGACGGTCCTATTCAACGGAGCGACGGCAGCAGATCGCTGCTATATCAGTCGCTTGTTTTTCAACATGTTGAAAAACAAGCGACTGCAACGATCAGCCGACATGAACGATGTCGGCTGATCGTTGCACTCTATTCCACGGGACGAATATCGTTCGTAGCGGCCGTTATCGGCCGAATACGGACGATATTGCTCCTCTAAACGACCCGTGGAATAGGGCCTTTACCCGATCACGTTCCCCAGTGGCCTTAGGCCTTGTCTGTGGGATTCCCTGGTCTCTGCAGCTGCAGCTTTCAGGACATTGTCTTGTTGAAAGTAAACCTTCGGCCTACTCTGAGATCAGGTTTTCATTAAGAATATCTCTGCACTTTGTTCCATTCAGCCTTTCCTCAGCTCTCTTCATTTGATGACAAAGCTGCTGACAAACACCCCCAGACATATTCCTACCACCACCATGCTTTCCTGTAGGGATGGTATTGTGCAGAGGATGACCAGTACCTGGTTTTCTTCAGACAAGAAGTTAGAATTGCAGCCAAAAAGTTTAATCTTGGTTTCATCAAATCAGGATCTTTGGAGCTCAACCAGAGTGAACATAGGGGTCTTAAGGCCCTATTCCACGGGCCGACGGGAGGAGCAAACGAGCGCTGTCAGCCGACATGAATGATGTCGGCTGACCGTTGCCTTCTATTCCACAGGTTGATTATCGTCCATAACGGCCGATATCAACAGAATTCAGCCGATAATCGTTCTGTGGAATAGGGCCTTTAGTCAACTCTCTTACAAAATCTCTTCACCCCTGATTACTTAGTTTGGCGGAATGGCCAGCTTCCTGGTTGTTCCCTTTCACTTGTCCTTTTCTCAAGATCTGTAACTCCACACAATCCTGTCTCTGAGCTCTACAGGCAGTCCTTTCCACCTCATGTTTGGTTTTTGCTCTAATATTTATTATCAGCTGTAAGACCTTATGATGTGCCCAAATGATGTCCAATCAACTGAATTTACCACAGGTGACACCAATCAGGGTGGAAAAAAGAGAAACGGGAGAACCCAGAGCTACATATCAAGTATCATAGTAAAAGATCTGAATATATTTGTCCATGCAAAACGTAAGTTTTTCACATTCCCATTATATGCTATTTCTTAATTTTACCACAAGGCCTCAATGTAACAAAATATAAAAAAGTGAATGGGTCTAAAGACTTTCCAAATGCATTGCATGTCTTTTAGTGAAATATATACATATATTCCCCCAATTAATTCTTTCACTATTAAAGGGGTTGTCCCACTTGCTAAATACTCAGTTTAGCAATGCTGCGTCCCTACTCACTGCCTGGTTTGGAAGGGGGAAGGTGGTGCCTGGATGCAGCGGTGCTGTGCTGAATCAGCTCAACTTGCTGTGTCTCCTACTAAGGTTACACATGTCCCCGAGCCTTCCAAGCCCTGGAGACATAGACACATTGAGTGTTTGGGCGTCCACTTGGCAAATGAGGTTCAATGTGGATAAATGTAAAGTTATGTACCTGGGTACTAATAACTAGGAATGAGTGAACCGAACCATAACAAACCAGATTTGTTACGAACTTTGCAAAAAGTTTGGTTCGTCACCAAACCAAACTTTGAGAAAGTTCGTAACGAATCTGGTTAGAATAACAATAACAAGTAAAATTACAGAATAGACCAGGATACAAGGGATTATTACTCCTATAATCCCTTGTATCCTGGTTTTCTGTAACTATCAAGATGTGTGACGTCACGCCTGTTAGGGCGAGACCTTAAATTAGTCTCCTCAGATATACTTGGGTGCTGCCTAATCAAAAATGTAATGTGACAGCTGTCTGTGAGTATCAACCAAGACAAGCAACTTCAGTGTTCAAGCTGATCTACTTTATTAAAGTTTCAAAAAATAAAATAGGAGAACCCCGTTTAGCCTCAACAAAAAAAGTTTAAAAAAAAAAACTGTAAAAAAAAAAAGTCACTGTCCCATCCCCAAAAAAAAAAAAGTCCCATCAGCTGTCCCATCACTGCACAGTTGTGTAAAAAAATGTTGGCGACTCCAGTAATGTTCGTACAGCATTACGCGTGATACGCGTGAATAACATGATGGTCTGCGGACACACATTGGAATCATGTATGTAACACTGCGCAAGAAATACGAATGAAATGTGTGAACATTGCCATAAATGTTAGTAAAGCATTTGCAAATATTTTTCCTTCGCAACTGCGGAGAGTGGCATTATACTGAGATTTTGGGGTGTTGGGTGCACTCAGGCATGCTCCCCCTAATGTCCCAGTGTCATTCCGGAGGTGTTTGCATCATTTAGGGAGGTTTCATGGGGGACTTGGTGACCTCCAAGTGGTCGAATTTTGATTTCCAAATGCTGCAAATTTTTTTCCCATAGACTATAATGGGATCGAATACTCGTTCCAATAGTCGAATATTGGTGCCTATTGGATTCGAATTCTCGAAAGTTGAATATTTCACTACTCGCTCATCTCTAATGATTATTTTATTTAAATATATATAAATGTCCCCTACAAGAAATATGGGGAAAAGAGGTTCCAGGTAAAACCCCCTCTAAGGACAAGGGGGCACTGCCTCCACCTGGAGAAAAAAAGGTTCAGTCTCCGGAGGCGACAAGCCTTCTTTACCATGAGAATAGTTAATCTATGGAACAGTCTACCCCAGGATCTGGTCACAGCAACAGTAGAGGGCTTCACTACAGGCTTAGACAAGTTCTTAGGCCAAAATAACATTAATGCATGTGTATAGAACCTACCCATCATCCATCCCCTTTCCCTCCATCCATCACCTCCTAGGTTGAACTTGATGGTCATGTGTCTTTTTTCAACCGTATTAACCATGTTACTATGTAACATGTGACCTCACAGGGAGACAGGGAATGGGGAATAAAGTATACATACCACTGCGTGAGGCCCCGACCACCCGACTTGCGCCAAACTCAAAAAGTAAGTAATTTTTTTAATGCAAAGCATTTGAAAAATTGCTTTCTTTTGCATTCCCTATCACCTAACCAATGTTTAGGTGATGGGAATACCCCTTTAATTCAAATTTTTTTTTTTATATAGTACTAAGAAATATGTATGATCGCATGATTGTTCTAATTGTATATATATATACTTGCGGCATTCTTAGATCATGTATGTACTAACCCTCATGAGAAGTAGCCTGGTGATTAGGATACTTAAAAAAAAAAAGCAAAGGGTGGGAGATAAACGTGTGTCAGACATATCTGGTGCTTCTTATCTAGAAAAAAAATCACAACAAACAGCTTCAAATCTGGTTTAACAGTTGTTGAGGTCTTAAAAGGAATCTTCAAGTCTTTTGAAGTTGCTAATACTTGTGGAAACTTAGTTAAAAAGCATTTAATCCATTCCTTTAGTCATAAGGATTTTATTTTTTTTTTTTTTTTTGTACTTTGAAGTTTTTTCCTTTTTTTAAGTTTATGTTGTTTTTGATCTGTAACATATGAGATGTATATTGTGATTACTATTGTTCTAATGATCACAATGACTACACAACACAGAACCCGCATGATAAGAATTGGTTGTACAAACTGTACGTGGCTCTCTTCATCTCTTAAAGGTGATTGGAAAGGCAGTACACATGTCTAACCGCCATTTAATATAATCAGGGAGACCCCTGTTCATGTGACTGATCAATCATTAACCTTGACTGTCTAAATGGTGTGGGTCCAATGAGTTTTTTTTTTTTTTTTTTTTTAGTGGGAATCCCCCTTTTGTAGAATGGAGTTGAGAAACACAGGCATATGCTATATACCATACGTTAGAGTTGTTGAGTATGCTGCCACCTGTTGATGTCGGATTGAAATGACAATGTATACGTGTGTGTCATAAAGCTCTAAAACACCCATTGCTTACTTTATCAAGTCTACCAAAAGTTTATTTAAGACTTCAAAATCTGTGAAGCCTTGAAGCTACAGATATGTGACGGACTTATAGCAAAGGGAAACTGACAGCACAGATATGACTATACTGTAAAGGCCCTATTACACGAAACAATTATCAGGCAATAATCGTCCTGTGTAATAGAACACAATGATCAGCCGGCATGAACAGTGTCGGATGATCGTTGTAGTCATTTGTCTTTTAACATGTTGAAAGGCAAATGACTCATATAGCAGCGATCTGCTGCTGTCGCTCTGTGGAATAGGAGCTGCTATCTGCTATGGGCTGCCCAGACGATCAAGCAATCACCCGGGCAGCCCCCCTGCACCTCTCCGCGGCCCACCGACTCTCACCCGCTTGCTGCCATCCATGTAATAGAGGTGGCAGTGAGCAGGGAACACTGACAGCATTCATTTGCTCCTCACAGTCGGCCTGTGTAATAGGGGCTTTAGTTTCCAGATCACACAAGAAGTGTATACTTACCTTCTGCCCTGTTGTTGATCCAGCATCCCGCTGTCTGCCTCTCCTGTCCAGCTCTATAATTGGAGACATGTAAAGGCACTGCAAACCAGCCATCATCTCACTGACTGAGATTTGCATCCTTGCACTGTCCCATGTCCGGCCGTGTAAATGGACCCTTAGGGCCTATTACACGGCCTGATATTCTGAATAAGCGAGCGCCAATCTGCCAGATTGCTTACTGAGCTTATTACACAGTTCCATAAACGTCCAGCGATATATATATATATATCGTTAGCAATGTCCGTGCAGCCCCTGCCATAAGTGTAAAATAAATAAAGTGATTGGCAGAGCCGCCTGTCACTTTAGAGACCAGCTCTGGAGTTCCAGCAGTGGCTGCGGGGCACAGGCAGAAGCCAGAAAGACACACAATCATAAGCCATCGGCCGCACATAGCAATGCATGGTGGGAAGCTGATGATTTTTTAACATGTTGAAAGACTGCAGTCTGCCGATGATCATTTCTTCGGCTGATCGTTGTCTTTATTACACAGAGCGATAATCTGTTGAATCGGCCTGATTGGCAGATTATCACTCCGTGTGATAAGGCCTCAAAGGGGTTATCCAGTGCTACAAAAACCTTGGCCACTTTTCCCTTCTCTTGTCTCCAGATTGGGTGGGGTTTTAAACTCAGTTCCATTGAAGTAAATGGAGCTTAATTACAAACTACACCTGTACTGGAGACAAGAGGGGGGGAAAAGGGGCCATGTTTTTGAAGTGCTGGATAACCCCTTTAAGGCTTGTTGATCTGATAAATGGACACCTGAGCAATAGCCCTCTCTATTAATAGAGCAGGGAGTTGCATGAAGGGCAGCCTCTGAGTTGCCAGAGTATTTTAAATTCAAGGGCCGCCAATGGTCTCAGTCAACGTAATTCATAATAATTAGAGATGAGTTAATTTACAGTAATAAAGAAGTTAAAAGCTTTGTTATCGCTGCAATCCACTCCTCAGCCTCCTGCCTTTCAACTCACTGCGGCTTCGTGCTGCTCCTCCCTGGTGCTGGGAAAAGCTGGATCCAGTCCTGGGAAGGTTCTCCCAGTTTCCCAGGACTGGATCCAGCTTTTCCCAGCATCCGGGGAGGAGCGGCAGTCAGTTATAAGGCAGCCGGCTGATGAGCGGATTGCAGAGATAACGTAGAGCTTCACTTCATTATTACTGTAAATTCGCTCATCTCTAATATTAATGCTACAAATACAAATTTACAAATACATTTACATTGCAGCAATAGCCCTCACCCCAGGGCCTCATAATCAGACTGTTTCCAGGGGACTCAGCTTTTATAAGACAACTAATTATAAATACCGGAACTGAATTGAGCTTCACTGCATTGCCAAAAGTCTAACCTACTTATATTTATTAATTGTAATATTTTAGTTGACTGTTTTGATAAAAATCCCTCCAAGCCTTTTGAAGTATTATCTCTTCTAACTTCTGTGTTCAAAGAGCTGCCACGTAAAAAAATGAGGTAGTTGTGAACTATGTGGGCAATGTACTCATTGCTAGTGAACTTAAGGGATGATGTAATGGATGTGCAATGTAGGATACATGCTGTGGGTCATCATGTCAGCGCTTACTTAAGTTTTTGAATTGTTTAATCTCTGCAACAAGATGTAACAACAACCTACTGTATATATCATTTCCTGCAGAACAGTTCTAGCTGCCTAAACGGGCACTTTTAAAATCTAAATCAGCAAGTGATGGAAAAAAAAGCAGGTTTGCAATCTACATTTATTTATTTTTTTAGTTATCATGCTTTAAAAAAAAGCTATACTTACTTGTATTCAGGTCAAGTCTCCTGAAGGCAGCTTTTTAGTCTTGTGTTGGTTGAAAAAAAAAAGAGACCAAACACAGGATGTCACGGTCATCTGCGCTCACAGAGAAGGCAGTCATGTGATTGATGGACACATTGAGTTCTGACACTCTGTAGTTTCTGCTTTTGTTTTGTTGTTTTCAACCAGCACAAGACTAAAAAGCTGCCTTCAGGAGACTTGACCTGGATACAAGTAAGTATAGCTTTGTTTTATAGCATGATAACAAAAAAAAAAAATAAATAAATATAAATTACAAACATGCTTTATATCATATCCCCTGTTAATTTAAGATTTTGAAAGTTAAAACGAGAGATACCCCTTAACACTGCTTGACAGTGGCTACATAATAAAGCAAAACAATGCCTACATTATTCCTGTACATTGTGATTAAATAATACTTCTATACAATGAGTGTTTAAAATCAGTTCACTGTAAAGGCTGCCCAACACCATATGTCCCTGTTGTCCCTATTAGCAGCACAAATGATAGGGTGTCTCTGCCCCAATGAGCCCACAGGACTGGAAATATTTTGCATGTATATATGTATTTTTCTGTAAGTGTCTAAAGTTCTTGGATCATCTTGCGTTTTGCCGCTGTTGCTTTTCAGCCACTCGGTTCGGCCAGGGAGGTGGGGCTAGCAGTGGTGAGATGGCCTACAGGTATGGCTACCGCCATTTGGCTATGGCAAGCTGGAAGTCGCCATTTTGGACTTCCGGTAGTGTGTGGATGTCAGAGATCTCTGGAGGTGCTCAGGATCAGGATGGGTAAGTTGTCATAATTGTACCTGATAAACCCTTGTTTGAAGCTCTGGCCATTGTTTTAAAATAACACTTTGTGAACATAGCCTTTCTGCCTTTTCAATCCACTCCTGGTTTTGGTTGAAAAATACTGACCAAAATACTGGGCAAAAATACTGAGTGTGGACATATCCATAGGCTGAGGAATGGGTAGATCCCCCTAAGGTGGATGTAGCAATGGCTAAACTCTCCAAATACACCTTAGTACCTGCGGATTGTCCAGTTTAAAAGAGATTTCTTCTCTTTTCAAATCCATTCCTGGCTTTGGCTTAAAAAATCCGTCAGATAAATCTGTCTGTGTAAACGCACCATAAGACTCAGACTTTTTGTGAGGGACAGAAAATCTTCATTCATACATCTGGTTTCTTAAGTAACAAGTTAACATTTTATGTTTCTATAAGATCCAATAATTGCATTATTAGATGATACATAAACTAAGAGGAAGAAGAATGTAAAGGAATTTAGCACAGATATGGCACAACATTTTTCAAGTACTGGAGGAAGTCAGTTGGTATGTACTGCATGCAAGTTATTAGAGCGCTAAGTTACGGAAAGCTCTGTTAACCAGATATTCAAGTTTATTAACCCCTTAGCAATCAAGAAAAGTTTTCATTTTTTTTTTTTTCCCCAGGATTCTAAAAGCCATAACTAAGGATGACCGAAACCTGAGATTTGTTATGGGAGGTTTTGTTTTGTATTTGTCGATTGATTTGTATTAGGCCCTACACTCCCTGGGCCAGGTGCAGAGCCAGTTCCAACTCAACAGTTTCTATGCTACACCTATACAAAGCATGCTACCAATGGTGGAAATACCGTATATGAAACCAGTTTGGCTGCACAGGGGCACAAAGATGTAGAGACCACCGCCGATTATTCACATGTCCACTTTAAGCATCCCTAGAAGCTGCGGCCGTGTAGCCTCTAGGGGTTCTCCACCGTTGTAATGTTCAGCCCGCTCACTATAGTGCAGGGTGAGTGGGCTGAACATAATAGGCACATAATAGAGCATCAGGACCTGTCAGCATCCTGCTGCTCTATTCATTGTCATGTGCTCCGCGCACTTGGTGCCCACAGCCTATAAGAGGCCAGGACATGTCTCCAGCAGGCGCAATGATATGACGTCATTGCACCTGTTGGAGGATCCATCCCCATGGCTCACAAGCTGGAGGCTTGAAGATGAAGAGACCTACTTCAGACTTGGAATAGGTGAGTATCAGTGGCGTAGCTACAATGAAGGCAGGGAAGGCGACTGCTATGGAGCCCCTGCAGGAAGGGGGCCTGAGGAAGCCTGCCCTGCCTTCATGGTAGGCACCCCGCTCCCCCAGGGGTCCAGAGAGGAAGAGGGACCCCCACTGCACTGTTCAGCCCCTCACTGTAGTGCCGGGTGAGCAGGCTGAACAGAAGAGCAGGACCTGCCAGACGGCACAGAAGAGGGATGAAGGACCTTTGGGTCACATGACTCAAAAGTCCTGAATACTTCTATGTGATGATCAGCCCGGACTACAGGAGGAGGAGGGGGGAAGCCTGGGAGCTGTAAGTGCTGTGTATGTGTGTTAGTGAGTGTATATATGTATCTGTGGGTATATGTATATGTCAGTGTGTGTATATATGTATCTGTGTATATATTTATATGTCAGTATGTGTATGTATCTGTGGCTATATGTGCAGGGGCGGTCTTGGCATTTCTGGGGCCCCAAGCGAAGTTATGTCTGGGCTCCCCCCCCCTCGACACGCGTTCCAAAACAGTAGACCGTTGTGTGTTGCCCCCAGTAGTATATACCACTTGTGCGCTACCGCCAGTAATATATACTCCTTGTGTGCTGCCCCCAATAGTATATACCCCTTGTGTCCTGCCCCCAGTAGTATATACCCCTTGTTTGCTTTCCCCAGTAGTATATAGACCCCTGTGTGTTCCCCCAGTTATATATAGCCCCCGTGTGCTCCCCCAGAAGTATATAGACCTCCTGTGTGCTGCCCCAGTTGTATATACAGTAGATCCTCTGTGTGCTGCCCCCAGTTGTATATACCCCCTGTGTGCTCCCCCACTAGTATATAGGCCCCCTGTGTGCTCCCTCAGGGGTATTTATCCCCCCTGTGTGCTCCCCCACTTGGATATAGACCTCCTGTATGCTCCTCCAGTAGTATATAAACCCCCTGTGTGGTTCCCCCAGTAGTATATAGACCCCCTGTGTGCCCCACCAGTATTATATAGACCCCTTGTGTGCTGCCCCAGTAGTATACAGACCCCTGTGTGCTCCCCCAGTTATGTATAGACTACCTGTGTGCCTCACAAGTAGTATATAGACCCCCTGTATGTTCCCCCAGTAGTATATAGACCCCCTGTGTGCCCCACCATTAGTATATAGACCCCTGTGTGCTCCCCTACTTGGATATAGACCTCCTGTGTGCTCTCCAAGTTGTATATAGACCCCATTCTTCTGCCCCAAGTAGTATATAGAACCCCTGTGTGCTGCCCCCAGTAGTATATAGACCCCTCTGTAAAGCCCCAGTAGTCTATAGCCCCCCTGTGTGCTCCCCCTGTTATATAGCCCCCCTGTGTGCTCCCCCCATTTATAAAGACCCCTGATGTGCGCTTCCCCAGTTAAACAGACCCCTGTGTGCTCCCCCTCCCATATAGTATATAACACAATAAAACAAACACTTATACTCACCTGGGTCCGGGTGTCTCCTCTTCTCTTCACTGTTGTGGCTGCAGGAAGGGTTTTCCCTGCGATCACAAGAGGCAGCACTCCCCTTGTCCTGGCGCCGATGTTCCAGTGATGTCACTGGAGCGCTGGCACCACAAGGACAAAGCTGCCACTTGTGACCGCAGGGAAAACCCTTCCTGCAGCCACAAGAGTGACTGACAGGAAGGGAGCCAATGTCTCCCGCCCTGTCAGTGCTGATGCATGTAACTATGAGCGCTCATTACGAGTGCTCATAGTTACAGTTCAGATGGCAGCAGCAAGCGAGGCAGCGGTCCTGAGCACAAGAGCGGGGCGTGGGGGCCCCCCTGGATGTTGGGGGCCCCAAGCGATCGCTTGGGGTGCTTGGTGCCAAAGACCGCCACTGTATATGTGTGTGTGTATGTCAGCAATGTCTGTAGCACTGGTGTATATGTGTGTGTGTTTGTGTATGTCAGTAGTGTCTCAAGTGATTGACAGGTTTGCTCCCAAAGATGTTCTGCAGCAGCTTCTATTAATGCTGGGCTCTAATTAAAGAACCCACTATTAATATCTGCTGCTTTTCTTTTATTTCTGGTTGAGTATTTCTTATTACACTGAGATGATTTCCCTGTGTACAGTCTACTCATGGTGTATACATCTGCACTAGTGTAATCACATTACAGCGTATATATGTGTGTATGTCAGTGGCGTATCTGTATATACGTTAATGGTGCCTCTGTGTGTATATATGTGCGTCATTGTCTGTGTTTGGCGGGGGGTGGGGGGGTGGAGCGTACAGGATTCATGGGGCCCCGTACAGTTTTTTGCTATGGGGCCCCATGAATCCTAGCTACGCCCCTGGTGAGTATGATGTGTTTGTTTTTTTTATGTTGAAACAGAGGATCATTATTAATATGGGTGGGGGACTGTACAGAGCTAGGGGCATTATTACAGTGGTGGTGAGTAGCTGTACAGAGCAGGAGGCATTATTACTGTGGGTGGGGGGGCTGTACAGAGCAGGGAGAATTATTACTATGGGTGGGGGGCTGTACAGAGCAGGGAGCATTATTACTATGGATGGGGGCTGTACAGAGCAAAGGGGATAATTACTATGGGTGGGGGGCTGTACATAGCAGGGAGCATTATTACTATGGGTGGGGGCTGTACAGAGCAGGGAGCATTATTACTATGGGTGGGGGCTGTACAGAGCAGGGGGCATTATTACTATGGATGGAGGGCTGTACAGAGCAAGGGACATTATTATTATTGGTGTGGGGGGGCTGTACAGAGCTGGGAGGATTATTACTATGGGTGGGGGGGCTGTACAGAGCAGGGGGCATTTTTATTATGGCTGGGGGGCTGTACAGAGCAGGGGGCATTATTACTCTGTGGAGGAGTGCATGAAAGGGGCATTTTTGCTGTGTGTGCGAGGGGGTACATTGTGTGAGCAGAGGCATTATTACTGTGTGGGGAGTGCAGGAACATTATTACTATATGGTAGGTCACAGAAGAGGATATTATTGATATAAAGGGTATAATACATACAGAGGGGAATCCACATACCTACTCAATGTACTGCACATGACACCAAACAACAGAATTACTACTATATGGGAACCTATAGGTGGGAAACGGGAAAGGAAGTTGCTTGTAAAGTGCAGAGCCTAAGGGTGGTATTACACAGGACAATTATCGTTCGAAAAATCGATAGATCGTTTAGATTTCACAATAATCTTTTCGCGTAATAGCAGGCAACAATTAAACGGCCAACGAGAAATCATTGATCAGTTGATAGAATCTGGACCTATTTTCATCGTTGATCGTTCACAAATCATTTGAACATCGTTCGGTGTAATAACACGTTGTTCGGTCGTTCCAGGAAAGGACGAGTGCAAGAACGACCATAAGTAACGATCATCGTTCTGTGTAATAGGGTGAATGATTTTATTTTCTTCATCACAGCGGTCGTTTAAGATCGTTTAATCGCCAAAAAATCGGCCAGTGTAATACCACCCTAAGATGTGTGTTAAGCAGGTGCTGAAGAGATGAATTGCAGCTGGAAGAAATCGTCATGGATGTCTGGGCTGGATGGAGAGGAAAAGGAAAAGTGACGCCTCAAGGCAGGTGTCATTGAATGAGGTTTTTTGTATTTTGTAGAACTTTATTAGGTAGTGGTGCCCTGAGGTGGAAAAGGTTGGAAAACAGTGACCTAGTCTAACACGGGGACAGTCAGGCAACGAGCAAAGATTTGGAAACAACAGAGTCAGTGCTCCCACCAAGCTGTGAACTCTAGAAAGGAAAATGCTAAAACCACACACCAATTAGGCTCACAAGCTAAATTGCAGCAGTACCTGTCAAGCTGATTGGAGTTTTTAACTCTATCGTTTCCAGAGTGCACAGCTCAGTGCAAACAGTGCCCTTGGCTAATGGTAGTTGGGTTGCCCTAGTTGATAATGTGTAATAAAGGTGACAGATACAAGAATAGCTCATAGATGAATACCCAAAGGCCCTATTCATATAGATGAGCGAACCTGGAGCATGCTGAGTCGATCTGAACCCGAACTTTCGTCATTTGATTAGCGGTGGCTGCTGAAGTTGGATAAAGCCCTAAGGCTATGTGGAAAACATGGATATAGTCATTGGCTGTATCCATGTTTTCCAGACAACCTTAGAGCTTTATCCAAGTTCAGCAGCCCCCGCTAATCAAATACCGAACGACCGGTTCAGATCGACTCGAACCCGAACCCGGTTCGCTCATCTCTACCTATTACACAAAACGATTTGGCCGATATCGTCCGTTACAGCCAATAATCGTCTTGTGTAATAAGAGACAATGATCAGCCAACATAAATGATGTCGGCTGGTCGTTGTCAGTTGTTTGTCTTTCAACATGTTGAAAGACAAATGGCTTAGATAGAAAGCATCTGCTGCTGTTGCCCAGCGGAAAAGGAGCGGCGGCAGCAGACCACCGTTATCTTCTAGCGATCACCCGGGCAGCCCCCCCCCCCCCCCCCCCCGAAGTTCCCCGCGGTCCCCACTGCACTTACCCGCTCGCTGCTGACGCATGTAACAGCACCAGAAGCAAGCGGGGAATGAGCAGCAAACGAGCGCTGACAGTCTCTCAGTTGCCCCGTGTAAAAGAGTCTTACAGTTCTCTTTACTAGTAATTTAAACACAGGTAATACTTCTAATATCAAGGCACACATCTTTACAACTGTTCAGGCAGGCATGGTTTATGTTGGAGCAGGTTTTCTCAGTATATTACCTTTGTAGGTGTCTGGGGCTGTATCCCTCTGTAACTCTAGCCTTCTTAGCAATTAAGTTTTTCTGGGTGCAGGTTTCTAACCGTTAGGTTCACAGCTCTGGTTCTGTTAAGGTAGCCAGGCAGGAATCACATCTGCTTGTCTTACTAGTTTCCATAAATATTTCAGGACATCAAATCTCAGCTGTAAACTGCTAATCTGTAAAATCCATGACATGCTAGGCGCTATTAACTAGGCCTGACTAGAGGCATACTTGGATCAAGATATAACTGCCAAGAGGTCCTTGTACAACTTCTCCTCCCTAAAAAAAAACTTTTCCTTGTACTGCTCCCTCTCGCACTTGCCTCTTCCCTCTTGTTTGTATTTAGCTGCCTGCTGACCTCCTCTCAGTAAAGAGGCTGGACTAAAGCTAAACTCTGCCTCCTTCTGGTAAGTAGTTACTAGAGTGTGTGTGTGTGTGTGTGTGTGTGAACCCTTCACAGGCTTCATTCTTACAGTGTTCACAGTATAAATTAAAATGTAAAAGGCCCAAAAAATGCCCAACCACAAGCTTTGCAGTGGGCCGTGTGGGACACAATGGGGGACATTTATTAAGTCCAGCGTTTCACATTACTGCCTCCACATAAATCCTGTGCGCGTCGGTGCACACAGCCGAAAACCTACGCCAACTGAGGACTGGAGTAGCTTTTCGGCGTATCTTTTGGCGGAACGGATGGTGAATCGCGCGGACTCTGAGTCCGCGCCCTCTGTTCCGTGCCCTCTGTTCCGCACCCTCTGTTCCGCCCCTTCACACCCCCTCCCCGCCCCCCAGCGTACTTAGCGGAAAGTGCCGATTTGCGAATAAAATAATGCGCAAATCGGCACTTTCCGACGAAAATCCTCCGTACGCCGGATGATACATGTCCCCCATTATGTGTAACAGAGGCACCAAAAGGGCCAGGAAACTGCATCTTCCCTCTATAAAGCTGAAAGGCAACCAAATCTTTTTATGGTCTTGGACTTTTGCAGTTTATACAAATATGTTTAGACCTTGCACATTTGTGGGAAAGGCACCAGTATCCACAACAGATAGTCCACCTACAGCAAAGGTAAGACTGGTGGACAGTTGTATTACTGTAAACACCTTCTGGCTGAAAATATATATATATCTGATGTCACTGATTTATTAGTATTATGAGTAATAGAAACTAAGGCTGTATTTGTCTACGAGACGTGTTGCTAGGATCCTGAGAGATCAGAGCATAGGCTAGACATGAATTCTGCATAATAATAAACTAATAATCTGCTAACAGATTCATACCACTTTCAGTGTTGGTAACACTTGCAGATTCTTATTAGGGAAAGAAGAGAGACCATTGCTATTAGGAAGTTCTTAATGCCATGAAGATGTGGACCTGGGGAAGACCTAGAGCCCTTTTTAAAGATTAACACTTGACTTGCCTTACGCCAATCCCTCGGCCCATACCAGTCACCAAAGAATCACTGAATATTTTGTCCAAGGGTGAAGAAATTACAGAACTGAGTTCCTTAAGAACTCTAGGGTGTAATCCATCAGGTCCTGGATCTTTGCTTACTTTCAGTTTATTTAATTTTTCTAGTACCATATCTACAGTATGGTTCAGTTCATTACATGTGTTACCAGCACTGGCCCCGCCTACTTCAGCACTGGCCCCGTCCAGCTTGCCTCCATCCTCTTCTCTAGTATATACAGAGCTAAAGAATCCATTCAGAATCCATTCTCTTGATCGCCCAGTAATTAACTCCCCGTCTCCATTATTTAGGGGTCCTACATGCTCTTATCTTGTTTTTTTTGGATTAATATATTTGAAGAATTTGGGGGGCTCTTTTGGCATCTATGGCCACCTGTCTTTCATTGTGATTTTTTGCTACTTTTATTGCCGATTTTTGAATGCCTTTTTTGTCATTTATAGCCCTTTTGAATTGTAAGTTATGTAGGATTAAATTTGAATTGTTTACATTTGTTAGGGTATATGCACACGGAGTAATTTTTTCGGAAAACTCTGTGCGGAATCCGCCGCTCGTCCCTGCGCGCTCCTGCTTTCCTCTCCATCGGCTCCATAGGCTCCATTATATGCTCTGGCAAATTCCGCTGTCCACCCAGATTATTGACAAGTCAATTCTTTGGGTGGACAGTGGAATCCGCCGGATCATATAATGGAGCCAATGGAGCCTATGGAGCCGGTGAAGAGGAAAACAGGAGCGCGCAGGGACGAGCGGCGGATTCCGCACAGTTTTCTGACAGAATTACTCTGTGTGCGTATACCCTCACCCATAGGAATAAATTTAGCAGTATAGTTATGGGGGCTAGGTTCACAATATGTAACTGTGCGGCTGTATTTTTTATGCGGCTGTAAATGTGCGGATGAAACTCCGGCCGTGGGAAAAAATAGACATGCGGCTCAAAACATACGGTCATTTACTTTGAAATCTGGTTGAACTAAAAATAACAAATAAAATCTTAAGAAAGTGATGCAAACACCTCTGGATGCGTCTGGGAAAGCAGGGAACACAGTTTACATGAATTGCTATTACCGGGGTTTGCGATCCTCTGCAGTATGCCGATGTCTCTCATGGTTAATATATTAAAATAATAAAACACATTTTCGTTGTAATAAAGTGCCTTTCGTTGTTCAATAATTAAATTTAACCTCTTAAGGACATAGGACGTACCGGTACGTCCTATGTCCTCACTTGCACTTCAAAGCGGGGCCGCGCGGCGGCCCCGCTTTGAAGTGCCGCGATCCCGGGTGCCGTGTGTAGCCCGGGACCGCCGCTATTAGCGGGCACGGTCTGATCGCCGTGCCCGCTAATTAGCTAATCGGAGGCAGCTGTCAAAGTTGACAGCTGCCTCCGATTACCGGAGGCAACGTTTCCCTGGTGTCTAGTGGGGGAGATCGCTCCTCCGGGACCTTGTCCCGGAGGAGCGATCTCCGTTACTGATGCCGGCCGGGGACGCGTCCAAGATGGCGCCGTCCTCGGCTCGGCACTCGTTCGTTTTCGGCTGCAGCAGCCGAAAGCAAACGAGTGCCGATCTCATGGATCTCTGCAGCATATCTATGCTGCAGAGATCTCAATGAGAGATCCAAGTGTATATACTAGAAGTCCCCTAGGGGGGCTTCTAGTATATGTGTAAAAAAAAAAAAAAAAGTGTTGTTAATAATAAAAAGCCCCCTCCCCTAATAAAAGTCTGAATCACCCCCCTTTTCCCAGGTTTTAAATAAAAGTAAACAAATAAATAAATAAATAAACATGTTTGCTATCGCCGCGTGCGTAATCGCCCGAACTACTAATTAATCACATTCCTGATCTCGTACGGTAAACGGCGTCAGCGCAAAAAAATCCCAAAGTGCAAAATTGCGCATTTTTAGTCGCATCAAATCCAGAAAAAATTTAATAAAAAGCGATCAAAAAGACGTATATGGGCAATCAAGGTACCGATAGAAAGAACACATCATGGCGCAAAAACTGACACCTCGCACAGCCCCATAGACCAAAGGATAAAAGCGCTATAAGCCTGGGAATGGAGCGATTTTAAGGAACGTATATTGGTTAACAACGGTTTGAATTTTTTACAGGCCATCAGATACAATATAAGTTATACATGTTATATATCGTTTTAATCGTAACGACTTGAGGAACATGCATAACAAGTCAGTTTTACCCCAGGGTGAATGGCGTAAAAACACATTTCCCCCAAATAAAAGAAATGCGTTTTTTTTTTCAATTTCACCACACTTCGAATTTTTTTCTGGTTTCGCAGTGTACTTTATGCAAAAATTCAGCCTGTAATTGCAAAGTACAATTAGTGACGCAAAAAATAAGGGGTCATGTGGGTTTCTAGGTGGAAAAATGCAAGTGCTATGACCTTTTAAACACAAGGAGGAAAAACCGAAAACGTAAAAACGAAAATGGGCCATGTCCTTAAAGGGTTAAACTAATCCATCATTTTGCAATTAAATATACTATTAAAATAAATAGATATATAAATAAATGTATATTTATATATATATTTATTTTTTGACAGTATATTTAATTGCACAATGATGGATTCGTTAGAAATAAATTATTGACCAACGAAACTGAATTTATTTCAACGAAATTGTGTTTTATTAATTAAATATTAATTAGTACAGGAAGCTCCATAAGCCGTTAATTCATATTGCCGGCAAAAGAGCTTTCTGTACTAATCATCACTTTACTGTAATTAAAACATCAAATGTTTCTTCTAATTATGTTATGACAATAGCATTATTAGAAGAAACATTTAGAATTATATGTGCGCTCAGCTGATTGGCTGATCGGCTCAGCGCACATATAATGAGCCGGTCCGCAGCACAGTGACTTCATTGTGCTGCGGACCAGCGAAGAGACAACATCGGGGTGAGTATAGAGCTCTCCCCACCCCCTCCCCAGCACTGCACCCCTCCCAGTAAGGAAGGGGGGTCAGTTAACCCCTTCCTTGCTGGGATGGGTGCAGTCTGACATCAGTCTGGCCCCCAAGGGGTTAAGAGGGATGCAATACATCCTCCCTTAACCCCTTGGGGGCCAGACTGTAAGCAGCGATCTGTAAAGATGCTGCATAATGTAAGGAGCACAACATCGCTCACAATGATGGGTGTTGTGCTCCTGTTTGTGTGTTTTTTGTGTGTTTCTCCCTTTTTCTTTTTCAGATATCGGTATCCTGTGGATTACGTCGGATTCCGTGGACTACGTCGATGACCAGCGTTTTTTAAATGTTTTTTTTTTAATAAAATGGTCAATGAGGGGTGTGGGGGTGTTTTTATTTGAATAAAAAATTTTTTTAACTTGTGTCTTGTCTTTATTTCTTTACTTTATAGACTTAGTAGTGGAAGCCGTCTAATAGACGGAATCCATTACTAAGTCGGGGCCTAGTGTTAGCCGGTATAAATTGACTAACACTAACCCCCTATTATTACCCCAGTACCCAATGCCACCAGGGGTACTGGGAAGAGCCGGGTGCCAGTGGTCCCGGAGCGTCAAAATTGGCGCTCCTTGACCGGGCGGCAGCAGGCTGGTAAGATTTAGGCTGGGGAGGGCCTAAAACAATGGCTCTTCCCACCCTGGTGTTACCAGGCTGCTGTCGTTTGGTTTTTAACCCGGCTGGTTATAAAAATAGGGGGGACCCTATGCGTTTTTTTTAAATTATTTATTTATTTAAAAAAAAATGCATAGGGTCCCCCCTATTTTTATAACCAGCCGGGTTAAAAACCAAACGACAGCAGCCTGGTAACACCAGGGTGGGAAGAGCCATTGGTTTAGGCCCTCCCCAGCCTAAATCTTACTAGCCTGCTACCGCCCGGTCCAGGAGCGCCAATTTTGACGCTCCGGGACCACTGGCACCATGCTCTTCCCAGTACCCCTGGTGGCATTGGGTACTGGGGTAATAATAGGGGGTTAGTGTTAGCCATTTTATACCGGCTAACACTAGGCCCCAACTTAGTAATGGATTCTGTCTATTAGACGGCTTCCACTACTAAGTCTATAAAGTAAAGAAATAAAGACAAGACACAAGTTAAAAAATTTTTTATTCAAATAAAAACACCCCCACACCCCTCATTGACCATTTTATAAAAAAAAAAAAACATAAAAAAAACGCTGGTCATCGACGTAGTCCACGGAATCCGACGTAATCCCCAGGATACCGATATCTGAAAAACAAAAAGGGAGAAACACAAACAGGAGCACAACACCCATCATTGTGAGCGGTGTTGTGCACCTTACAGTATGCAGCATCATTACAGATCGCTGCTTACAGTGTGGCACCCAAGGGGTTAAGGGAGGATGCATTGCATCCCCCTTAACCCCTTGGGGGCCAGACTAATGTCAGACTGCACCCATCCCAGCAAGGAAGGGGTTAACTGACCCCCCTTCCTTACTGGGAGGGGTGCAGTGCTGGGGAGGGGGTGGGGAGAGCTCTATACTCACCATCCGATGTCCCGATATTGTCTCTTCGCTGGTCCGCAGCACAATGAAGTCACTGTCACATTATATGTGCGCTGAGCCGATCAGCCAATCAGCTGAGCGCACATATAATTCTAAATGTTTCTTCTAATAATGCTATTGTCATAACATAATTAGAAGAAACATTTGATGTTTTCATTAAAGTAAAGTGATGATTAGTACAGAATGCTCTTTTGCCGGCAATATGAATTAACGGCTTATAGAGCTTCCTGTACTAATTAATATTTAATTAATAAAACACAATTTCGTTGAAATAAATTCAGTTTCGTTGGTCAATAATTTAATTCTAACGAATCCATCATTGTGCAATTAAATATACTGTCAAAAAATAAATATATATATAAATATACATTTATTTATATATCTATTTATTTTAACAGTATATTTAATTGCACAATGATGGATTCGTTAGAATTAAATTATTGACCAACGAAAGGGACTTTATTACAAAGAGAATGTGTTTTATTAATTTAATATATTAACTATTAGAGGCATCGGCATTCGGCATCATTGCCGGCTATTTTTGAAGTACTCCGTACGGACCGCCTGTCAATCCTCGTCCGCATCTCCAGCCGCAAACAACGGTCTTGTTCATTTTTTACGGGTCCGTTTACGATCGGGCCGTAGATTCATACATAGTGTGCACTGTGCAGCCGTATATCCTATACTTTCCAGCGCACGCATGAACCACCAAAAATACCGCCGCACAATTACAGCCGCAAATACAGCCGCACAGTTACATAGTCTAAACCTGGCCTTAATGTGGATTCGAAAATTTCTCATTTATTATCGGTATTAGTAACAGCTGCTCCCAGTCTATTCTATGCCCTGAAGTTTAGCTCTTAACCCAGGGAAATTGGCCTTTTTAAAATTAAATGGTTTTAATTTAATTTAAAAAGGTAAATTTCCCTAATTCCCTATTTTCAGAATTAGAAAACATAGCTGCTATCTTCCAGGAACAGTTCCACACATGTCCTCAGTTTATGCGTGGTATTGCAACTCAGTGCCATTGAAGTGAATGGAACCAAGCTATAACACCACACACAACCTGAGCAAAGGGGTGGCGCTGTTTTTATAACAAAGCACCTACGTTTCTCTACTCCTGGATCCTTTAAGTACACCTTCTGCAATCAGCATTTGGATGCAAGTTTATGTTTGACGTCACTGATTTATTACTAGTACTGTACCTGCAATGAAGTTTCTTATCTGTTATTTATGAGTCAGAAAAACGTAGGCAGTGTTTGCTTATTTGCCAGTGATGTTGCTAGGGTCCTGAAATATCTAGGCTAAGGGAGGACTTGCATTTTGCAGAATAGCAACTAAATCAAGGCATATCATTATATTACATTTTATCTCTGATAGAGGGTTGGGGTCAGTTTTAGTAATCTGCACTAAGATGGTTTGTTTATTGCACCTCCCTATTTACGTTTTTCTCTAGTGTGCTCGCTCACTTCATCCTGTGCCCCCCTTCTTTTTTCTCTACCTCTAATGGTGTTTCACCTGTTTAATCTACTTGCCTAATTTTATGTTTATGACATTGAAGTAAATCAGGCCCCCTGCAGTATGTCACGGTATATGTTGGCATCCCTGGTTTGAAGGGATCTGACGTATACTGAACCTAGCCTTAGAAATAGCAAGTAACGTGTACTCAAGTGTCCCATTCCCCCATTGTGGCTCTAGTTTGAGTGCTTTAATCACTGCTTGCCGGTGGCTCTGGGTTTTATTATAATAAAATAATGGTGTTGTGGTCAGCACTCTGTAATATGCAAACGTGCTTTTTTGGCCCGTTGCCAATAGATTGAGAGCACGATAGAGAGGCCCCTGGACTCCGGGGTAATTAATGCAGGAAAAGAAGTCAGAATCCCTTTAGCTCATCAAAGCATATATTCTTTATTTCAATTGAAACACCAACACGTTTCGAACCTTTCCTGGTACTTACTCATAGTTTCTGCATTTCTGTAATTTTTTTCATATATTACGCAAAGTGCATGTCCGGAAAAATTATCTAGAGCCACAGCAAATGCAGAAATTACAGAAATGCAGAAACCATGAGTAAGAACTAGGAAAGCTTCAAAACGCCTTAAAGCTGAGCGCGCGCGTTATGCAAAGCAGTAGAGATGGACGTCCGACTCATCTCTACTGCTTTGCAAAACGCGCACGCTCAGCTTCGGGACGTGATTTCTCAGCCCAGGGAACGGGTCCAGGAGTGAGACTTGCAAGGAGGGTTAAGTATGGCAGGCTCCACCGGGAGGTCAGGTGGTGTCAGGGCCCCCGGGAACAAAGACACACAGGACAAGTGGGCCCTATAGCTAAGACCCCCCACACTCTCCCTACCTACTTGCAGTGCAGGTCCTAAACAACCAGTCCGCAACTGGGCGACGATCCCTGCACTCAAATAAGTGTGAACACAGTACAAGACACAGTACAGACGAACAAGGTACAATGACAGCAGACAAAGCAAAATCACAAAAACACACAGAAGGACAGGACCAAGAAAGCAGCAAGGAACAGAGGACCAAACGAACGGAGGACGAAAGCCAGAGATGCAACCAGGTAACGGTGAAGCCAAAGCCAGAACAGTGAAGCCAAAGCCAGAGATAAAGCAAGAAGAACTGAGCACTAAGCAAGGTAAACTGAGGACTAAGGAGAACACTGAACCAAAAGACAAAGGCAAGAAACAAGCAAAGGGATCAGGAACTAGGAATACAGACAAAATCACAAAGGCAGGATCTAGCAGACAGACAAGCTGCAAAACTATCAAGAGCCCTGAGTGAAGGGAGGGAGAAGCTTATAAGGGAACAGAAGTCCCGGACTCCAAGCGGATAGGTGGAGCAGGAGAAACACACAAGAAATCCAGAGGTGAAGAGACCTGTCAATCACACCACAGCAGACACAATTAGTGAACAGACCACAACAAGGAAAGTGCATGGAAAACTGAGAAAACATGGACTGGATAACAAAAGACAAGCAGAGAACATAACAAAACCAGGCACGGACTTAATGCCAAAAGCGCAATCTTTGGCGCAGTGGTCGGAGGGTGGCACTGATGCCTTTTCAGGCATGATCATGACAGGTGGGCTCCGCCACGGCATCCCGGCTGACAAGTTCTCTTTAATAGAACGCAAATAAAGAATATACGATTTTATAAGCTGAAGAAATTCTGTTTTCTTTTCTTTCATTTTAATAGACTGCAACTATACCTGTGATGGGTTGAGTGTTACACTTTTTTTATGGACTGTAAAAAATATTGGGGGAGATTTATCAAGATGCGCCGCAGCACACACAGATTTGCTTCTTTTCCATGGCGTACGCCTGCCATATCTCCCACTAACCCAATGGTTGAGCAGGGGCCGCAGCAAGGCGAGGAGGAAGCATGGCCTCCTCCCATGCCTGATATATCATGATGTATGCCCGCTCGCTCGCAGAAATCTACAGCAGCTACCAAGCAGTAAAAGCAGACAGCCGCAGACTTCAATGGGCCGGCTGTACAATCTAAGGATCGTTCAGGCGGCCCCTCCGACTGCTCCCTGCTCTTTGTCTTTGCATATAATAGCACAGGCAGGGAGCAGGGAACAAGGGGGAAGTGAGCGCTGACCTGACATTATCAGGTGGATTATCGGGCCATGTAATGCGGCTTTAAGGCTCTGTGAGGGATGTAGAAGAGGGAAACTTGTGTTGGCAGGGGCTCTGTGGTGGGAGGGGGTCCCTGGTAAGCTGGAAGGACACTGGCTCTGTAGGTTGAGGTGAGGGGGAGGAAAGGTGACAGGGAATCTACGGGAGAAACACCAAGTGGAAGACATCAAGTGACAGGGTCCCTTTTGTTAGGCAAAAAAGACTATTAAAAAAAACACACTTAGGCTATGTTCACATGCTGTCAAATGCCAGCCGTTGTTTTCAGTCTTCAAAGATTTCCATTGAAGTTTATGGAAACAACAGGCGTTTCACACATTGTATAAAATAACGGCTGCTGTTTGCCGATGTTTCTCTCATTAATTTGTGGTATTATTGAGCGAACAGTGGCTGTTATTTTATGTTGTTCACACATAGATTTTTTTTCACCGTCTTTTCTATTAAATTAAATTGACCTTTTAAAATTAGCCCCACCGAAAAGGGCCATCATTAACCTGAACTACAATAAGGTACCATTGACTGTTATTTGATACTGAAAATAAACTCATTATGTGAGCATAGCCTAAATTTGCACCTTCATGACTTTCCTCTAGTCTACCTGGCCTCCCGCCAATCCAGCTCTTCAAGGGAAAATCTGTCAGCTGTAATTCATGCTTCAAACTGAGTGGTTGATCTTGTTGTATTGAGCTTAGAACACGATGGTCTTAGAAGACCATTGGTGGTATCTTTTTAGGTCTTTGTACAGAGGAAAATCGGAGGCCAATATTAATGATCCCTTCTCCATCATTGTTTACGAATAATAATGTTGTTTTGTAAGTACAGTGACACAGTTGAAAGAAGTCTTTAAAGAGTCATATATCTACCTCAGATTTGTTAAGGATGGTGACAACAACAAAATTCTCTTCCATACATTGTAAAACTATCCATTATCTAATAAAGCCTTCACTTCAAAAGCAACCTCCACCAGGCAGCTGCTCTCCTTGTCACGCAGACGTGTGAGTGCCAGAAGCTACTTCCATCTATGGCACTTCCTACTTGTGTCTTGGACAAAATCCAACAATGTGGTTTGTGGGTAGATTATACTTTTCACCTGGTTTCTCAGTACTTTCAGTTATAATTGATGTTGTAACTTCCATACGTGACTCAACCGGGGCTTGAAAACTAACATTTTTGGGAGATGTTTTCCTTGATAGAAGCACACCTTTAACACGTTAAGCAATACCACATAAAGGCTTCTTTCATTCAACATACACTCGAATGTGGGAGAGGCAAGACTGTTCATACAAGTACCAATACAAATGAGTAAAACTAAACTTTGAAGTATATATAACAGTATATGCATGGAAAAGTAAATGATGTTATCACCTATGTGAATGTTGAGAATAGAGATGAGTGAATTGACAGTATTAATCAAGCAAAGCGATCAGCCAGCTGCCCTTGAACTCTGTGCCACTCTTTGCCACTCCACTCCGGGTCCCTGGAGAAGCTGGATCCAGTCCTGGGAAATGTCTGCCAGTTTCCCAGGACTGGATCCAGCTCCATATCAGGAAAGAGATTTTAAAGTGACTCTGTACCCACAATCTAACCTACGCAAACCGCTTGTACTCTCGGATAGCTGCTTTTAAGATCTGTCCTGAGGTCCATTTGGCAGGTGATGCAGTTATTGTCCTTAAAAACAACTTTTAAACTTGCAGCCCTTTGGCCTAGAGTGTGTGTGCTCAAGCCTTGCACCGCCTCTCTGTCCCTTCTTCCCGCCGTCCAAACCATTAGGGATGCCCTGGGCAGTATTTTTTCTATTCGTTACTTGTCTGAACACTGCACATGTGCCTTAACGATCCAGCCCATGTGCAGTGTTCACACTGGTGATGAATAGGAATAATCCTGCCCAGGGCATTCCTAATGATGGTGAGGGACAGAGAGGCGGTGCAAGGCTTTAACACACACACTCTAGGCCACGCCAAGTTGACACAGAGCTGCAAGTTTAAAAGTTATTTTTAGGACAATAACTGCATCACCTGCCGAATGGACCCCAGGACAGATCTTGGATTAAAAACGGCTATCCGAAGGTACAAGCAGTTTGGGGGGGGCAGATTGTGGGTACACAGTCGTTTTAAAGTGTACATGTCATGATGAAGCTTTCCCAATTAGTGTGCCGTCACTCCTGCTGCCAGAAGTTTGGACAATCATGGATATGTCCACACTGAGTGCGGTCTGTGCACAAGCACTATTGAATCAGGACAGGGCTCCTGCACAGAACTCACCTGGCATGAACATTTGTTTATTAATAAAATATCCACAATATATACCATGTTCAAAAGAATGACCCCCCTCTGCCGCATCATCAGCTGCTGAGCCGCGATTGGCTGAGCATAATTGTGCTCAGCCAATCGCGGCTGAGCAGCTGATGATGCGGCAGAGGGGGGCGGCATGAGGGACGGCTCGAGTGGTTCCACCGGCCTACCGAAGATGGCGTCGTCGACCCAAGATGGCGGCCGGGGTCGGTGAGTATAATGCACCACACTTCAGGGGTTGGGGGCACATGGGGAAGGGGGACAGTCACTTAAATAACGCACATTACAAAGTTGTATAACTTTGTAATATGTATTATTTAGTGAATAATGCACCACACTTCCGGGGTGGGGGGGAACACGGGGAAGGGGGCCATTCACTTAAATAAAACACATTACAAAGTTGTATAGCTTTGTAATGGGTTTTATTTAGTGAATAAATGTTTAACGCCGCACTACCCCTTAAGGAACGGGCCAATTGTCACTTTTGCATTTTGTTTTTTCCTCCTCGCCATAACACTTTTATTTTTCCACCTACAGGGCCATGTGAGGGCTTGTTTTTTTTAGGAGCATCTTTCATTCTGCCATTAAATGAAAAAAACGGAACCCCCAAAATATCATTTAGGGGGAAGACTTGGGGTAAAAAATGTGATTCTGCAAATTATAGGGGGCTTCCATGTTTACGTAATGCACTTTATAGTAAAACTGGCATTTTTTCTTTATTCTATAGGTCGGTATGAACACAGCGATATGCAGGTTTACTAGGTTTTCTAACTAAAAGTAAAACTTTTATTTGCAAATAAACATATAACAGTAAATAACGGCCATTATTTCAATATAACAGCCGTTGTTCTAAAATCACAGCAAATATTTGCCATTAAATGGCGGCCATCCACTCAATTTCACCATTGTGTGAACAGAGCCTTTCTGTGTTTTTAATCCACTCCTGGTTTTGGTTGCAATATGAGGACCACAATACTGACTGAAATATACGTAGTGTGAACCCAGCCTTATAGTCACCTTAGGGAACTATCGATTACATACATTGGATTGTATACACTAATCCCTTGCTATGGAGCGAGCTCAGCTCTTGAGCCCGCTCCATAGCCTGGGACCCCAGCAGGGCGTACATTTATGCCCTCCTGCGTTAAGGCACCGGCAGTGGGGGCGTGAATGTACGACCGGGGTCGTTAAGGGGTTAAATGGGTATTCTGAATTGTGCTAAGCCTGCTGGAAAACATTAAAAACTAAATGTGCATTTCCAGGAGAAAATACATAGGGGGAGATTTATCAAACTGGTGTAAAGTAGAATTGTCTTAGTCGCCCCTAGCAACCAATCCGATTCCACTTTTCATTCCTCACAGATTCTTTGAAAAATAAAAGGTGGAATCTGATTGGTTGCTAGGGGCAACTAAGGCAATTCTACTTTACATAAGTTTAATAAATCTCCCCCATAGTGTTCAAAAAGAGCGCCCCTTTAACAGTGACTTCCAGAGAACCCTTTTAAGAGAAATTTTAGCCCTGCCCTTTAAAGGGCAAATTTAGAACTGGCCCTTTAAGAGTGAATTCAGTATTTGGTACCAGTCCTTTAAAAGCAAATTCAGTAAATGCCCTTTAACAGCTAATTTGGTATTCACCCTTTAAGAGCGATTTTCATACTGGCTCTTTAACAGTGAAATCCACAGCAGCCTTAATGGTAAAGAAAATTGCTTCATTACCATGACAATCTTGTGGAGATTGTCCAATAGGGGACATGTGAGTGAAGGACCTGTGAGTTTCTATGAGCTGCTACATTTCAGCTACTTGCATGTGTGCTGTGATTGGCTGGTCAGTGCTATACTGTGTGATATTTGAATTTCTGAACTTTTCGCCATTTATTTCTAAGGGGGAGTCTGACACATTTGGTCGAATTACAAAAATACATAGCACACCCGTCCCTGCCGAGGGCTCCCAAGCGCAGTTTGAACTGAGTTTGCATGCAAATTGGTTCGGGCTGTATTAATTACAGAAAATCGGGAGAAGAAGAAAAAGAAAGAAAAGGGGTTATAATATAGGGCTTTTACAAGCACATTAATTATACTTACCTCCCTCGCTCTCACCGCCATTCTCCTGCAGCCATTTCAGTTACACTGCGCTTGCTGTGTTTGGGGTTGTTGCATACTCTCCTCGCTCAGCTGATCAGAAGCTCAGATAATCAAGGCCGCTGATTGGCTGAGTATATTAGGCTTCCACACATGACACTTTTAAAGGCGAAGTCAGGCGGATTATAACATCCTGCAGCTGGCAGGGGGGAAATTGATTGGAAGTACTAACTTACCTCTCCCCGTGCCCATGTGAGTGGCGGAGCTGGCCGCGGGACCCCTGCCCGACTCCTGGATCTCCAGAGCTGACACGTCACAACCCGGCTGATGGAGTGGCCGCTCAGCAGTCAGTGACCGTGGGGTGGGGGGTAAGTTCGAACTTGTAATGCCTTTCTCCCCTGCTATCTGCAGGATTTTATAATCCGTCAGACTTCTCCTTTAATGATTGGATTATGAATATCAAGAATATTGTTAAGCTGTAATGTGCTCACGTACTGATGGATCTTTAAGCAACGTTAATGATAGTGAAAGATAAGCTTTTGGTCCATCATTCCCAGTTAGAATACCTTAATAACATGCTGTGGATGTATAGGATGTACTTGCTGTAGCTTTGACTCTAAGAACTGAGTGGTTTTTTATTTGCTTGTTAAACATGCTCTGACATAACATCTGTTCTGCGCACGCTTTCCTCCTCCCTAATTCACGCTCCGGAGTATGATTCATCACTACTGTCACTGAATATCTGTCTGGGCCATTCGTCGTTGCGGGTGAGTAACAAAGTATGTCAATATGTAAAAGGTTCAAGGTGGGGAGAGAAAGTTTACTTGGAAAAGGAGTGTACTTTACATTGTCTCCTGCAAGGATGTCTCGAAGCAGACATAACAGTGAAGCTAAACTGTCTAATATACCATGGATGAAGTTATAAATGTGTCAAATAAAATTACAATGCACTTACTAATTGTTCTGTATAGTCTTGTACTGTACTATACATTGCTATACTATACTATATTGTACAATCCAATGCAAAAAAAGTAACTAGAGATGAGTTTGGCATTTGAATACCGGTGTGTGAAGAAATTGGATGCAGCCCTAGGGAGTCCTGGAAAATATAAATACAGCCTATGGCCTATGACTGTATCCATTTATCCATTTTGCTGGAGTGCATATACAGTACAGTAGTAGGACAGTCAGTGCACCACCATCTCCCATCCTGTAGTGTATAAAACTGCTGCAGTGCATATACAGTACAGTAGTAGTACAGTCAGTGCACCACCATCTCCCATCCTGTACAGTACTGTATAAGACTGCTGGAGTGCATATACAGTACAGTAGTAGTACAGTCAGTGCACCACCATCTCCCATCCTGTACAGTACTGTATTAGACTGCTGGAGTGCATATACAGTACAGTAGTAGTACAGTTTGTGCACCACCATCTCCCATCCTGTACTGAATAAGACTGCTGGAGTGCATATATAGTACAGTAGTAGTACAGTCAGTGCACCACCATCTCCCATACGTTACAGTGCTGGGGTGGGGGACTCTATACAGTAAAGGATGAGTGAGGAGTTAGTGACTTCTGTACTATAATTGCTGGTTTTGTTGAATGTTTCTTATGTATAATGTACTGTACAGTATATAGTGCTGCTCTGTACTGTACTGTAGGGATAAAACTGGACACTATACAATGTAATAAATGAGTATTGTAGGTAATTATTGGTGGGTGCTGGAACCAATTAAACACATTTACATTGTTTCCTATGGAAAAACACTGCTCGGTCCTCAAACTGCCTTCCTGAACCAATTAGGTTCAAGAACCAGGGTACCACTGTGTACAAATATATTGGTTACTTCCTCCCTTTATCACCATAATCAATGCTGATTGTTTTCCTAAAGTGAGGGGGCTCGATCTGTAACCTAATTGTAAAGCCTCTCTACCTGCATCTAGTGAAAGCCCAGGACAAAGCCCCCAGGGACGTCCTGTAATCTCCACCCACCAGGAGTCAAATGCCAAGCAATTGGGTTTAGAGAATATCGCCAAACCCAAATAGTTCAGCAATTCCTCTCAGCACTAGTAATAATGTCTTATTGGGCATACTATAAAACAGGCTTGCTTAAAGTGATACTGCCCCCCCCCCTTACTCTATGAGCGATTCTCCGCACCATCCACAAGCTTAGGGCCCTATTACATGGAGCGATAATCAGCAGCTCATCGCTCTGAGTAATAAGGAAAACAATCTACTGTATTCACAGAGGAGAATCCCATAACAGAGGACATGACTAGGGATAATATAAATACCCCCATAAATCTCACCTGCCTAACACAACAAGAAGTGGGGAGACGCCTTAAAAACATTAAAATCCATAAGTCACCGGGCCCAGAAGGTATCCATCCTAGAGTTTTGCAAGAATTGAGTACTGTGTTAGACAGACCGTTATTCCTAATATTTAAAGATTCTATTACGACAGGGATTGTTCCACAGGACTGGCGCATAGCTAATGTGGTACTAATATTCAAGAAGGTGTCAAAGAGTGATCCTGGAAACTACAGGCCCGTAAGTCTAACATCTATAGTAGGTAAAGTATTTGAAGGGTTTGTAAGAGATGCTATACTGGAGTATCTTAATGAAAATAATCTTATGACGCAGCACCAGCATGGATTTATGAGGGATCGGTCCTGTCAGACTAATCTGATCGGCTTCTATGAAGAGGTAAGTTATAGACTGGACCTGGGGGAGGCTGTGGATGTTGTGTATCTGGACTTTTCATAGGCATTTGATACTGTGCCGCATGAAAGGTTTGTCTACAAAATGAGGATGCTGGGACTCGGAGAAAACGTATGCAAATGGGTAAGTAACTGGTTGTGTGATAGAAAACAGAGGGTGGTCATTGATGGAACATATTCGGGTTTTAGTTACTAGTGGGGTACCACAGGGGTCAGTGTTGGGTCCACTTCTTTTTAATATTTTTATTAATGATCTTGTTGAGGGGCTACAGAGCAGAATCTCCATTTTTGCAGATGATACTAAACTGGGTAAAGTAATCAGCACAGAGGAGGATAATATCATATTACAGAGGGATTTGGAGAAGCTAGAGGCTTGGGCGGTGAAATGGCAAATTAAGTTTAATGTGGATAAATGTAAGGTTATTCACTTGGGCCGTAGAAATAATAAATACAGTTATGTGCTAAATAATAAAACACTGGGTAAAACTACCTCCGAAAAGGACCTGGGGGTATTGGTGGACAGTAAACTCAACTTTAGTGATCAGTGCCAGGCAGCAGCTGCCAAGGCTAATAAAATAATGGGATGCATCAAAAGAGGTATAGATGCTAAAGATGAGAACATAGTTTTGCCTCTTTATAAATCACTGGTCAGACCACATATGGAATACTGTGTACAGTTTTGGGCACCGGTATATAAGAAGGACACAGCTGAACTAGAGCGGGTGCAGAGGAGGGCAACAAAGGTCATTAAGGGAATGGGTGGGTTACAGTACCAGGACAGGTTATCAAGCTTGGTGTTATTTACACTAGAAAAAAGACGTCTTAGGGGCGATCTGATCACAATGTACAAATATATGAATTGACAGTACAGAGATCTTTGTAGTGGTCTTTTTACTCCTAGGTCTGTAACCATGACAAGGGGGCATCCTCTACGTCTAGAAAAAAGAATTTTATCATCAGCATCGACGCGGGTTCTTTACTGTACGAGCGGTAAGACTGTGGAACTCTCTGCCACATGATTTTGTCATGGCCGATTCATTAAATAAGTTCAAGGGAGGCCTGGATGCTTTTCTTGAACAATATAATATTACAAGTTATGGGCATTAGATTTCCGGTGATACGTTGATCCAGGGATTGTTCTGGTTGCCATTGGATTCAGGGGGGGGAGTTTTCTCCCTGTGGTGGGGCGGTTGTCGTCTGCCTCGTGGGGGTTTTTGCCTTCCCTGGATCAACACAGTAGGATTCTCCTAGGTTGAACCTGACGGACTCTTGTCTTCTTTCAACCTTATTTACTATGTTACTATGTTACAATCAGCTGATGACAACAATCATCGGCTGATCGTGTCATTAGGTCCTAACCTAAAATCATTGGCCACCAGGCTGACATCACGATGCGGTGATGGAAATGCGCCACTGATGAAGCAATAACCGGAAGAGACGCAATGCCAGGAGGGGAATGCATGCGCACCAGAGGGCTCAACTCTGGCGGCCATCTTAGAAGAGGGAAAGGCAAACCATTTAGCCCACACCTCTGCTTTGCGTGCAATATGTCCCTGCTCCTGTTACAGAGATCTAAAGTGCTGTGTGCTAAATGCTACTAATCAAACAGCAAAGTAAAAAAGAAAACAAAAACACGTCAGAAAACAAAACATTTTTTTTTTTTAAGAATTAAGCATAGACCACAACAATGATAATGAAAAATAAAGTGCCCAAAACATTAAAGGGGTTGTCCGGTGATAAAAAATTATTAACTTTGTAATGTATGTTATGTCTGTGAATGGCCCCCTTCCCGTGTCCCACCACCCCCACCCGTGTACCCGGAAATGTGGTGCGCTATACATTACCTGTCACGTACCGACCACGGTCTCCGATCCTCAGCAGTGACGTCTTCTTCGGGAGGCCGGCGGATCTTCCCGAGTGCCGGCCGCCCTCTGCAGCGTCATCCGAAGCTCAGCCGCGATTGGCTGAGCATAACTGTGCTCAGCCAATCGCGGCTGAGCAGCTGATAACGCGGCCACGTCATCAGCTGCTCAGCCGCGATTGGCTGAGCACAGTTATGCTCAGCCAATCGCGGCTGAGCTTCGGATGACGCTGCAGAGGGCGGCCGGCACTCGGGAAGATCCGCCGGCCTCCCGAAGAAGACGTCACTGCTGAGGATCGGAGACCGTGGACAACACAAGATGCGGTGAGTATAATGCACCACACTTCCGGGTCTAGTGTGGGTGGGGGGAAACACGGGGAAGGGGGCCATTCACAGACATAACATACATTACAAAGTTGTATAACTTTGTAATGTGTGTTATTCTGTGAATAATTTTTTATCGCCGGACAACCCCTTTAAGGTGACCTATTATTAGACAATACATATATAGGGAATAGAGATGAGCGAACCGGGTTCGGGTTTGAGTCGATCCGAACCCGAACATTCGGCATTTGATTAGCTGGGGCTGCTGAACTTGGATAAAGCTCTAAGGTTGTCTGGAAAACATGGATACAGCCAATGACTATATCCATGTTTTCCACATAGCCTTAGGGCTTTATCCAACTTCAGCAGCCACCGCTAATCAAATGCCAAAAGTCACCAAGTTAAAACTATCCCTCCCCCCAAAAAAAACAAACAAACAAACAACAATCTCCTCATTTAATTGAACTTATATCTATTCATGTAAAAACCATAGAGAAACCCTGAAAGATGAAACACTAACCAGCTCACAAAATGTTAGGGCTGCGGCAGCGCCCCGTGCTCGGGGCCGCCGCCACTGCCGTACCCACTCCTCTCCCGGTGTGCCACGTGCAGGGGTCCTCTCCCTGTGTGCCGTGTGCAGTGCAGGGGTCCTGTCCCTATGTGCTGTGTGCCACGTGCAGGGGTCCTGTCCCTGTGTGCCGTGTGCCACGTGCAGGGGTCCTGTCCCTGTGTGCCACATGCAGGGGTCCTGTCCCTGTGTGCCGTGTGCCACATGCAGGGGTCCTGTCCCTGTGTGCCGTGTGCCACATGCAGGGGTCCTGTCCCTGTGTGCCACGTGCAGGGGTCCTGTCCCTGTGTGCCGTACCCACTCCTCTCCCTGTGTGCCACGTGCAGGGGTCCTCTCCCTGTGTGCCGTGTGCAGTGCAGGGGTCCTGTCCCTATGTGCCGTGTGCCACGTGCAGGGGTCCTGTCCCTGTGTGCCACGTGCAGGGGTCCTGTCCCTGTGTGCCGTACCCACTCCTCTCCCTGTGTGCCACGTGCAGGGGTCCTGTCCCTGTGTGGCGTGTACCAGGTGCAGGGGTCCTGTCCCTGTGTGCCGTGTGCCACGTGCAGGGGTCCTGTCCCTGTGTGCCGTGTGCCACATGCAGGGGTCCTGTCCCTGTGTGCCGTGTGCCACATGCAGGGGTCCTGTCCCTGTGTGCCGTGTGCCACGTGCAGGGGTCCGGCGGCTCCATCTCCATTGGGTGCCTCACCTGGCCACAATCCTGCCTGCTTCTCCTACGGCATGTGCAGGCCGGACACATGTGATTTAAAGGGCCAATATGCCCTTGATTGGTTATGCACTTAATCATCTGTCCCTATAACTATGCACCCACCCTGTCCTTCCCTGTTGGTGCCACTGCATGGCTCCCATAAGTGTGTGGTCCTAGCTCTCCATGGTTCCTGCCCATGGTTCCTGCCTCCTGCTGTTCCTAGCTCCAGCTACCTTTGGTTCCTGCCTGTGTCTGCTATTCTGGTTCAAGCCGTGAGTCCTGCTGTGTTCATACTTGCCTGCCTATGTGTCTCCAGCTGCACCTCGCCAGGGGTAGGGACGTGGGGGCACAGCAAGACCTTGTGGTGGGCACTGGTGAAGTCCAGTGGCCCTTAGACTCCGCTCTCTGGTTCGGCTTACGTCATTACTAGTGGTGGTACAGCAGATCCATGACCAGTCGTTACACAATAACTCAGTATATAGTTATACAACTTGTCTATTGCTCATTCAAACTCTCTGGTAATACCGTCCCTAATTTAGTCATCCATTTACACTCCAACTGTGCCAATCTCTGGACCCCAAACACATGTGATTAATTCCACATACACGCAACTCTTGCCACCTGCCATCATGTGTTGTACAAAAGTGACCTCCAATACTATGGTCATGGCTCCCCTTAATATCCCGAATATGTTCTTGAATTCTGACTCCCAACTCTCTTGAGTTCAGTCCAATATAAATCAGATCACAAGAACAAGTGGTGAAATAAATTAGATTAGATTAAATTAGATTTATTTTAAATAAACTGCAAAAAAAAAACAACCTAAGGGTGCATTCACACTTACAGATTTGCAGTGGATTTTAAGCTGCGAAATCCGCTGCAAATCGATGTAGTGTGAAGCTCAATGGGGTTACATATCCGCAGCAGGAATTTTCATTCCGCTGTGAGTATGTAACCCGGCCCCTTTAACCCCCTTCAACCCGGAGCATACATTACCTGTTCGGCGCTGTGGCTGCGTGTGAGGCTCCCGGCTCCCGTCGGTCCCCATCAGCCAATCAGTGCACGGGCAGCACTGATTGGCTGATGGTGACCAATGGGAGCCGGAAGCCTCACACGCAGCCGCTGCACCGAGAGGTTAAAGTATGCTCCGGGCTAAAGGGGGTTAAAGGGGCCGGGTTACATACTCACAGCGGAATGAAAATTCCTGCTGCGGGTATGTAACCCCATTGAGCTTTACACTACCAGGATTTGCAGCGGATTTCGCTGCAAACTCACAGCATGAAATCCACTGTGAAGCGTGAAGCTACCCTTACTATGGTTAGATCTTTCTTTCTAATCCAAGACAATCCTGACATCTACCAGAGTCCCTTTAATTTCCACTTCCTAGTCCAAGACAATTCCTAGCCAATCACCAACTGAGTGAAGAAATAGTGAGTGCTAGAATAGCAATGGTTGTTGAGGTTAGGTTTAAGCCAGCCTGGCACATTTAAAAGACCTCTTTACATGGAGATGTTTATAAGGGAATATTGTGGTTGATGAAAAAATTTACAACCACATAAACCTTCACTCTTGTTCCTGGAAGAAAAATAGTAACCATGAAAACATTTGTAAGATGTGACTGGTTAAAGTGAATAATTCAGGCTATATAAACCAAACTTAAAGGGGTACTCCGGCGATTTTTTTTTTTATTGATTTTTTTAAAAAAAATCAGCTGGTTTCAGAAAGTTTTATAGATTTGTAATTTACTTCTCTATGAAATTCTCAAGCCTTTCAGTACTTATCAGCTGCAGGAAGTGGTGTATTCCTTCCATTCTGTCACAGTGCTCCCCGCTGCCACCTCTGTCCATGTCAGGAACTGCCCAAAGCTGGAAAGGTTTTCTATAGGGATTAACTACTTCTGAGAAATGTGTCAGAATGGAAAGAATACGCCACTCCCTGTATGGCCTGCAGCAGCTGATAAATACTGGAAGATCTAAGATTTTTAAATAAAAGTATATTACCAATCTATATACCTTTCTAACACCATGTGATTAGAAAAAGAGAGAAAAAAAACAGCTTTGTAACAGATAAGTTGAATGATAACATATGATCTGGTCTATTAGTAAAGCTAATGATTTAGTTTGTGATTGCTAACATAAGAAAAATGTCTCCTGGACATGCAGTTTGCTACTACGCATACCAAGAGTATCTCCAGATCAGCGGCCCTTGGATATGGTTATTTTTTATGACATGTCAATGTTTTCATAGTGTGTATGTTAGCTGATAAAGCTTTGCTATAACACCACATTACAACAGTGAGTACACAGAGACACCCTTCATTCTTCCTGGTCAGATTAGTTTGCTTATGATTATAGTAACCACTGATCTTCCGCTGTACCCACCCTTGACACACACAGTATATAAATTGTTTCCGTCGTTGTTCACGGGTAAGTGTCACAAGAGTTCAACTGATAACTACTCAAGATACTTTAGGGGAGCTTTACTATTGAGTCTAAAACATGCGATTTTTCTACAGAGTATTCGTCTGTATTTTACCCAGCTGAATTGGACTAATTTAATAAACTTTTCATAAATATGTGACTAGAATATTCTCAGAATAAAAAAATTAAATAAAAAATTGTGCAAACAAATTCACTGGTACTGACCAGACTTAGTCATTCACTACTTTGTGCAACTTTTTAAAAAGTTATATATAATAAATTGGACTCAAATCCCAGGTTATGTGAATTTTTGGTAGAAGGCTCAAAACATATTCACCTGTCGAATTGTGGTGTTCCACCACAGGTGTTTCTGTTCTGAACACCCCTCTCAAAAGCCTGGTACTTCAAGTCAAGTTTTGCCACTAGATGTCAGTATTATGTATATTTATGTATATATGTTGCACAGCTGTAGTCATGTAAGGGTTATTGTGTTGTAGAAAGAAGAAAGACTGGATTCCTTCAGCTCACATAAAAAAAATTTCCAACTTTATTGTAACAACGATTAAAACATCCGACGCGTTTCGAGCCTTGCCTGGCTCTTAGTCATGGCATCTGTACAACATTTAACACAATCCAGTCTTTCTTCTTTCTATGAATACCCCGGAATCCAGGGGCTTTTCCTTCATACTCCACACATGGAACTGATATAAGGAAGCATACATTTCCTAACTGAGCGCTGACCACCCTTACTGCGTTTGTTTCCTCATTGTGTTGTATCTTGTGATCCTGTACACCAATGAGAGAGACTCTTTCCTTCTGCCTATCTCTCTCTTCCTTTTTTCTCACACTCTCTTCTCCACCACTCCTAGGAGCTGTTACATACACCCTGTAGTAAGTAGTCACATGGGGAGAGGAAGTGTAAATTAGTTCTTCTTTGTTTCTCAGTGGAGCAAGACACACATATCAGGCTTCCCTGCTGAGCTTAGCCAGGAGCCTGGCTCTGCCAGGTTCCCTGTCCGGGACAGACCAGCTGTAGTGTACACACTTATGGAAAACACAGAGACTTTCTTTCTCAGAGCAACACTTATCCTCATGATGCAGTGCTAAATACTAAAGAGAGGACAAGTCAGAGGACACCCCAACCCACGCTGTGAACATCTTTAAAGGTGCAGGGCAGTATCCAAAGCAGAGGAACTGATCCGGATAGAGCAAAGCAGCCAAGAGCCTACGTACTCTATCTCACAGTGCAGGTGACACCGGAAAATTTCAGACACTTAGCTCAACTCAGGTAACTAGGACTGGGGCTTGTGTCACCCTGATGGGACGGGTACCCCGACACTGCAGAGCAAAAGATGGTATAGCGACAAAGGTCGAAACACGGGTGCAAGTATTTTTCTCAAGTATTCTTCTTTTTCTACTAAAGTTTTGGCAGAGCACAGTACTACATTGGGTTGGGACTCTCAAGACAAACTCCTCTCCACTACTCTGAACTCTCTGCCTTTCTCAGCACGCAACCAAGTCAGCACTGCTATCTTACTTTCTACCTCGGTATCTCTCAGAACAGATCTAGTGAACGCAAGTCTGTACCTCAACAGTCACTATTTATCTTGTATCACAGAAGACTAGCTAGTAAAGAAAGATTATTTATTTTACTGGGACTCAGTGATCATTGCACCAGCACCTACACACAAGCTACACCGTCCTTGGGTCATTTCCCCTTTCTGTGGGTGGTGGCCATATTCCGCTGACCATCCACCATAGAAGTGGTGTCACACTTAACCACCACGCAAGTGATCGATCGCAGCTGCAGGGCAGCCACCACAGAATGTTTATCAATAGTGAAAATACCAATATTTTTCATATGGCAAAGTTTCAAATTTTGCAAATCAAAATGGTGCTATACTAAATTTGGCAAAACTTGATGTACTAGAACTACCTACACATTTTTTTAATGCAACCTATGCGACTTTTTGGGTATTCCATTTGATAAGATGAGACATAGAGGGTGCAGAGTCTCTGGACACAATAATGGCAGAAGTCACAGGTTAGACTGCTCAGTGCTGGTCTGGTATGGTAGCATTAAACATATATCCATACACAATTTTATTTCTTGATGTAAATGTATCTAAACTGTAAATGGTATTCAAATGTAAACATACCCTTCCTGTAATGGCACGCAGCCATGTCCTTACCCCCTACCTGCTCAGGTTTACACCGTGTTGTGATCGTCTCCCTTTTCTCTCAGCTTTTGCTCTTCTTGCTTCTGGCTGATCTCCTGCTGGTTTGGGCTCCCTCTAGTGGCAGGCATGCACCTCTTCTCCTGTATTTATAGCCCAGCACACAGGCTCTGGACATTTCTGGCAAGTTCTCCTGTGGGAATATATAGTTTCCACCTACATCCCTCTTTGCTCAGTAGTTGGTGTTGATTCCCAGCATCCACCTCTGTGCTTCCAGCCACTTCCAAGCGATCTTCACTTACCTGGACCTCCATTCCTTTCCAGCTCCAACCCAGTCCTGTCTAAACTATCTCCTAAAGTGCATGCCGCACTTCTATCAGAGGAAGAGCATTTATTACTGGACTCCAGCATTCCTGCAGTTCTTCAGTCGGTCGTCACCAGGGTCCTTCTTTGAGGGTAGAGATCTGTGAGTTTCCCGCAGAGAAGTCCAACTTGCCTTGCGGCAAGCACTGGGGAAAGCTGGGAACTCCTTAGACTCTGCTGCTCAAAGAGTGGACGTTAGCACTTCTCGGTGATCCAAGGGATCCACCTCTTTGTGTATGCCTGCTCATTCCACTTTCCAGAAGTCTGCAACTGTTTCTTACTAGAGATGGGCAAGTCCGTGAGGACCGTTCGAACCCAAGTGTGCAGCATTTGATTTCAAGTGGCTGAAGAAGTTGGATGCAGTTCTGAAAACATGGATTCCGTCTTTAGCCTATGCCTGTATCCATATTTTCCAGGCAGCCCTAGAGCTCCATCCAACGTCTCCAGCCATTGATATCAAATGCCATACGCTCGGGTTCGAGCTCGAGATTCGCTCATCTCTAATTCTTACCCTTATTACAGGGCGCTCCTATAAAATAAAACAGCTACATCATTCTGCCATCCCATTACTATCACCAGATGACCTTCCCTGTGATTTTCACTTGCAGAGATTCTCAGATATTTAAAGAAAAACTAGCGCTAGTAACCAAAATGTCAGCCCACATCTTAGGTCATTTTCCTTTCAAATGTTTACGACTAACTTTAGAAGTTCTTCAATGAGCCCTAACAGTTTAAGAGTTTAGAGACCATCATAAGTATTATAGCCCAGAACAATAAATGGACGACTTGTGAAATGGATTGTTTACTATAAGGACACAAGTCTAGCCCATGTTGCAATGGAAAACTTTTATAGCTACAACCTTTAAGGTTTTTTTTTTTTTTTGTGGAATTTCTTTAGATCCTGACCTAGTGTGGTTTTGACCTATTGACCCGCCTCATACTGTTGTGAAAGTTCAGCTTCAATGTATCATCCGCAATTATATAATGGTTCCACCCCACCGGTGAGTTGTACAGTGCCAATATTTCCTATTCAAAAACGTCTATGGAGCTATACACTATACTCTATACTATATAGCAAGGGTCTCCAAACTGCGGCCCTCCAGCTGTTGTGAAACTACAACTCCCATCATGCCTGGACAGCTTAAGCTTTGGATTTGGCTGTCCAGGCATGATGGGAAGTGTAGTTTAGCAACAGCTGGGGGGCCGCAGTTTGGAGACCCATGCTATATAGCTTAAAAAAGGGTAAAATAACATGGAGCCATCGTCACCTGGTGTCTAAATAAGAGGGCTAGGCCTGGCACAGGTGAAGACCAGTGTCATTGCCAGACCTTCTAATATAATATTTATAGCTAAACAGATTGAATTTCTATACCATATTAATCCACAGTTCCGAACCCCATAGTGAGATAATAATAAAGTTGAATAATCATAATGTACTTACAATACAAACACCTAGAACGATGTGAATATAGCGCCAGGTTCTGTGTGTTACCTGTCCGCTGTTTAACAACAAAAGCATTCCTTCACATGTCTAAGCATTGGAAGAGGTTATGTGAGGCCTCCGTACCTACAGGTGTGTATCGTCCTCATAAAAGTGTGTTCTTCATAGAAGAGTGTACAAGTGGCCCCTCAAGGTACAATATTAGGTCTTTCTGTCATTTGCAGTAACTTTTGACATATCAAAACATACTGACTGCATCAGGTCTCCTTAGATACAGCTGGAGTGCGTGGCTGTGCATTGTCCTCCCTTGCAGAATTTCCCAGTTAGGGTATGTGTATGGTGTAGCCCCCGATGTGGGGTTATATCGGAGGATCGGCCGGTTACTTGCTAGGTGGGGAGGTGTGGAGCCACTACTGTGGTGGTTGGCTGAGACACAGCCGGACCTTGGACGCCAGTGCCGGGTAGGCACACAGGTATGAGGGCACACCTGCTTTTAGTTGACAAGGCCGATTGTACCTTTTTCACCTGTGGTCAGTATCCTGCCGAGTTGCTACGGGGTCCCTTGGGATAGAGTGATCATGGAAGGCCAGAGCGATGTAGTGACCTCCCGGACTATCGGAACCGCCAGCCACAGAAAGGGGAAGTGTCCCAAGGTTATGGTGTGTGCTGTATCGGTGGTAAACGAAAAATCACACACTCTCTTTAACTTAAATAAGCTTGTTGTTTACTAGAAAGTGCGTGCTTGCGGTAGGTAACAAGATTATGAGTTTTCCTTTGATAAAACACTTGATAATATACAGTAGGTCCAGACAAATACTTGTCAATTCAGTGACCAGATCTGTAGTAGTGTCGACTGAGTAGTGTTCTGAGTGATACAAATAAGCAGAGTAGTGGAGAGGAGGATTCCGTGAGAGTCCCAACCCAAGTAGTACTGTGCTCTGCCGGGATGTTGGAGGATGAGGTAGAATACTTAGAAGAAGAAGAACACCTGTGCCGATGTATTGACCTTGAATTGTCTTCACACCACCTCCTGCCCACTAGACTCGCCTGAACCTTCCTAGAGGGTGACACAGGCCCCAGACCTTGTTACCTGGGATGAACGGAATGCTGAGAAATTCCCGCTGACACCCGCACTGCGAGATAGAGCCTTTGCTCTATCTAGATTAGTTCCCAGCTCTTTAGCTTTAGTGGAAACTGTCCTGCTCTGTTACTTCTTCTTGTCCACGGTGTGGGTTGAGGTTGTCTCTGGCTTGTTCTCTCCTAAGAGGGGTTTAACAGTGCATAGTGCTGTGTAGCGTTACTAAGGAGAAAACTGTGTGTTGTCTTGTCTTGCTTCCTTTCAATTTGGGGTTCTAGCTAAGACTGACCCTTGAGGGGTACGGGGACCTGGCAGAGAGCCAGGGCCCAGATAGGACCACTGTGGAGAGCTGGCATCCTTCCTCCACAATGCCCAACATGAAAGACTCTTGCACCTCCTCCACCCATGTGACTTACTTCCCTAGTGTAACTAACATGCGCTGTGAGTGGGTGAGGAGTGTGCATGCAGAAGTAAAGAGAGATAGGATAGGAGGAGAGTATGAGAAAAGAGAAAGATAGGGATAGGTAGAGGAGAAAGGATTCCTATTGGCTCACAGATCCATGTGGTACAAGAGAAAAACAGTAACCCATTAGTAACTTTGGCTGTGCAATACTCAGCCATGTACAATACTGACGTCTAGTGGCAGACAATAAAATAACTTCTAAACACTCCAGCATTACTAAAAGTGTGACTGTCAATTACATTTTTTTTGCAGAAATCAATAGTGCAGGCGATTTTAAGAAACTTTGTAATTGAGTTTATTAGCCGAAAAATGCATTTTTATAATAACAAAGCAGTTTGAAGCTCTCCCCCCTCTTAATGATTTTCTATGGAGAGGAGAGGGGTTGAGGGAGATGAGGCACCAAAACAGGACAACAAAGAGTTAATTTACAGCTACATCATCGGGATATCTCCCCGAAGTCAGCTCCCACTGTGTAATCCTTTGTTCTCTGCTCTCTGCTGGTAACTTATCTCCCTCCTCCCTCCTCCCCCCCCCATAGGTTGCACAGGGCCCGACTGTGTAAAAGAGTTGAGATTCCCTGATAATGAGCAGTGTATGAGAGAGAGGAAGGGAGGGGGGAGCTGGGGAAAGTCTTTTTGAATGCAGATAATGGCATATTTGCCTAATAAACCCAATTACAAAGTTTCTTAAAATCGCCTGTACTAAAAAAACTAAAAACAGTGACACTTTAAGCTGACGAAAGCACTTTTTTGACAGGTGTACACAAAAAGAAAAGAAATCTGTTGCAGAATTCGCCGCACGCTCCATAGTGTGCACTGACAGGGTTTTCTGTGGCCGCAATTCAATGAATAGCGGTCACAGAAAATGGACATGTCAGTTTTCTATGGCGCCGCTAGGGATCCCGGCAGGAGTGTATACTATGTGTATACACTCTGGCCGGGATTCCCTCAGCCTTCAGCACAACGTAAGTTCAGCACTAATCACGGCCGTTGCTTCGCCACCTTAGCCTGATGTTGGAGTACCCCTTTAAACCACCCCCAGAAGTATGCTTCCCTCGTACTGCGTATGATACATGCTGCCGCTCACCATGTATGGGTGAGGAACATAGAATACTGTATATACATCACCCACCACTGCCTTTTAATATATATATATAGTGTAGGGGGAAATGGTTGATCCAGGGGAAGGTGAAAACCCTTATGAGGCAGATGACAATTGCGCCATCACAGGGAGAAGATATCTTTCCGACTTCAATGGCAATCAGAATAAATCCCTGGATCAACAGATCACCAGAAATCTAATGCCCATAACTTGTAATATTATATTTTTCAAGAAAAGCATCCAGGCCTCCCTTGAACTTTTTTAATGAATCAGCCATGACAACATCATGTGGCAGAGAGTTCCACAGTCTCACCGCTCGTACAGTAAAGAACCCGCGTTGATGCTGATGGTGAAATCTTTTTTCCTCTAGACATAGAGGATGCCCCCTTGTCATGGTTACAGACCTAGGAGTAAAATGGTCACTACAAAGATCTCTGTACTGTCCATTCATATATTTGTACATTGTGATCAGATCGCCCCTAAGACGTCTTTTTTCTAGCGTAAATAACCCCAAGCTTGATAACCTGTCCTGGTACTGTAACCAACCCATTCCTTTAATGACCTTTGTTGCCCTCCTCTGCACCCGCTCTAGTTCAGCTGTGTCCTTCTTATATACCGGTGCCCAAAACTGTACACAGTATTCCATATGTGGTCTGACTAGTGATTTATAAAGAGGCAAAACTTTATAAATAGGTTAAAGGACTGAATGAACTTTCATCTGCATTGGTCATCCAGGCAGGGTCAGGTAAAGGGTGTCTAAGAAATACATTGTTTCAATCTCTTCTTAGTATACTAGCCACACTCATATAATGCCAAACTGCATAAACATAAAAATGCCCTGACAAACACCCACAAGAGTTTTTTTAAGCTCTTACTATCCCTTGCTATTGAACTATCCCTCCTCACACTGTTCCCCTCTCCCTAGACCTGTATGGGCAGCATGTAATCTGACTTCTCAGTTAGTTGCTAGTCTTAGTTGAAAACAGAGGCCTTAAAATGTAAAAAGTTTTCAATTTACATTCATTATTTTTTGTTGTTGTTATCATGCTGTAAAACAAAGCTGAACTTACCAGAAATCCAGGTCCAGTCTCCTGAAGGCAGATTTTCTCACTTGTGCTGGTTGAAAAAAAAAAACAGACTAAACACAGGAATTCCGGCCAGTACAGAGAGTCACGGCTCAATGTGTCCGTCAATCACAAGACTGCCTTCTCTCTGTGAGCGCTCAGATGGCCTGGGATACACAGGACTGTTTTCTGACTGTTTCCTGTTTTTTAAGAAAAAAAAAGTCAGAAAACAGGAAGTGCCGTGTTTGCCATGATAGCTAAAAAAAAAAAAATGTATATTGCAAATTTGCTTTATATCACATCTACTATTGATTTAGACTTTGAAAGTTATAAGGACAAGTACACTTTAACTATGCAGGGTTTTTTTTGGAACCCCTTCCTGCAGAGAGGAGTCGCGCTTTGACCCCCCTCTGAACTGCTTTATGCAGCCCGGGACCATGGCTATTGGCTATAGTGGGTGTGGCTATAGTGGGTGTGGACCATCGCCAAACCCACTAATTAGGACAGTTAACTGCAGCTGTCAAAGATGACAGCTGCATTTAAATGTCCTTTATAGCCCCTCTCCCTGGTGTCTAGTAGCTGAATCCCTCCCCCCTCCCCCCACGTTGTGATCACGGAGGGGGATCCCTTCCTCTTACCAGCCTGCGACTCGGCGTCGCAATGAAGCTGATTGAGAGAGTATAAACCTAGACTAGACAGTCTACAAATCCACCAGATTTAAACCAGCTCCCTTCCTAGGGAAACGAAGTGTTTCAGGATTTATAACATGAAAATCATTTTGATATCATTGCTATGAGAAATAACCAGGTGATTGGTGGTTTCAGAAAGGAAATGAGGGTAGGGATCCCAGTTTTTTTACTCCTGGCTTCATTTGACATTTTATCAGAGTAGTAAAAGAGTGGGACCCAAAGTTCAAAGGCAATGAATCACTAATATGGTATCTGAGCCTCAGTGATTCAACGGCATCATTTCCTCAGCTTGTCACTGCCTGAAAAAGCAGGAGCAGCAATAATGAGTCAACTAGATTAAGCCGGGTCACACATGGTGGTGAGTGCATGGGTCCTGCCCGCTGGGTTGGAGTCCTATGAATATATTATAATCCTTACAAATCTCAGCTCACTTTCATCATTTGCTTATACTTGTAAACTCGGTTTGATAAATGGGATATACTAGATTAGAAAAAAAATATAATTATTAAAAATATTTTAATTTTTCCAGAATCAGGGCCAATCTTGTCTGTAGTATAGTTATTATACCACATTCACTAGAATGCAGTCTCTGCAGTTAAAGGGGTGGTGTTACGAACTAGGTCTATAGCGATGTATTATGTGAAATTAAACATATTTCCAATGTACAAATATTTCTTAAAATGGAAAGATATAGACTAGAGAGATATATTGCTAATTTGTTTGATAACCTGTGGCCCTTGGTTAAGGCCTGCCAGGCAGCCACTAGGTTGGGTCACTCATACTGAGTTCTATCTCAGACAAATGATCTGTCCCATTAGTACTGGCAGTTGGTTTTCAATTCACATGCAGCAAGGGGGATTATGGGAAAGTGTCTGCACTGTCGCATGGCAATAGCAAGGTCACAGTTCAGAGAGGAAACCAGGAAGGGAACAGATCAATGCGGAAGAAAAATGGTGTTGTAAGTTACTTTACTAAAAACACCATATTTAAAGGGGTTGGCCACTTTATAGTAAAATTGTTCAGTGTACAGTATTAGTAAGTGTACTCACTGTATATACTGACAGCTGCTCCCTGTGTACCTCATAGAGCTTCCTCCAGGCTGTAGTGTCCTGCTCTGTTTCTATCCATGAGATGGCTAACATGGAGGAGCATGTGACCATGCCCCACCCCCCAGTGTCCACCACTGAGCCTGTATGTGCTTATGGGGGACACTGGGGGCGGGGCATGGTCACATGCTCCTCCTTATCAGCTATTTTATGGACAAAAACACCACAAAGCAGGGCAGAGCAGACTGGAGGAGGGGAGTCTGATTTAAGCTCTATGAGGTACACAGGAAGCTGCTGTCAGTATGTACAGTGAGTACACTTACTAATACTATACACAGAACTATATCACTACAAAGTGGACAACCCCTTTAATGTCTGTTACATATACCGTATTTTCTGGCGTATAAGGCAACTGGGCGTATTAGACGTCCCCTGACTTTCAAGAAGATTGTGAGGGGTTCGCCTTATACGCCAGAAAATGTTAACCCCTGCCTGACCGCAGCCCTGCTACGGTCAGGCAGGGGTTAACTGCAGCTAAATTAAAAAAAAAAAACAAACAGTTATCTCACCTGTGGCCTGTTCCCAGCCTCTGCGCACCCGGCAGCCGCGCGCAGGCAGTGTGACGTACACTGACTTTGCCGGGGATCCCCGAAGTCTCATCTGAGAAGTTCGGAGACGATCGGCTGCTGGGAGAGCAGCATCTGAACGTAGCATCAGATCTGCACCATCAAATCTTCAGATCTCCTGCGGATCCTGTACGTGTGAACGCACTCTAAGGGTACTATTAAACGGAAAGATAATCTGCCGAATCGGCCCGATTCGGCCGATTATCGCTCCGTGTAATAAAGACAACGATCAGCCGATGATCATTGTCATCGGCTGATTGTTGTATATAGGTTAGAACCCATAATTGTTGGGCGCCGACCGCGCACCGCTACGTGTAATAGCAGTGTGCGCCCGGCGACTGGCGATCTACATTACCTATCCAAGCTCCAGGACTGCTCCTGCGGTCCGCTTCTCCCCGGGTCCCGCGCGCTCTAGCTTCAGAGAGTCCTGTAAGCTGACCGCTCTGAAGCTAGAGCGCGCGGGACCCGGGGAGAAGCGGACCACAGGAGCAGCCCTGGAGCCTGAATAGGTAAAGTATACCATCTAAGCATGGACATCGGTAACGACCGTGTAATAGGCCCAGTAAACGAGCACCGATCTAGCAGATCGGCGCTCGTTTACAGTTGTTATCGGGCCCCTATCGGCTCGTCTTATAGTACCCTAAGGGGCCTATTCCACGGAGCGATAATTGGCCCAATTTGGCCGATTATCGCTCCGTGGAATAGGGAGAACAATCAGCCGATGATCGTGTCATCGGCTGATCGTTCATTTAGGTTCAGACCTAAAATCATTACTCACCACCAGCGCATCGCTACGGTGGAATAGCGGTGCGCGGCGGCGACCAACGATTTTAGCAGCACCATACATTACATGTCTGGGCTGCAGGTCTTCTCCTTCTCTCCCGAGGTCCCGCGCGCAGCAGCTTCGGAGCGGGGCTGTCTGAACTGACTGACCGCTCAGCCAATCACTGGCCGGGAACGCCACGGCCAGTGATTGGCTGAGTGGTCTGTCAGTTCTGACAGCCCCGCTCCGAAGCTGCTGCTGCTGCTGTAATAGGGCCCTAGAGGTAGCTTCACACGTACCGTACCGACTCGCAGCTGCGAGTCAGCTAGGTCCTGGCAGATCACTTTCACTACATACACACAGCGGTCTGAACGACCGCTGCATGTATGTAATTCTGCCGGCCGCTTAACCCCTTCTGTTGCCGCCCGACTCCCGCTCCCGCTCTGTATACATTGCCTGTCCTCGCTGCACGGGGTCCCGGTGTACTGCTCTCCCACCCGGCTAATCAGTGTGTTGCCCTGCTGCAGCCACTGATTGGCCGAGTGGGAGAGCAGTACGTGCAGCGAGGACAGGTAATGTATACAGAGCGGGAGCCGGGCGGCAGCCGAAGGGGTTAAGCGGCCGGCATTGTGTATGTAGTGAAAGTGATCTGCCAGGACCTAGCCGACTCGCAGCGTTATTAACGGTACGTGTGTCGGTACATGTGAAGCTACCCTAAGGGTGATTTGATGGTGCAGATTTCATGCTGTGTTCAGTTATTTAAAACAAATCTGCTGTGGATCCGCACCATCAGTATTTTTGCTCATTTTGCTATTTTGGTCAGTATTTTCCAACCAAAACCAAGTTTGGATTGAAAACATAGAAAGGCTATGTTCACACACTGTTGAAATTTAGTGGATGGCCACCATTTAATGGAAAATAACGTCCATTTCAAAACAACAGCCGTTGTTTACATAACCTTTCTGTGTTTTCAAAACACTCCTGGTCAGGGGCATAGCTAATGTCTTCTGGGCCCTGGTGGGAGAGGCCAACTTTGCCCCCCCCCTCCTCCTTTCACGACCAAGTGATGCTATTGGTGTGTATATATATATATATATATATATATATATATATACACACCAAGACAGATATTGCCAATAACACCAGCATATTCAGGGCCGTATTTACCACTAGGCACCCGTGGTCCGGTGCCTAGGGCAGCACCTTGCAGGGGGGCAGCACCAGGGAGCAGGGGGACAGAAAAAACTATTTTTTTGTTTTTATTTTTTTAGTTTCCCTCTTCCCGTTCAGACTTGCCAGTAAATCTGGTGTCTATTCCAGGGGGGTGGGGGGTATGGTGGTATTGGTCAGGTCTGGTGTCGCCAATAGTTGCGTGAAGATGGGGCGTCTTCAAGTTTAGTGCCTAGGGCAGCAGCAGCTGTTAATACAGCCCTGAGCATATTGGAAGAGAAAGTATTATCACCGTAGGTATTACCGCCATACTGTTACCGACCAAATCCTGTATACTGAGACCAATATTACCAGTAATACCAGTATATAGGAAGGAAACATTACCGCCACACCACAACCACTACCATCACCACCATATTGTTACTGACCAAATCCAGTATACTAATCACCTCATCCAGTCATATAGAGGTGGCCCCAGCTCTACACAGGTTCTATGCACCATATACATTACAGTCCAGTTATATCAGGTGACTCACAGGAGACGTCTTTTCTGATCGGAGTTCTTTCCTTTTTATCATCTTCTCCATCTGTCCTTTGCCGTTATGAGAACTTCTCCGAGCCACAAATCCACAGAATCTGCCAGACAGACATATTAGTCTCCTCACTCTGGCACCATCCTCATCTCTATACACACTGCACATCTGTATTGGCCCCTTTACACCCTCATTTAGTGGGTAGCCCTGACTCTATGTGACCCCCTAATAATATATGCCCCCTCTGTGTATTCCCTCTCCCCCTATGTTGCCCCCCCAAATAGATGGCCCCTCTCCCCCCATGTTGCCCTCCTTATAGATGGCCCCCTCTCCCCCCACCCTCCCTTATAGATGGCCTCCTCTCCCCCCTCCATATAGATGGCCCCCTCTCCCCCCTCCTTATAGATGGCCCCCTCTCTCCTCACACTCCCTTATGGATGGCCCCCTCTCCCCCCACCCTCCCTTATAGATGGTCCCCTTTCCCCCCCTCCCTTATAGATGGTACCTTTCCCCCCCTCCCTTATAGATGGTACCCTTCCCCCCCTCCCTTATAGATGGTCCCCTTTCCCCCCCCTTATAGATGGTCCCCTCCCCCCCCTCCCTCATAGATGGCCCCTCTTTCCCCCCACCCTCATAGATGGCCCCTCTTTCCCCCCACCCTCATAGATGCCCCCCTCTTTCCCCCCACCCTCATAGATGCCCCCCTCTTTCCCCCCACCCTCATAGATGCCCCCCTCTCCCCCCCCCCACTCTCATAGATGGCCCCATCTTTCCCCCCACCCTCATTGATGGCCCCATCTTCCCCCCCCCACCCTCATAGATGGCCCCTCTTTCCCCCCACTCTCATAGATGCCCCCCTCTTTCCCCCCACCCTCATAGATGCCCCCCTCTTTCCCCCCACCCTCATAGATGCTCCCCTCTTTCCCCCCACCCTCATAGATGCCCCCCTCTTTCCCCCCCACCCTCATAGATGGCCCCTCTTTCCACCCACCCTCATAGATGCCCCCCTCTTTCCCCCCATCCTCACAGATGCCCCCCTCTCCCCCCCCCCCCCCTTTTGCAGGCTGATAAAAAAAAAAAAAACTTAACTCACCTGACAAAGCGCTCCCACGATGATCCTCTCTCCTCCTGGTTTGTCCCCGACCTCGCGGGCCCCCCTTCGTGGCGGGCCCGGCCGCAACCGCGGTAGCTACGCCACTGCTCCTGGTTTGGGTTGAAGAATACTGAGCAAAAATACTGTGTGGGAACATAGCCTTATGAGCTCTACAAGGAAAACTATATTAATTGAGAAGAAAATACTTTCACTGTAGCATAGTAAATTGCCAGCAGAAAGAGACCACCTGGTTGATTTAGTCCCTTTCACTTTCTATTTTTACTGTATATTTTTTTTAATTAAAAACACTTCCATTTTAACAATATGAATTACACAATAAGTGTCTCATCTTAAACAATCTCCACTAGCTGCAGCGTTTTCCAGCGAACTGCACACTCCTTTGTTAGTACAATAAATATAAAGTAGGCGTTAGGCTCAATGCTGGAATTATGGTTGCACCCAGCTCTGGAAGTCACCTGTCTTTCATGATTTTTCATTAAAAAAATGCTTGAAGTTTTGTAAGTGATAAAGTCTGTTTACCTAGTACATACTAATATACATGGTCACATGGTGTCATACTACTATTTAATGTGCAAGGCAGGTGGCCATCCATATAGGGGAATTTCGTACATGAAAATTCCCACAATTTTTTATCAAATATTGTGCGTCATGTAAGTGTTTATGTGTGTATTAAGAAAAGTCATTTTATATTTGAAAAACTTTTTGCAAGGTGTCATTTCTTTTATTAGCTTTCATAATGATCTTCCTGATTTGTACCTGTTTGAATGATTAAAAATGGTTCTTTATGAATTAGGGTTCCACAGCTTATTATAAAGGGGTAATTCAAATCAACTGCTGTCAGAAAGTTTTATAGATTTGTAAATTACTTCCATTTAAAAAATTCATGCCTTCCAGTACTCATTAGCTGCTGTATGTCCTGCAGGAAGTGGTGTATTCTTACCAGTCTTTCACAGTGCTCTCTGCTGCCACCTCTGTCTGTGTCAGGAACTGTCCAGAGCAATAGAGGTTTTCTATAGGGATTTGTTAGTGCTCTGCAGAGTTCCTTCTCCAAACTAGCGAGAGCTCATCCATGTATCTACCATAGCACTGCAAAATGGGAGTCCAAATTGGGATATCTGGAGACAAAAGGAAAATAGTCTTCCCAATCAGACATGAAAGGCCCTGGAGACCCCGTTCTTTTGGAAATAGTTTTGACCATTAAAATAATGTGAGTTATAAAATAAAAAAAATAAATAAAAAAAGGCTGAGATTTTTATGAAACATTGTATATCTTCACAAAAGTTGCTATGACATTTTAAATGGGAATCCAATGCCTAGTATGTGGACTGCTAGTATATAATGAAACATCTGGTCCAAACCACATGCACTTGTCCATCCTAACCACATGTACTTATCCAAGATAGGCCGACCAGCCTCTAAACAAGAGGCTACAGCAGGCAGGCTGTAAAGCCAAGCACACAGCCTCTCACCCTGACGCAAGGGAGGTAGCACAATCTCCTCAACGGCTATACATGATATGAACAACAGGATCAAGTGGCCAAAAATATTTAATTTCTCTTGCCCCCAATGCATGACCCTCCTGAAAAAAAAAATGTACACGTCTTTTTTGTAGGCTTTAGTAGCATTAGCAGTGTCCATTGTACAGATCAGTTTCCATCAGTACACTTAACCTTTCTTTGTCAGAGTTTTTTTATAAAATCATCAATGTTTTTGAAGTTCGAAACTGCAGTTTAAAGTTTCCAAATTCCCTTTGGGGAAAAAAAGGGAATGTCCTATCCAAGTATCATATCGGCAGTCCTGTGATAGCAAAGACTTCAGGAAAGAAGGTTTCAGGGGTAGTGATTTCTGACAGCCTCAAAAATAGTCAGCGGTGCAACAAGGTGGTAGGGCAAGCTAATTGAATGCTGGGCTATATAGCTAGAGGTATAACCAGTAGGAAGAGGGAGACTGTGATCGAGCTGAAGTGAGACCACATCTTGAATACTGTATCCACTTTTGGAGACCTCCCCTACAAAAGGATATTGATAAAAATTTAACGGGTCCAAAGGGGGGCTAACAGTGGTGGAAGGTGTCAGGTATAAAACATATCAGCAAAGACTACTTGTCATTAGAAAAAATAAACTTATTATATGTTAGGCTATGTTTACACTTGGTATGAGACCGGCCGTTCCATGACCCATGCGGGTCACGGAACAGCCGGTCTCAGAAAATATCATCCCGGCAGGTACTGCAGTACCGGCCGGATGATCTTTAGTGCTGCTGGGTCCTGATGCAGGCGCATCAGTGCGCGCCCGCATCAGAACTCCCCACAGCACACAATGGAGTATACGGCCGGAGCCGCATGCTCCTTAGTGTGAACTGACAGGGTTCATTGAATAGCGGCCGCAGAAAACTGTCAGTTTTTTACGGCGCCGCTACGGATCCTGGCCGTAGTGTATATACTCCGTCCGGGATTCCCTCAGGCTGCAGCACTACGTAAGTAACGCAGAAATCACAGACGTTGCAACAACGGCACCCACAGGATCTCTATATATTAGCCACAGCAGAGTGCACCTGCATAGTGTGAATAAAGGTATTGGTGTGCTGGCCATTTAAGCATTGTTTTAGAAGAAACTGAACACAAGAATAAGGGGACACAATCCGAGATCAGTTGGGGGAAAGATCAAAAATAACATCAGAAAAATAATAAATAATTTTTCTCTGAAAGAGTAGTCGATACTTGGAACAACCTTCCAGCAGATGTGGTAGGTAAATCTACAGTAAGTGAATGTAAATCTGCCTGGGTTCTTTTCTGCCGACAATCTTCTATGTTTCTATTTTATCAGGTCGTCCTGAATATAGTGTTTTGCCAGTATTTCTATAACTTTTATGTGACACCTATGAAATATAAGTGGCTAGTCTATGCAATACTGAGAGAAAAGTCATACCAGTCAAAGAAAAGAATGTCAAGCATCTCAAGTATTAGAATTATGTTCTGAAATCATAGCAGTCATTGATGTTCAGAAAATAACGTGACATAAATCTTACAACTATTTGTCATGTTATATAGATAACAGAGACATAGCATTGACTAGTATAGGTGATGACATTAGTTATAGTTAGGGTTTGTTAAAGGGGGTTTCCACCCAAAATAGACTGATTGGCTGTTCAGCGCCCGCACTACACGGTGAAGAGGGCTGGAAGCAGATTGTCTTCGTTCACTGTGTGGCTGTGGTGTCATGTGACGAAGCTCAGCTCCTGTTCAAGTGTATCCTGAGGAAAACTCATTGCTCCATTATGGCTGGAAACCTCCCATAGGTCAGTCTCTTTTTTCACTACATTTGTAGGGTCTGTTTGCAGTATGCACCCACAAAGTTATTGTCACATACATCTATATCTAGATCTATATCTAGATTAAGAGGGTGGCAGTAGGGTGTTTCAAGGTCTAGACAGAAGTCGCTGTTGTCCATTTAGGTCTGATTCACTTACTAGGTAGGGGAAATTTTGTTAGGGTAGTAAAGGATTTTTTGTTTTTGTTTTTTAAAGTGACACTGTCACCGTCTTTTTGCATTCTGACTTCTCTTCTTAGATGTAAAGGGTAAATTTACCAATTTTCATACCTTATTTTATTACATAATACGTCACGGTGCTTGTTCAAAAAGTGATCTTTTGTCAACTGCAGATTCTGCTAAGTGGGCGAGGCTTCACAGCAACTGCGCCACGTAGCCCCACCCACAGCACCACCGTAGGCCATGCCCCTCCATGACATAATTGACAATTGACCATTGGAACAGGCTGGCCTAAAGGTCTTGGCCCCACCCTCTCGAGGTGGGCCAAACCAATGGGCGTTGAGGGGCTGGGCCTATGTGCCAATGATGTCACGGAGGGATGGATTCAAGTGGTGCAGTTTAGGTGAAGCCCCGCCTACTTAGCACAATCTGCAAATGATAAAAGATCACTTTTTACTTGAACAAGCACCATGACGTATGATACAAAATAAGGTATAAAAACTGGCACTTTTACCCTTTACACCTGAGTAGAGAAGTCAGAATGCAAAAAGGGGGTGACAGTGTCACTTTAAGGCATATCAATATGAGATATATCTTAAGCTGATCTAATTGTACTGTGAATTTATATGTTAGTGTACCGTATTTCTGTTATACAGAATAGTGCATTAGACTAGACTATTCCATACAGGCACCCAGTAAAAATTATCTATATACTTACTATACAGTAAATATATACATATATATTTTGACGTGTGTTAGGCTCAATAAACCACATATCTGTATATATATATATATATATATATATATATATATATATATTGCCATTGTTTATACCGTAGCATCCAGCAGAGGTTTACAGCAGGACATCTTATCTTTTCCACTCATTTAATAGGAAGCCTATAGTATTATTCCCAATGGCTCATGGTAGGCATGGCCCAGCAGGTTTACATTACGCCTCTGGGATCACAGCTGAGTTGAGTCATTCTCAGTACTGGTTTAGTACACTGATGCGGCTTCTTTTAGTGCTGGGAATTATAAAGCTTCATTATTCTTCTTTATGGTATTGGATTTTCAGATTACACATAAAGGTGAACGCGATCTTATCGAACAGATAATCAGAATATTTCAAGTTACTTATGAATCAACATGCTGTAATCTACAGGAAACTAGTAAATAACATGTGTGAAAATTACTAATCTGGATTAGCATCATCCCGCCTTGTTTGTCCATTAGCTTTATAATCAGAAGAAGATTATTAAAGGGGTTGTCCGGGATCAACTACTGATCAGTGATGCTGCCGGGGCTGTGGGGGGACATAACAGTGATGCATACTTACCTGTCCCTCTCCACCGCCGCTGCCAGTTCCTGGGCTGCCCACCCTCCGCCACTGTCAGCGCTTTCACTCACATTGAATAGGGGACAAGTAATTTTTAATTAAAAAACCACTTTAAGATCCCTATGATTACCCATTCTTCCTTCCTCCAACCCATCAACTTCAAGAACCAAGTTTTTCCTAGTGGTCTAATATATCCCGAACATCGACAGGAGTTCAATAGTCACTTTACCTATCAGTGGTTTTATTGTAATGGCTGTTCAGTGTAGCTTATAGTATGGCACACCATACAATGTACAAAAAAAAACACTATCTCATAGTAAATAAATAAACTACTAATAAACTGAACGTAGTTGGCGCTCAGCGACTGAGATGGGACACTGATGCAGCTGCTCATTGGCTGAGCAGCAAAAGCGAACATAGGAAATAGGAGAGCGGAGCAGTAAGTATAATTCTGCCCCCCTCCAAAAGAACACGGTCTGGCCCTAACCCCCTGGGAGCCAGACTGTCACTTTTTAAGATTTAATTGTTAATCAGGTAGCCTCCACTCCACCGAGCAGGGGGCACCTGGTTAAGAATACTCTGTCAGTAGGTTAATGCTGTACTAGCCAAAGGCAGCATAAACTAGTGAAGGAGAAGCTGAACAGAATGATGTATCACTTAGATTGTTCTGTGCAGCTGATCCAGAGATATCCTCCTAAAAAACATGGGCAATAAGTAGTCCTCTCCATTATGTGTGTGAGCTCAGTAGTCCTCAATATTCATGAGAAGCAGAAAACTCTGCCCACGAGCTGCTGATTGGCAGTTATCCATCCATGCTGTGTATAGGCAGTCACCTGTCAATCAGCAGCTTGAGGGCGGGGGGAGAATGTAGCAACAATCCTATTCTCCTGCATATTAGAAGAATGGCTGAATAGAATTTCTGTCACTTGTTTTTGCTGCCCTCACTTAAGGCAGCATAAACCTAGCGACAGATTCCATTTAAATACTCAAATCTCCCATTGTTTTCAATGGGGTTCAATACTCAAGTTGAGGACTGAAAATTGCTCAACTTCAGCAACAAGCGCTCAAGTATTTTGGTGCTCACTCACCTCTAGTAGGGATCCAACTGGCCATAAAAACTTTATAATAAGCACACTATTCATTTTTTTTATTAATAAAACATTTATTAAAATACTTTAGTTTCTCCTACAAAAATAGTTGACGCTGATACAGTGACTACGGGAGTGATAGCTTGAAGAATATAACGCCATACATTTCATGAATAGTTCCTCTAATATAGTAATAAGTAATACTTACAGAGTTTCAGTATTCATAAAAATATGACAACTATAGATATGCTTATAGGGATGAGGGCTCAATAGTTATGGAAGCAATCTATGACCTATGACCTCTTACCGGGTTTAAAGTCATTTTCATACACATGGTCCTTTTATATGGAAACCACTCACTTTTGGCCATATACACGCAAGTCTGTTATTTACATAAAAATAAATATGTTCCTACAGTCGTACATTTGCTCTGCTAGTCAGACCAAGTGTGTGTTTAGTTCATGGAAGGTGTTGTATCTGGGCAAAGGATCTTAGGGCTTCTCTGCGCTGAAAACCTGTGGTTAAAGGGGAACTTGGGCAAATGTTTTTTTCTTTCAAATCAGCTTGTGCCAGAAAGTTATAGAGATTTGTAATTTATTTCTATGTAAAAATCAGCTGCTGTATGTTCTGCGGGAAGTCATGTGTTCTTTCCAGTCTTAGCGTATGTGCACACTACGGGATCCCGACGGATTCTGCAGCTTGAACCCGCTCACGGACTCTGGCGGCTGTGCGTGTCTCCGCTGCTACCATAGACTCCATTCTATGGTTTGCCAGAATAAACCCGCTCAACCATAGAATGAAGCCTATGGTAGCAGCGGAGATGCGCGCGTGGAGAGGGTTGATACAACCTTGAGGACCACCTGGAAAACTGGGATACAGCCATAGCCATAGACTGTATCCCAGTTTTCCAGGAGGTCCTCAAGGTTGTATCCACCCTCTACACGGAGCGGGCAGACAGCGGGAATCAGAATCCGATAGTTTAGGTTGTTACGTACCCGAACCTCGGCCGGTTCGCTCATCCCTAGTGCACATACCCTCACACATTGCTCTCTGCTGCCACCTCTGTCCATGACAAGAACTGTCCAGAGCAGGAGAGGTTTTCTATGGGGATTTGCTACTGCTCTGGACAGTTCCTGTCACAGACAGAGGTGGCAGCAGAGAGCACTGTGAACACACTATTTCCTGTAGGGCATACAGCAGCTGATAAGTACTGGAAATTTTAAATAGAAGTAAATTATATATCTATGTAATTTTCTGACACTAGGTGAGTTGGGGAAAAAAAATATCAGAGTTACCCTTTAAGTAAGGGCACTTTGTTCTGAGTGAAGAGATTTCACAAACGAGGCTCTAAATGACAAGATGGTGACTGTGCTTTTTCTTTTGAGAGGTGTCAATTGTAAGTGCCATGCAAGTAAAATAAGATGCAAAGCGGACATCTTTTATTGGTATGTGAGTCCCACTGTATTACTTATGTCTCCGCACCTACATCCCTTTATATCTTATGTCAAAAAAGCTGAGACTCCCCCGAAATCCTGGATGAGCATGAAAGTCCCCCACAAGAAATAAGTCTTACAGTATGCGTGCTATGCTCATTGTATACCACAATCAGAAGAGGATATAACATGTAAGGCTGGGACATTAGGTGCGATGCATCGGATTGTACAGGGTGTGACATGGAGATGTCTGGTCACATGATCCCTGTCGCTGCCAGAATTGCTGTGTATCCCCAGCCTAGGCAGATGTTTCTTGGACGTGGTCAGAGGGACTATTAATGGCTGTCATTAGCTATGAGGTCTCTTCGACAGACACAGTCATCAATATACTTTAGCAGGTTATGGCCGCCACTGTTTTGGGGTTCTGCCCAAAAAATCCTTTAATATATTGTGAACAATAACTATAATTTTTGGTATTGTTATGTACTGTAGAAAACATTGTTCTACTAACTATCTGTGTAATTTGTAGCGTGAACAGATAGCAAAAGCTGATTGCGCCATCTACTGACTGTTTTTAGGTAAAGCATCCCAATGAAAAACCTTGATGCTTATTGCTGTATTTGCATCTCTCAAATTGCTGCAATAAACATAAAAATTATTAAAATACCCAGAATATTTCTATTCTTTATGCAGTGTTGCCATGTTCACCTGCATGAGACAATGTTGTAGGACCTTGGACCACTGCTAGGGATAGAGGAACGAGGGCTGGTCAATACTAAAGAGACTGTGGTACTAGCATAAGCTCTGCACCCCCCTCAAACAACTGATTAACATGGTATCCAATGGGATCTCCCATCAATCTAATGTTAAGGATAGGCCATCAAATTAATAAGGCTGGTTAACCTATTTAACTCCATATTTCAGATCAGTGAGTGAAATATGGAGTTAAATAGGTTAACTAGCCATTGTAGTTAGAATAACAGATTACAGTTGGTCATAGACAATTTGTTTATTATCAGTAATAACGAAACTGAAGCCAAGTGCAATAAACATGTATACAGATGCTGAAACATTCCCATAGGAGCATATACAAGTCTGACTGCTGGGGGTCCATTGCTGGTCCTAACAACCCAGTAACCAAGAAAGTGGTGTGCATATTCTGTCATTTTCCTACATATGAGATATACAGAGATGAAAGAAACAATAAATGTGCAGGTACTGCCACTTTTTTGTAGAAAGGATTCATAAAAACTTTATTCATCCTATATGATTATAGCGTTTGAGAACATTTTTTGGCATGTGATACATATCATTATGTTTACCTATAAGTGCCTTGTGTTACTAATAGAATTCAGAATATCATATTAAAGGGGTTGCCCAGGAGAGATTCATACTTAACCAAGCTGCTGGGGTCGCTGAGGACATGTCAGTAATGTATACTTACCTGCCCCGCTCCCCCGCCGCTTCTCGGGCTGCCCGCTCTGCACCGCTGTCAGCATTTTCTTACCACCCGATGACTTCCTGTTCCTGTTAGAGAGGGCCAGTCAGCATTGACTCTATGCTGAGTGCCATTTCCGGTGTGAGTGGCACATTAACGATTGATTTCAAAATGCTGACAGTATGGCTCAGAGCGGATAGCCCGGAAACCAGCAGCAGTGGAGGAGCAGGACAGGTAAGTATACATTACTGACATAGCCATGCTGCCGGGAACAAGTGTAAATTTTTCCCGGGAACCCCTTAAATGGAAAAAAAAACCATTTGTGTGTTGCAAATTCTTTTATTTTTATACTTTTACACATCGGCTGAATTACCGATTGAGATGGGACACCTTTGTAGTCAGTGATTGGCTGTTCAGTTCCTGCTGATACAAGTAGGCCTCTAAATTAAGAAGTAGTGGTATGAGCCGGGGACTGGATGACATTACACTGGGAGCTGCCAGTGACTGAAGTTGGTGAGTATGCCTTTTTTAAAAATTTTATATTGTGTACATTAGGTGCTTAGATAATCCCTTCATAGGGAGCTAGTCACCAGGATGGAGCTTATAAAAGCACTAGCAGTACTCAATAGATGTATTGATGTTTCCTACCAGCCCCATTCACTTTAATAGAGCTGAGCTGAAAACCAGGCACAACCCATGGACAAGTCTTTTTGGGCAACCCCTTTAGGTGGTGGAATCCCAGCAGTCATATGAAAATGTATTAAACTTTCTTGTAATGGTAGAGACCAACATCAGGCATAAAGGAATTTGTGGCTCTCTTCCAGGGCAGTACCGTCCATCAGATCCAGTTATCTTCATTCACCAGGATACAACTCCATAACTAGTGATTATACTATATAAAAATAGGTGCTTGAGCCCACGCACAACATCTGTGTACTAACAATACACACAAAAAATGGTAGACTGAAATGCCTTCTCTCTATAGACTGTGCTGAATACGGTCACAATAGCGGCATATGCCAGGTCTGCCGTATTAATAAACAACTAATATACTGCCTAGAATATAATATAATGTACAGAATAGTATTACATGTCTACTATAAATAAATAGAATTAAATAAAATAGTATCTGTGAGCTATGATATATTATTGCATATGACCTTCCTTTATGTGTTGTAGCTGCAAGTAACAGAGGATTCATAGGATGACCATACAGTAAAGGCATTCGGCCGATAATTGTCCCGTGTATTAGAAGACAATGATCAGCCGACATGAACAACGTTGGCTGATCATTGTCCGTCCTTGTCATTCAGCATGCTAAAAGACAAATGACTAAGATAGCAACGATCTGCTGCTGTCGCTCTATGGAATAAGAGAAGGGGCAGCAGAGCGCTGCTATCCTCTATGGGCTGCCTGGACGATCTAGCGATCACCGAGGCAGCACCCCCGCAGCTCCCTGCATTCCCTTCCCCCAGCACTTACCCTCTCGCTGCCGATGTGTGTAATAGCGCCGGAAGTGAGCGGGGAGCGAGGAGCAAGTGATAGAGGATTATTTCTAAATATAAATAAACACTTTGGGGTAGATTTATCAAACTTGTGTAAAGTAGAATTGTCTTAGTTGCCAATTGTCTTAGCAACCAATCAGATTGCACCTTTCATTTTACAAAGAGTCTGTGAGGAATGAAAAGTGGAAACTGATTGGTTGCCAGGGGCAACTGAGCCAGTTCTACTTTACACCAGTTTGATAAATCTCTCCCTTTGAATAGTATTTCTGTAAGAAATTTCACCATTTTAGTAACCTTGTGATGTCTTTTTACTAGCCCTTATACTCTATTGATCTGACTGTAGTATACATCTAACAAAATGACAATAAATAGAAGGGTTTTCTGGGACTCCTACCACTGATGGCCTATTCTCAGGTTCAGCTCAGAGCTTCATCTTTGGCATATAAAAAATAAATGAGCCTGAAAGCCGAGGGCTCCATTCTTTGTGTAGTGGCCATGCCTGGTTACTGCAGGTCAGCTCGCACTGACATTAAAGGGGTACTCCAGCGGGGGGGGGGGGGGGCACTTTTTTGCTGGGATCGGGGAGGAGGTGGCTGAGGGAAAAGACGTCCACTCACCTTCCCGATTCAAACGGCAGGTCCTGCATCGTGGCGCTCCGGTGCCCGACGCGGGCCCGAGACATGACAGAGGCGGGATCTGAGCAGACTTGAAACGGATCCAGCCTCCTTCACTGACTGACTAAGCAGACCTGAGACGTCACGTCTCGGGCCCGCGTCAGACACCCGGAAGTGGCCGGGAACCGGGCACCGGAGCGCCACAGTGCGGGACCCGCTGCTGGAACCGGGGAGGTGAGTGGACGTCTTTTCCTTCAGCCACCTCCTCCCCTGTCCCAGCAAAAAAGTGCCCCCCCGCTGGAGTACCCCTTTAATGGGAGCTATGCTCCAGTATTCCAGGATCACCCCCACTATGAAGCCATCTTTATCTGGCCCTGTTCATTGTTTATACTGTATGCCAGAGTATTCAGAACATCCATCAATGTGAAAGTCCTGCAAAACACCCTTACTAAGGCAAAGTTTTTCTTATTTCAAATCAACTGGTGTCAGAAAGCCATATAATATGCCCTGCAGGAAGTGGTGTATTCTTTCCAGTCTGGCACAGTGCTCTCTGCTGCCACCTCTGACTGTGACAGGAACTGTCCAGAGCAATAGCAAATCCCCATAGAAAAGCTCTCCTGCTTTGAACCGTTCCTGTCCTGGACAGAGGTGGCAGCAGAGAGCATTGTTTCAGACAGGAAAGAATACACCACTTCCTGCAGGCCATACAGCAGCTGATAAGTACTTGAAGACTTGAGTTTATAAATAGATTTAAATAACAAAACAGCCCGGACGTATTATAGGATATTAGGAGATATTTACAAAGGGTCAAATTATTGCGTAAAAATTAGCAACTTTTTAGCATGACAATGGGGGACATTTACAAAGGTTACACTTGAGGCGTACGACAGGGAGAAGGCGCAGATTGGCCTCCTCCTGCGCCTTATTTCTCATGATTTATGCCTGCTCACAGGCATAAATCACGATCCAAATCTACACCTGCTTCCAGCAGGTGTGGATTTGGTACGCCAGGTGCAGGTTCGGGGGCCCAGCTGGCCAGATTCAGTAAGAGGCATGCGCCGCTAAGTGAATTCGGCCGGGGGAAAGGGGGGCGGGGCCTAATTTAAGTTTGGTGGACGAGTATGTCGGTCTTGATTAATCCCCCCCATTGTGCAAGAAAGTAGATCTGATAAACATCCCACTCCTGACTGATACGCAGGATGGGGGCATTGTGTGGAAGTAACTTCAGAGATCCCCCTTGTTTTCCCTGGTAGGTTTTATTGTTTAGATAACACATCTGTAAACAATAGGCCGACCATGGAACCTTCCCTTCAAGAGGAAGGAACATCTGAATAATAACTGACACAGTCTTTCTGTCCAATGAGATTGAGTCATTAAAAAAACTAGATTACCCTACTCTTATCCAATCAAATGTTCTTCAATGTTACCCAATGAAGTAAAAATACTATAAGAACTGGGTGAAAGTCTGTAGAGGTTATGAATGTAGGGAGGTAAAGCTTCTGGGTATTGTGGTACATTTATTCATAACCCTGTTATATAAGAGCTATAACCACTTGCTGATATTCTGGGACTAAACCTGAACAAAGGCTTCGTCTTTAGATAAAAACTGTGGTTGGACTGCGATACATAAGATCTCATGTACATTAGATGTACATATATAACTGGAAAGATTAAAAAACACTGGGGGCGCACATAGGGGGAGATTTAGCATATATGGTGTAAAGTGAAACTGGCTCTGTTGCCCCTAGCAACCAATCAGATTCCACCTTTCATTTTTCAAAGAGTCTGTGAGGAATGAAAAGTGAAATTCTATTGGTTGCTAGGGGCAACGGGGCCAGTTTCACCTTACACCATGCTTGATAAATCTCCCCCATAGTATATTACTGCAAACCAGGAATTCAGATTAAAATAGTGGCTTCAGAGCCGCTCACCTGGGGTGGTCGTGCTACGAGCCCAACACCGCGATCGCATAATCAAATATATAGCCTCTTGCAGCAAGTCCGCGGGGCGGGGGGATCCCGATAGAGAATCAGAAGAAGGTTGTGCAGGCTGGAGGTACAACCGTGCAAAAGGTCCGGGACTTTGGTGGCGCTGACGGCATCCGATGGATTTCGCTCCTTAAATGATGGGTGTAGTAGTGGTGGATGTAAAATCAGAACTTTATTGCAAGAATTACGCGTTTCAAGGTACAGCCTCTTCATCAGATTAGTATAGCAATAGGATCTACAATCTGGATATTTATACAGTAAAAGACCGGGAACCCAGAGTTTGAATAGCCCGGGAAACATTCTCATTGGTCATTTGCATAAACACTTAAAACGTAAAATATTAAATGAGAAGTAATAAAAATAATAAATTTAATAAATATAATAAAGACACAGACACAGTGTTGTTGTAATTTATTATTTTTATTACTTCTCATTTAATATTTAACGTTTTAAGTGTTTATGCAAATGACCAATGAGAATGTTTCCTGGGCTATTCAAACTGTGGGTTCCCGGTCTTTTACTGTATAAATGTCCAGATTGTAGATCCTATTGCTATACTAATCTGATGAAGAGGCTGTACTTTGAAACGCGTAATTCTTGCAATAAAGTTCTGATTTTACATCCACCACTACTCCTCCCATCATTTAAGGAGCGAAATCCATCGGATGCCGTCAGCGCCACCAAAGTCCCGGACCTTTTGCACAGTTGTACCTCCAGCCTGCATAACCTTTTTCAGATATACATAACAAATTATAGTGGAAATCTCCACCAGTTCATAGCGGACGTATATTTTTAATGCCGCACTGGAAGCAACAGATGCACCCACATACAGTACATTGAGATAGGTGCCACTGTCATGGCATTTAAATCCAGCCCCATATTCTAAACTTTATTTACACTTGCTAATAAAGTGCTTGTATCCCCAGATATTCCAGGAATAATGGTAGTATAGCACCACCTGCTGCTTCTCTTCCATAGCTTAACTAAGTAGATTCCACTAAGTACATGTTAAGGCTTAAGGCTATGTTCACACTGCGTAAAACTAGGGCCGTAGTTTTGCGGGGTGGGACATAGCTTCATTTTGAATGGGATCCCGGCTGGAGCGTACACACATCGTATACGCTCCAGCCGGCGGAATCTGTGCAGCGCCGGAAAAAACTGACAGGTCAGTTTTCTGCGGCCGGAATTCAGTGAATTCCGGACGCAGAAAGACCTGTCAGTTCACACAGTGAAGCAAGCGGCTCCGGCCGCTTGCTTCACTGTGGGCTATGGGAAACTCTGATGCGGGAGCATGCTGATGCGCCTGCATCAGAGCTCTGCGGCCGGAAAGATCACCCAGCCGGTACTTAAGTACCGGCCGAGATGATCTGGCCAGAGACCGGCCGTTCCGTGACCCGGCCAGGGTCACAGAACGGCCGGTCTCATACATAATGTGAACATAGCCTAAAGGAGATGCTTAGCAAGAGCAACTGCAATGTCCTCTTCTGCCAAGCAAAGAAGATGCTGCAGAGGCGTCGGGGTCATCACACCTCTTTATACCTGTTGGAGCATAGAGAGAAGCAATACTAAGCATGAGTGTCCTCCTTAAATGTACCAAAGAGAGAGAGCCAGTGGTACAACACTAACATTACTTTTAGGCTGCAGTCACATGTTCTGTAGTTTTGTCCGTAATAGCCGATCTGCAAATTCAAGGCCCATTGATTTCAACTGAGCTGTTCACACTGACAAGCTCTAGCACGGACTGGAATTGTGGCATAGAATGTCCCACAGAAGTCTACAGGAGCGTTCGTAATTTTTTGCGGATCCAGAATTTTTTTAAGGATGAAACGCCTGTAAAGTTTGCAAATCCATAAAAAATACGGGTGATTGCCACTAATTTAGCTATCACCTTCCCCTTTTTTGTTGATCTGCCAAAAATACAGATGGGTACAGATGCAACACAGATGCATTACGGACTTTTTTTTTTTTTTTTTTGCAGATTGTGGATGATTGCAGACATCAAATACAGTCCTGAAAAACTTGTTTCAGTGTAGATTCAAAAAATGGTCAGAATTATGTGCTGGGTTGAACAACAAATAAAATTTTTCATGGACCAACCCTTTAAAGCCAATCTGTGCCCACAATCTGACCCTCCCAAAATCACTTATACCGTCGGATAAATGCTTTTAATCCAAGATCTGTCCTGGGGTCTGTTCGGCAGGTGATGCAGTTATTGTCCTAAAAAACTACTTTTAAACTGGCAGCCCTGTGTCAAATTGGAGTGACCTACAGTGTCCATGCCCCAGGATTGCGCCCATCCGCCCCTCCTCCCCGCCCTCTTCACCATTCTTCCTATTCATCATCTGTCTGAACACTGCACAGGTGCCTTAACGATCCAACACATGTACAGTATTCAGACAGGTGATGAACAGGAGCATTCCTAATGGTGAGGTGGGCGGAGAGGAGGGACAGAGGGGTGTCACAATCCTAGGACACGGGTACTCTAGGCCACGCCAATTTGACACAGTGCTGCAAGTTTACAAGTTGTTTTTTAAGACAATACCGGAATCACCTGCTGAATGGACCCCAGGACAGATCTTGAATTATAAGCAGCTATCTGATGGTACTAGCGGTTCCGGGGGCCAGATTGTGAGTACAGAGTCACTTTAACTATTTAAATGTTGATCTGACAGCAAATACCAGATGGATGTGGCTATGACTTTGACCTGCTGCTTGCTATGTGTTAAAGTCTAAACCACCTCTAAAAACAATGCTGACCTCCATTGCTATATACTAAAACAGTCTAAAATCTTTTATGGAGGTGCAAGACAAGGAATGTGGTTATCTGAGTCTACTCACCCTCCCCAGTATGTGACACCCATCTGTTGTATAATTATATTTATGGCAGTAAGGTTCCCATACACTTTATACTAATGTTAACCGAACCTGCCGCTCATCAGTATAAAGTGTAGGGGGCTCTCTTGAGACACATGATGTCGGTGGAAATAGGGGTTTAGACAAGATAGAATTTTAAAGCTGGACCCCTTTGTTCTCGGAGAGATAAGCTGCCGCCACTGCTGTCAGACTCCGTCTTACCTCTCTCCTCCCCAAAATTCGTCTGTGCTAAACGTTCCCGTGTATGGGGAGGACAGGAGAGAGAACTGTCGGCAAAGCAATCATTTGCCCGACAGTTATTGAAGGTGCGCGCCCACCTTTAGTCAGAAAATGTATTGGACTTCTATTGATATTGACAGCTATTAGATGATACAATACATTGGCAGCAATGCACATAAACAATATTTGCAGTAGGACCCCGATAGTAGACAGCAAACCTTCCCACCCACGGACAGAGTCACCTAACCAACGTCTTCATTTTCCTGAGCCTCTTCCTAAGAGATACAACAGCAATAATATTACTAGATGCACATACAAATAATATATTGGTCATAATGTAAGTTATCAAAATATAATATTTTCTATATACACATTCTCCAATAGCCTCTTAGCATCCAAGTGCGGATAATTTAAATGAAGTGAATACATCCTTCTTAAGCTGTCCTGTAATAGCAATACTCGCCATAGTATCTGCAGAACAACTTGTAGATGAGTGAGGGTAATAATACTGCATCAAATGATGCAAAAAATTCTATAAAAAATTACATGTTGGAAAATGTTATAATAAAAAAATTAGTGTTACAGTCCCAATGGTATCAATGTTTCATCCACCTTCCGTCATCATTACTCAATGGTGCAGCTTATTCTTTTTGGTAACAGCAGCATGAAACCTGCCTGCAGGTATTGTAGCTTCATTGTAATCTGTGAAAACACACGGATATCGAGTGTCAAAGAAATAACCTGAGTAGTCATGATAAAGCTATATTCATTCTCATATTTGACTGTGCCATACTCATTAATTACATTGATAAGTGCCCAGTTTAATCAGTACAATACAGTACAGAACAGCACTATATACTGTACAGGACATTTTAAAGAAATGTTCAACAAAACCAGCAATTATAGTACAGTAGTCACTGTCTCCTCACTCATCCTGTACAGATTCCCCCCATCCCGGCACTGTACGGGATGGGAGATGGTGGTGCACTGGCTGTACTACTACTGTACTGTATATGCACTCCAGCAGTCTTATACAGTACAGGATGGGAGATGGTGGTGCACTGACTGTACTACTACTGTACTGTATATGCACTCCAGCAGTCTTATACAGTACTGTACAGGATGGGAGATGGTGGTGCACTGACTGTACTACTACTGTACTGTATATGCACTCCAGAAGTCTTATAGAGTACAGGATGGGAGATGGTGGTGCACTGACTGTACTACTACTGTACTGTATATGCACTCCAGCAGTCTTATAGAGTACAGGATGGGAGATGGTGGTGCACTGACTGTACTACTACTGTACTGTATATGCACTCCAGCAGTCTTATACAGTACAGGATGGGAGATGGTGGTGCACTGTCTGTACTACTACTGTACTGTATATGCACTCCAGCAGTCTTATACAGTACAGGATGGGAGATGGTGGTGCACTGGCTGTACTACTTCTGTACTGTATATGCACTCCAGTAGTCTTATACAGTACAGGACGAGAGATGGCGGTGCACTGACTGTACTACTACTGTACTGTATATGCACTCCAGCAGTCTTATACAGTACTGTACAGGATGGGAGATGGTGGTGCACTGACTGTACTACTACTGTACTGTATATGCACTCCAGCAGTCTTATTCAGTACTGTACAGGATGGGAGATGGTGGTGCACTGACTGTACTACTACTGTACTGTATATGCACTCCAGCAGTCTTATACAGTACTGTACAGGATGGGAGATGGTGGTGCACTGACTGTACTACTACTGTACTGTATATGCACTCCAGCAGTCTTATACAGTACTGTACAGGATGGGAGATGGTGGTGCACTGACTGTACTACTACTGTACTGTATATGCACTCCAGCAGTCTTATAGAGTACAGGATGGGAGATGGTGGTGCACTGACTGTACTACTACTGTACTGTATATGCACTCCAGCAGTCTTATAGAGTACAGGATGGGAGATGGTGGTGCACTGGCTGTACTATTACTGTACTGTATATGCACTCCAGCAGTCTTATACAGTACAGGATGGGAGATGGTGGTGCACTGGCTGTACTACTTCTGTATTGTATATGCACTCCAGTAGTCTTATACAGTACAGGACGAGAGATGGCAGTGCACTGACTGTACTACTACTGTACTGTATATGCACTCCAGCAGTCTTATACAGTACTGTACAGGATGGGAGATGGTGGTGCACTGACTGCACTACTACTGTACTGTATATGCACTCCAGCAGTCTTATACAGTACTGTACAGGATGGGAGATGGTGGTGCACTGACTGTACTACTACTGTACTGTATATGCACTCCAGCAGTCTTATACAGTACTGTACAGGATGGGAGATGGTGGTGCACTGACTGTACTACTACTAACTCCATCTAAAGGTTAAAAATCCCTAACAGGCAAGGCGGTGGGGGGAACATAGTAAAGAATTATACTCACTCATTCCCTGCCCCCCCCCCCCCCCCAAGTGTCCTTACAGCCTTAAGTCTCCTGGCTTCCTCCAGTTCCGGCATTGTCACTACTGGCTGAGCAGGTATCTCTCAGCTGAGTCATGACATTGCAGGAGCAGGAGGCCATTAGGGTCTAGGAATGGTGGCACTGCAGCTGTGGGGGCACAGGTTTGGGTAAGTATAATTCTTTATTATGTTCCCCTAACCCTTGCCCCCTGTGATTGACCGGAGTTCTCCTTTAACTATGTCTCATACTGTGGTACTCACACTGTGCTATGATGAGAGAACACCACATGTGGAGACTTATAGGCCATTCAGGCTCAACTGGGAATTTTGGAAAGAAAAATATGCAAAGCAGCTCTCTGGTGTCACGTTTTAGCTTTGCCTTCAAGTCAGTGTGTGACTCCTTAGAACATGACTGGGAACGTAAGCCAAGCCAGCAAACTTCTCACAGGAAAAGTTTACCCATATGTAGACAACAAATTCCCTTTGGTCCCATGACAAAAAGCTTCTCTGCAGTCAGAACCATCCTGCCCTGTCCTGATGAGGAAAAATAACCCAGAAACAGCTGTCTATAGATTGATAAACTCACCTTCTGGAGACTTGTCTTACATTCCCAATCACGTTCTAAGGCTTCTTATTGGAGTCAAACACTACCTCCAAAAGATATAGTAACATCAAGATCTGCTTTGCATATCCTTATCCCCCATGCTTTTATGTAATTATTTGAGTAGGGGTTATTTGGCTTGAAAACTAGACTAAACAAGTCAGTTTAGTGATTTGAAAGAAAAATCTTTTGGTGAACAACCGCAGACCTAACCAATATAAGGTCTTCCATTACAAATTACAAATAAGAAAGCTTACGCAGAAATAAGTGCTCTCTGCTCTCTACTGTGCACCTGAGGTCAAGTAAGCAAGGTGAGCTGGGCTTTGTGTGTTGGTTTGAAAGATACTGACTGACGGCACATAACTGATGAAAAATTACGTATTGCAAAAATGTAGCGTGAGCCTAAATCACCGAAAATGGCCGTCTGTTATCCTTCATCTATAGGCCGCTTGAGCTAAACATCTACGGCAACCTAAAATCAGGAACGATAAAGACTAGAGATGAGCGCTACTCGAGCATGCTTGAGTCCGATCCTTCGGCATTTGAATACCGGTGACTGAAGAAGTCGAATGCAGCTGCAGGGTGTCCAGAAAAACATGGATACAACCAAAGGCCTATGGCTGTATCCATGGTTTCCCGGACTCTCTAGGGATGCATGCAACTTCTGCAGCCACCGGTATTCAAATGCCAAAGGATCGGAATCAAGCATGCTCGAGTAGCGCTCATCTTTAATAAACACCAAACATTTACCTTTAGGGAAAATGAGTTTCTTCCATTTTCCCTGTGGGATCGGTACTGAGGCTCTCCATTTCCTTTCCTTTCCTTTTTCTTCTGTGTGCTTTTCTGCAGTGACTGTAAAAAGGATGAATTATAGTTAAAGGTGGCTCCAAATACAATGCAGAATTGTATCAAAATGCCTAACACGGCAATGTTGGTGATCCTTTAAGGGGCTTAAAAGTGGATGGGATGAGAGGCACTACCAGGTACAGCCACCATCACATGGCAGAGTTGTGACTGGTAAGCAAAAAAGAGGCCACAGCGCTCTTAGGAGCACCATGGCCCCCCAAACCAACTGATCATCAGGGGTCGTGGGGGTGGGACCCTCATCAAGTGATATTAATGGCTTATTATTATTGAAACAGCTATTCAATTTCAATAATAATAAGTAACCTATACCTCCGTAAGCATGATTAAGGGCAGCCCGGGCATCCAGCTGCCCTCCACTTCCTAGGATGACTGTGGTTCAGTTCAGTAGTCTGTTTATGTGGAAGCAGTTCCCGCTCACTGGCATCCTCCTCCCAGGGTAGCCAATAGGGAAATGTCTACTTGTCTAAAGGTAAATCAATCTGGTCATTCACATCCACTATGACAATAAGCCATATGCCACCTACACATTTACCAAACCACCATCTTTGTAGTCCAACAAAATTATTTGGATCTGCCTGCCAGGTGTGCTTTTTTTTTGTTTAGAAGAAGAACAATACGGTATAATAAGATCTACTTCACTGCACAATGACAATGTCTGGAGAAAGAACAGAGCTCTACAAGGACACATCAGTTCCACCATGTCAACAAGAACCTGAAAATGATTTATGTTACACGTGTTTTGCTTGTGTCATAGTTTCTTGTTTGTGCACTGTTACGCCTGGAGTAGTGGATCCACTGGACCGTCACTAGCGATGGCACTAACCTCACCAGGGAGCGGAGTCTAAGGGGCCGCTGGTTTTCACCAGAGCCCGCTGCAAGGCGGGATGGACTTGCTGTGGCAGGCGACCCCCAGGTCGCTACCCCTGGCTTGGTTGCTAGTGGCGGCAGGCGAGGTGTGGCAGGAGCAGTAGGCAGGAGATAGTGCCGGCAGAGGACTGTAGACGTGACCGCCGGTGGCGGACAGGACTCAGGAACAATGGGAAGGCAGCGGGCAAGGACTAGGGACAAGGACTGAAGACAGGAACAAGGGACAAGGACTAAGGTCAGGAACAACAGGGAGCTGGGCCAAACGCTATGGGAAGCATGTAGAGGCTCCAACACCTGTAGTGGGGCAGGGCTGGAATATATAGGGAGTGATTGAGTGCATACACCAATTAGGAGCGGACTGGCCCTTTAAACCTGAGACAGCCGGCGCGCGCGCGCCCTAGGAGGCGGGGACGCGCGCGCCAGCCGGCACAGACGGAGACAGGAGCGGGGCGGGCGAGGTAAGGCGCCCCCCGGGGCCGAACATGTAGCAGCGCCGGGTCCCTGCACAAGGACCCCGGCAGCTGCATGGAGAGGTCGCGGCGGCGGTCCGGAGCACGGGACGCCGCCGCGGCCGTGACAGTACCCCCCCCTTTGGCCTCCTCCTCTTTCTTGCCTGCAGATGGAGGCAAATCGGTGATGAAGTCCCTCCCTATGTGGTGAGGGGATGTGGATTTGCGGATGAAACCCTTCTGTAAGTTCTCCCGGATATAAGAGGACATAGCCTCAGTCTTGGGTACCGAGAGAGGGTACACCCGACCTTGTGGAGGAGAAGTTCCAGGAAGGAGGTCTATGGGACAATCGTACGCCTGATGAGGTGGTAGAGAGTCCGCCTCCGTGGCAGGGAAGGCATCAGGCAAATCTTGGTATTCCGCCGGTAGGCCGGATAGAGGCTTGGCGGGGTCGGGTGACAACATAGAGTACTTGGGCTGAGGTGACCTCAGACACTGGTTGGAACAGTCCTGACCCCAACTAAGAATCTTCCCGGTTCTCCAGTCCAGCTTAGGGGCATGTAATTGCAGCCAAGGGAGTCCCAGGAGGATGGTGGAAGAAGAATGGGGCAGGACGTAGAAGGAGATCTTTTCCAGATGTGAAGTGCCCACCTGGAGGACAAGAGGTGCGGTCTGCTAGTGCACATGGTCGGTAAGAATCTCGCCCGTGACCGAGGAGATAGTCAGGGGTCTGGCCAGTGGGGTTTCGGGTAGCCGCCATCTCTGGACCAATGTAGCTGCAATAAAACTGCCTGCTGACCCAGAATCGAGAAAGGCAGTAGTCTGGTGAGTTTGTCCTGAGGGTGTCTGGATGGAGACTGGCACAGACAATCTTGGAGAGGTGGCATTCACACTTAGGGAGACCTCTCCCACCGGACCTAGGTGCTGGCGTTTCCCGGATGCTTGAGGACGTTGGGGACATCTCAGCCGAAAGTGATCCGAACCACCGCAGTAGAGGCAGAGATTCAGCTCCAGACGACGAATTCTTTCATCAGGCATCAGGTGAGCCCGTTCCACCCGCATAGGAATCTCAGGAGTCGACTGGGACACCGGAACGTCAGGATTCTGGAAGACCGGCGCCAGCTGGTGATGGCGACGGGACAGGCTTAGTCGCCGTTCATGCCAGACCTCCTCCTCTCTCTCAGAAAAACGAGTATCGACCCTGGTGGCCAGTAGGATGAGTTCGTTCAGGGAGGTAGGTAGGTCTCGGGCGGAAAGCACATCTCTCACCCGACTGGACAGGCCCTTCTTGAAGGTGGCTATTAGAGCGGCCTCATTCCAGTCTAATTCTGCTGCCAGGGTGCGGAACTGGATGGCGTAGTCACCAACAGAGGAGCTCCCTTGAGAGAGGTTGAGGAGAGCAGTTTCAGCTGAAGAGGCACGGGCAGGTTCCTCAAAGACGGAGCGAAACTCGACTAGGAAGGTTCGGAGATTGGCAGCAACAGGATCATCTCGGTCCCACAGCGGCGTGGCCCAGGCCAGAGCTCTACCCTCCAATAGGCTGATGATGAAAGCCACTTTAGAGCGCTCGGTGGGAAACTGACTACTTAAAAGTTCAATATGCATGGTGCACTGAGTCAGGAATCCTCTGCACAACTTGGAGTCACCAGAGTATTTGCTTGGGAGAGCCAGTCGAAGTGTAGAAAAAGCAGCAGGAGGTGGTGTGCGCTGGGCTGTAGTATGCTGCTGTAAGGCGGCAGTGAGTTGCTGGATCTGCTGCGACTGTTTCTGGATTTGTTGCGCCTGTAGGGCGACCACTCGGGCTACTTCGCGGTAATCAGGCACCTCGCCGGGATCCATGGTTGGAGCCTACTGTTACGCCTGGAGTAGTGGATCCACTGGACCGTCACTAGCGATGGCACTAACCTCACCAGGGAGCGGAGTCTAAGGGGCCGCTGGTTTTCACCAAGGCGGGATGGACTTGCTGCGGCAGGCGACCCCCAGGTCGCTACCCCTGGCTTGGTTGCTAGTGGCGGCAGGCGAGGCGTGGCAGGAGCAGTAGGCAGGAGATAGTGCCGGCAGAGGACTGTAGACGTGACCGCCGGTGGCGGACAGGACTCAGGAACAATGGGAAGCCAGCGGGCAAGGACTAGGGACAAGGACTGAAGACAGGAACAAGGGACAAGGACTAAGGTCAGGAACAACAGGGAGCTGGGCCAAACGCTATGGGAAGCATGTAGAGGCTCCAACACCTGTAGTGGGGCAGGGCTGGAATATATAGGGAGTGATTGAGTGCATACACCAATTAGGGGCGGACTGGCCCTTTAAATATGAGACAGCCGGTGCGCGTGCGCCCTAGGAGGCGGGGACGCGCGCGCCGGCCGGCACAGACGGAGACAGGAGCGGGGCGAGGTAAGGCGCCCCCCGGGGCCGAACATGTAGCAGCGCCGGGTCCCTGCACAAGGACCCCGGCAGCTGCATGGAGAGGTCGCGGCGGCGGACCGGAGCACGGGACGCCGCCGCGGCCGTGACATGCACTGAATCATAAATGGTCAACAAACTGTATAAAGCAATAGTACAGGGGACTATAAGGAATTCTGTTATGTATATGGACCGAGAAAAATCATTCTCTCTCCTTAGGCTCCTTTACTATTCCATATCCATCATAAACCCATAATTCCCTCGATAAGCCAGTTCAGATCTGTCTTGGTAGGCAATACAGACTAGTGGCTCACTAAGGGATCAGGTTACATGCTGCTGAGTCAAGTCTATGGAGAGGGGAATGGAAAGGAGGAAAAGTATTGGCGCTAACCCCAGGGTTGATTTACCACTTTGACTGCTCAGTACTGCTCTATAATTGCCTCCATACTGCTGCTGCTTCTTAGAGAGATAGAAGAGGAGGATACCATCTTCTATTCTTTCAGAATAAGGGAGTCATCATAGCACATGGGCTTTATACATTAGCTCAATTACAACTAAAGATTAAAGGGGTACTCCGGAAAAAAAAGGTTTTAAGTCAACTGGTGTCAAAAAATTATATAGATTTGTAATTAACTTCTATTTAAAAAATCTGAAGTCTTTCCGTACTTACCAGCTGCTATATGCCCTGCAGGAAGTGGACAAAAAGTCTGACAGTGCTCTCTGCTGCCACCTCTGTCCAAGACAGAAACTATCTAGAGCAGTAGAAAATCTCTTGAAAACCTCTTGTATCTACAGTTCTTGTCACGGGCAGAGGTGGCAGCAAAGAGCACCGTGTTAAATTGAAAAAAAAAATACACCACTTCCTACTGTACATACAGCAGCTGATAAGTACTAGAAGACTTGAGATTTTTAAATAGAAGTAAATTACACATCTGTACAACTTTCTGACACCAGTTGATTTGAACTTTTTTTTTTTTTTTACCGGCGTACCTCTTTGATTTAGTGAATTTCCCACAGTCTCCACATCTTCAACATCCATAGAAATATATTGTTTGTATATATATATATATATATATATATATATATATATATTGCAGTACAAATGTCTTACTGGGAGCAAATGCATATAGAAACGATGACAATAATAAGCGCCACCATTGCAATAACCAGGCCAATCACAACAAGTTGTCCCCTGTCTTCTTTCAAGTAAAATAGGTCCAATCTTTCACATCTCGACCCAGTGTAGCCTTGTTCGCATCTAGAAAAGAAAATGAGAAATAAATTACTACTATTATTTATAATGAAACATTCTGATCCAAGCCTTGCTTTTCTCTAATGGCTTCATACAAGCTGCAAATGGACAGATTTATTCCATCCAGGCCATGCTAGAAAGCTTGTTTCTTAATTTTTTTGTACAATACGAGCAGGCTACTGCTCAGCCGCCGTGTTCTATCATCCTGACAGCACGAAATACAATAGTTACTGAGAAACACTAGCTGTCACATGAATATTATTAGTCCAGTGATCCATATGGTGTCATTTTTATTAGAACAATGAGATATCAGCCACGATCCCTACACAGGGGCCCAGATATACTAATGTGTCGTGCCAGAATTCTGCCCAAAAAGACACTTTAGAGGCATTTCTGCGCCAGACCCGAAAACATGTAAGGTCTACGTTTTGAAGGGTTCCACTATAACTGTGCAAAAAAAAAAAAAAAAAAAAGCATCTTAAAAGAAATAAAAGACCACCAGGGGGCGCACATAGCATGATTCTGCAGAGGGTGATAGCTAAATGAATGCACTAGAAAGGTGACATGCATCCACACCAGATCCAAGGTGCTCGAGAGAACCCACAAGAAGTGAAAAACTGAGGAATCCAGGCACTGATAGGAAGGATGAGATGGTACGGCGTCACAGATGATGGGAGGTGTAGTATTACATATCCACTTTTATTCAACAGACAACGCGTTTCGAGGATAATTCCTCTTCATCACCAGATGATGGACTTGATTAAGAGGAATCATCCTCAAAATGTGTAGTCTTTTGAATAAATATATAGTGTGTATGTATATATATATATATATATATATATATATATATATATATGTGGTACTACACCTCCCATCGTCTGTGACACTGTACCATCTCATCCTTCCGATCAGCGCCAAATGGTCCTTTTACACGGAACGATTATCGTTCGTTTTTGCACGATAACGATCGCATTTGAGCGATAATCGTTTCGTGTTAACGCTGCGAACGACCAAGCTGCGAGCGAGAAATCGTTCATTTTGATCTTTCAACATGCTGTCAAATCGTCGTTGATCGTTCGTAAAAAATTTGCAGATCGTTCCGTGTAGTCTTTCAACGATTTCACCTACTGCATGTGTGAGATGGGCTCAAGCGACCGCAAAACGATTTTTCTGTACGATGTATCGTTGTGTCTAAACGCTGATCGGTTTAAAAAAAGCATCGTTCATTTAAAATCGTTAATCGTGCGATCGGATGAATTATCGCTCTGTGTAAAAGTACCATAAGTTTCTCAATTTTTCACTACTTGTGGGATCTCCTGAGCACCTTGGATCTCATCTTACAGGTCTGGTGCACTTAAAGCAAAGTACAAACAGTCTGCACCACACTAGTATATCTGGGGCACTTGAAGACCATCTACTCTAAGTTTGCACATAGACAGCTTAGTTCATCAGGCCCAGGCCCAGGCGTCAAATTGGCACAAGAACAAATCTGCACTATGTTCATGAAGTCTAAGGCCATGTTCACATTGCGTATGTGTCCAGCCGCTCTGTGACCCGACCAGGTCACAGAACAGCCGGTGTCAGAACTGATCACCCCAGCCGGTACTGCAGTACCAACCGGATGACCTTTATTTCTGTTGAATTCGGATGCAGGCGCATGCGTGTGCGCCCGCATCCCAATTCACCGTTGGACATACCATTGTGTGCACTGACATGTCTATGCGGCCACAGACATGTCATTGAACAGCGGTCAAACAAAACTGACATGTCATTTGGAATCCCGGACGGAGCGTATACTATGGGGGAGATTTATCAAACATGGTGTAAAGTGAAACTGGCTCAGTTGCCCCTAGCAACCAATCAGATTCCACCTTTCATTTTCCAAAGAGTCTGTGAGGAATGAAAGGTGGAATCTGATTGGTGGCTAGGGGCAACTGAGCCAGTTTCACTTTACACCATGTTTGATAAATCTCCCCCTATGTGTATACATTCAGTCTGGGATTGCATTTATTCAAATACAACGTATGTTTTGTTTAAATCACGGCCGTTGTTGCAAATTACAACAACGGCCGTGATTTATGCAAAACATACGTTGTGTCAACAAACCTAAGGCTGTGTTCACACTACGTATATGTCCGGCCGTAGTGTGAACCGCGAATATACGTCCGAAGTTTTGAGGTTGATGTGCTTGAAAGTATACGCTATCCGGCCGCACAATGCACACTACGTATGAGCCTACGGCCGGATCGTATACGGCGCCGTGAAAAATTAACAAGACCATTGTTTGCAGCCGGAACTGTTCAAACTCACGGCCGTAGATTTCCATGCGTTCCCGTACGGTGTACTTTTTTCAGCCAAATCGAACTTGATTTTTATATTAAAAAGGTTCTGTGTGGTTTACTGGGCTGGGCGAAGATTTCCAAGTAAATGACCTGCCTCAGATCGCTTCGAAACAAGCTAGGAAGCATAACTGTACTGCGGGCGTATGTTCGCAATTCGCCCGCATGTCTATTTTTCCCACGGCCGTAGTTTCAGCCGCACATGTCCGGCCGCGTACGAACTACGACCAGACATATACGTAGTGTGAACATAGCCTGAAACAGTATATATGCTTCTGCAGTATACAGTTCTTTGTGCTAAACACTGCAGAATTATACATAGATATAGACCTTTATAATAAGGAACACTACTTACACACAGGCTGGCTCCTTCAAAATGGTTACAAATCGGCACTTTCCCTTTACACAGTAATGTCTATAAGACTTTGGACATCGGGAAAAATGGCCTCTCCATTTGGCTGGTTCAGAAATCCCTGCAAGTAAAATAGATTGTCCATCAGTTTCCAGACAGAAGCTTTCTATTACACTTAATTTCATGTAGTAGTTCCACCTTGTGTTTTTTTTTTTTAACCTTTTTTTGTGATTGTTGACCAGCAGGGATGAGTGAACTTCGAGCACGCTTAGGTTAGTCTGAACCTGATTTCTCTGCATTCGATTACCAGTGGCTGAAGAAGTTGGATGCAACCCTAAGGCTGCCTGGAAAAGATGGGCACAGCCTATGGATAATTTCACACAATGTATATTTTCAATTAATCACGGCCGGTGTTGCAAATTGCAATACCGTCCGTGATTAATTGAAAATATACATTGCATTGAAGTCTATAAAATCCTGGTCGAAGTGTATACACTCTGGGGGGGATTTATGAAGACAGACGTAAAAGTACGCCAGTCTTATGTTAGGCCCCGCCCCCTGTTCCCCTGCAGGATTCACTAAGAGGTGCACACCTCTTAGTGAATCCGGTCGGCCAGGCGCTTGAATCTGCGCCCAGCATACTAAATCTACACCTGCTTCCAGGCCACGCCTCCTCCCCCTCTCGTCACTCCCCCCAAGCTCCCCCAGCACGCCAATCAGGCGAACAGGGCGTACAGCAGGCATACGTCAGGGAGAAGGGGTGAAACTGCACCTTCTCCCTGGTGTACGCTTCAGGTGGACGCTTGATAAATGTCCCCCTCTGTATACACTCCGGCTGGGATCCCTTGCGGCTGCACGAAAAACTGTTTGTTGAATAACGGCCGCACAAAACTGACAAAAAAGAGAGTTCGGGTTTAGACTAACCCAAGCGTGCTTGATGTTTGCTCATTTTTGTTGACTAGTCATTCACAAGTACAAGTACCTAGGAGGAAGGAGCAGTGCTAAGAGAGAGGGAACACAGTGACCTAGAAGTGAACAATTGTGGCACATTGTGGTTGGCACTGTCCTTTACACCGCAATTTGCTTGAATGCTTGACAAAGGCTGTATTGTTCAAGCGAAATGTTGCACTTCCAGAGAACTAAAGGGTTTTCTATGGGGATCTGCTACTGTTCTGGACAGTTCCTGAGAGCACTGTGTCAGACTGGAAAGAATACACTAATTCCTGCAGGACATACAGCAGTTGATAAGTACCAGAACGCTTAAGATTTTTTAAATAGAAGTAAATTACAAATCTGTATAAAATTCTGCCACCAGTTCGTTTCTGGAGTATCCCTTTAACACAAAGCCCCCCCCCCGTTCACAACGGCCTCTGGAGCAGAGCATAATGAACCCCTACTATAAATACCTTTATGTGGTGGCAGGTCTCTATAGAGATTACTTATAATCTACAATAGTATATATAATGTAGTACATGTACAACTTTACAGAGAATGTATGAAAGACAACTTCTAACAATAATAAAATGAGTTATTTCTCATTCTAGAGCTCTGTCTCCCAATGCTGATTCCAGCCCGGCCCAGAGAAAACAATTTCTGGACATGTCTATGATAGTTATACATGATGTCAGCTCGTAAGGAGTTGATCTTTCCTATATTGTGCAGTCATGTGAGTCACGGAAGAACACACTTCATTATAACATTAGGTTCTTCTCCCTTGGCAGATTCTCTTTAGATTCTCTTCATGTACAGTACAATAATGTAAAGTCCTGATGACTACTACAAGTAGCAAGTTAAAGGTTCCAAACATTTTAAGAGACAGAACTATTTTATATTTTACATGTAAGGTAAATAATATACAGTCATGGCCAAAAGTTTTGAGAATGATACAAATATAAATGTTTACAAAGTCTACTGCTTCAGTTTTTAAAATGGCAATTTGCATATACTCCAGAATGTTATAAAGAGTGATCAGCTTAACAGCAATTACTTGCAAAGCCAATATTTGCCTAGAAAATGAACTTTATCCCCCAAAACACATTTCAACATCATTGCAGCCCTGCCTTTAAAAGGACCAGCTAACATTGTTTCAGTGATTGCTCCATTAACACGGGTGTGGGTGTTGATGAGGACAGGGCTGGAGATCAATCTGTCATGATTAAGTAAGAATGACACCACTGGACACTTTAACCTCTTAAGGACATATGACGTACCCGTACATCATATGTCCTCATTAGCACTTCAAAGCGGGGCCGCGCGGCGACCCTGCTTTGAAGCGCCGCGGTCCCAGGTGCCGTGTGTAGCCCGGGACCGCCGCTATTAGCGGGCACGGTCTGATCGCCGTGCCCGCTAATTAGCTAATCGGAGGCAGCTGTCAAAGTTGACAGCTGCCTCCGATTACCGGAGGAAACCTTTCCCTGGGGTCGAGTGGGGGAGATCGCTCCTCCGGGACGTTGTCCCGGAGGAGCGATCTCCCTGTCTGATGCCGGCTGGGGACTCATCCAAGATGGCGCCGTCCCCGGCTCAGCACTCGTTTGTTTCCGGCTGCAGCAGCCGAAAGCAAACGAGTGCCTATCTCATTGATCTTTGCTGTATATCTATACAGCAAAGATCTCAATGAGAGATCAAAGCATATATACTAGAAGTCCCCTAGGGGGGCTTCTAGTATATGTGTAAAAAAAAAAAAAAAAAGTGTTGTTTATAGTAAAAATCCCCCTCCCCTAATAAAAGTCTGAATCACCCCCCTTTTACCAGGTTTTAAATAAAAGTAAACAAATAAATAAACATGTTTGGTATCACCGTGTGTGATCGCCCGAACTATTAATTAATCACATTCCTGATCTCGTACGGTAAATGGCGTCAGCGCAAAAAAATCCCAAAGTGCAAAATTGTGCATTTTTGGTCGCATCAAATCCAGAAAAAATGTAATAAAAAGCGATCAAAAAGTCGTATATGCGCAATCAAGGTACCGATAGAAAGAACATATCATGGCGCAAAAAATGACACCTCTCACAGCCCCATAGACCCAAGAATAAAAGCGTTATAAGCCTGGGAATGGAGCGATTTTAGGGAACGTATATTTGTTAACAATGGTTTGAATTTTTTACAGGCCATCAGATACAATATAAGTTATACATGTTATATATCGTTTTAATCGTAACGACTTGAGGAACATGCATAACAAGTCAGTTTTACCCCAGGGCGAATGGCGTAAAAACACAGTTCCCCCAAATAAAAGAAATGCGTTTTTTTTTTTCAATTTCACCACACTTTGAATTTTTTTCTGGTTTTGTAGTGTACCAAATGCAAAAATTCAGCCTGTCATTGCAAAGTGCAATTAGTGACGCAAGAAATAAGGAAAAATGCAAGTGCTATGGCCTTTTAAACACAAGGAGGAAAAACCGAAAACGCAAAAACGAAAATGGGCCCCATCCTTAAAGGGTTAAAAGGAGGCTGGTGCTTGGCATCATTGTTTCTCTTCTGTTAGCCATGGTTTTAAAGAAACATGTGCAGTCATCATTGCACTGCACAAAAATGGGCTAACAGGGAAGAGTATCGCAGCTAGAAAGATTGAACCTCAGTCAACAATCTATCGCATCATCAAGAACTTCAAGGAGAGAGGTTCCATTGTTGCCAAAAAGGCTCCAGGGCGCCCAAGAAAGACCAGCAAGCGCCAGAACTGTCTCTTAAAAGTCTTTCAGCTACGGGATCGGGCTACCAGCAGTGCAGAGCTTGCTCAGGAATGGCAGCAGGCAGGTGTCAGTGCATCTGCCCGCACTGTGAGGCGGAGACTCTTGGAGCAAGGCCTGGTCTCAAGGAGGGCAGCAAAGAAGCCAAAGAAGGTACAGGGAGTGGACTGCTGAGGACTGGGGTAAAGTCATTTTCTCTGATGAATCCCCTTTCCGATTGTTTGGGACATCAGGAAAACAGCTTATTCGGAGAAGACGAGGTGAGCGCTACCACCAGTCTTGTTTCATGCCAACTGTAAAGCATCCTGAAACTATTCATGTGGGGGGTTGCTTCTCAGCCAAGGGAATCGGCTCTCTCAGTCTTGCCTAAAAACACAGCCATGAATAAAGAATGGTACCAGAATGTCCTCCAAGAGCAACTTCTCCCAACCGTCCAAGAGCAGTGTGGCGATCAACAATGCCTTTTCCAGCATGATGGAGCACCTTGCCATAAAGCAAAGGTGATAACTAAATGGCTCAGGAAACAAAACATAGAGATTTTGGGTCAATGGCCTGGAAACTCCCCAGATTAATCCCATTGAGAACTTGTGGTCAATCATTAAGAGACGGGAAGACAAACAAAAACCAACAAATTCTGACAAAATGCAAGCATTGATTGTGCAAGATTGAACTGCTATCAGTCAGGATTTGCTCCAGAAGTTGATTGAGAGCATGCCATGGAGAATTGCAGAGGTCCTGAAGAAGAAGGGTCAACACTGCAAATATTGACTTGCTGCATTAACTCATTCTAACTGTCAATATAACCTTTTGTTACTCATAATATGATTGCAATTATATTTCTGTATGTGATAAAAACATCTGACAAACACATAAAAACCAGAGGGCAGCAGATCATGTGAAAATAAAATATTTGTGTAATTCTCAAAACTTTTGCCCATGACTGTACAATGTAAGCTTGTTATAAAGACAAGGGAACTTAATAAATGAAATGCTCCCAAACCTATCTGGTCTTACTTACCAAATCCCCCTGAGTATTTTGAGCCATCGCCCATCTTTCTAGCTGCTACCTTTCCTAAGTTACAAGTTTTTGTAAAAGCCGGTCTATATTCAAGATGGTGCTGGCCGGGAAACTACATTTCCCAGCATGCATTGTACCTCAGAGCCAACTACCAAGTATCCGCCTCATCTTGTAATATCTGCCCATGACTGGCTCAATCTGCATTAGGCTATGTTCCCCCAATGTACTAAAGATTGCAAACAACAGCCATTGACAAAATAACGACTGTTAAAATATATATCCATCCATCCATTTACATAGACAGATTAGAAAGAGAGATTAAACAATTGTGTTTCCTTTCCCCTGTACTGCTCAGGAGGCTGTCACTGTTTAGTTGTTTCCCCACCCCCTGGTCAGGTGCTCACTGATTGGTGTAATGTCAGTGGTGGGTGTGGTTACAAATTAGGTGTTACAGCTTGCTTGGCAACAAAAGAGAAGGATATCATGTGACTTTGGTCTCAGAAGGAAGGGGGAGGACAGAGGAGCTGAGACAGGGTGAACCAGGAAGTGATTTTCTGCAGCTTCAGGGTGTGAGTGTGCTAATGTCCACAACTTGTAATATTATATTTTTCAAAAAAAAGCATCCAGGCCTCCCTTGAACTTATTTAGTGAATCAGCCATTACATTACATAGGCACTGTCATTACAAAAAACTTTTGATAGCAGCCTCTGCAGAGGACCATGTGTGGGAATTTTTGTCTATTCATCCAGAATTTGAAAGGACACTGATGTTGGACAAGAAGGACAGGGCTCTGTGCGGGCCGGTCAAGATCTTCCACACTAAACTCACCTCACTGAAACTAAGAAGCTAGTCCCTGAAAAACAACCCTATAGGATTATCCCCCTGTGTCATTCAGATTTCCAGATGGAGGATTACTGGCAAAACAGGGTGCTTTACACTACTTTATACAACATCTGACATTGTGCCTGGTGGGGTACTGTAAGGCTTGCATGCAGCAGCTCAGCTGATTTTAATGCTTGATGAGGTTTTGAATTCTGCAAGATAGATAGATAGATAGATAGGTAGGTAGATAGAAGATAGATAGGTAGATAGATAGATAGATAGATAGATAGATAGGAGATAGATAGATAGATAGATAGATAGATAGATAGATAGATAGATAGATAGATAGATATGATTACATATTGTGCCAATATATTTTACAGCTCTGTAAACACTGTGTTTGCTGAAACCAGAATACTCCTTGAATCTTCCCTACAAATGACTGGTCACATAATATCCCTGGTGAGAACAGCTGACTACGTGTCCTGACTCCCAGCAGTAACTAGGATGTCATAGTGTGACCTGTTCTGGTCTGGTAAGGGGATTCTACACTTGACAGTCACATACTTGGTTTTGATTTTTTTTTTTTTACCTCTGTAGGGAATACACCAATCTGGATATCCAAGGCCACACACGTTACCAAACTAATTTGCTTGCTGCTTCATAAACCCTTTAGTTGGCTACATATCAATTGATGAATCACAGGGAAATCCCTGTAACTGAGACTATAATATTCTCAGAGACTTGTTTGGGTTTCACTGAGTCCTTAGCATACTCCGATAGTTAATATTTCCATCAGCTCACTTTCTTCTGTCACCATGGTATGGATAGTAAGGCCACATCTATTATTGCTTGATTTTACTTTAATAACTTTTTTAAAGTATTTTATAAAACAGCTTTACAAAATATTATAGAAAGTTTTTGTTGTTGATTTTGTTTTTAAAGAGTAAAAAGTGATATCATATCAGTGGTTGGCAAATCCTAGCAATACCTTGTGGTGTAAGAGATTGTATGTTTATTGGACTGCTTAGTTAAACTCCATCTACAGGGCCATGTAAGGGCTTGTTTTTTGCAGGTACAGGTGTACTATGTAATGGCGCCTTCAACCTACCATAAAATGTATGACGGAACCCCAGAAATATTATTTATGGGGTAAAATTGGAAAAAAAAAAAATGCAATTTTGTAACTTTTGGGTGTTCCCGTTTCGACGAAATGCACTTTTCGGTAAAAGTCACTTATATCTTTATTTTATGCGTCAGTCCACACACAACAATATGCCTGTCTACACAGCTTTTCTAATGTCTTACTATTCTTTACAGTAAAACTTTTTTTTTGCGAATAATTACGATTAAACTTGCCTTATTGTGACTCTTATAACGTTTAAATTTTTTCACCTACGGGGCTGTATGGGATGTCAGTTTTTGCGGAATGATCTCCAGTATTTTTTAGTATCACTTTTTACTACATTTTATTGTAACAAAAATTCAGCAATCCCGGCCTTTTCTCCCTGTTTTTGTTTGCACCTTTGCTTATGCGGAAACAATATTGATATATTTTAATAGATCAGATAATGCACACTATGATTTTATTTTATTTTTACATGTTGTATTTTTATAATGGGAAAGGGGGTGATTTAACCTTTTGTTGGGAGAGGGGCTTTGACAGTTTTTAAAAAACTTTATTATTATTATTATTATTTTTTTTTTTACAGTTTTTAACACTTTTTACATAGAGCCTGCCTGTGGCAGACTTTATTAGAAGAGCGCCGATCGGACCGCACAGACGTAACTATAAATCCTACGACAGTCAAGGAACACGATCGGGACCCCTGTAATTGATCGGTAAGTGACAGGAGCTGCTCCTGTCACACTTAAAAGCAGCGATCATGGTGTTTAAGGAGTTTATGACAGGCAGCAGCGCGGTGAGAGTATGGCCACTGATAGCAGCCAGTCGTCACCCTCTATAAAGCGAGTTGAGCTCCTGAGTTCGCTTCATAGTTCCCTAGCGTTGATAGTCTGGTCACAGGCTGTACCTGTACTCCATGGGTCGTCTAGGGGTTAATGCAGTCCTACAATTTTTTTTTTTACTTTTATTGCAGCTAGTCAGCAAATATATATAATTCAGTCCGTGAAGCTTGATCACATAGGAAGGTCTGAGATGGTGACCATATTGAGAGCACAACATGTAACTGAAGGTAAGGATTCAAGGAATTTTCAGATAGAAAGGAACTAGCTAATACTAGCTATATTAGATATATATACTTACAGTACTAGATGCATTATGAATAAAGAACAAAAATTTAAGGACTGCTTCTTTAAAGTGTACCTGTTGTTTGAAAACCTTTGATATGTCGTAGATACATGTCAAAGGTTTTTATCGGTCTAAGTGTTCAGACCCGTAGGGATCGTGAGAACGAGCCTGGGGAATACAGTGCGGTCCTATCCCGGCCCAGTGTCACATGATGACTCGGGCTCGTGATGTACTGTCTGATCTATGGGGGGACGCCAGTAAAATGCCATGATTCGTCAGTCCTGTATTTACATGATGAAAAAATTACATGACTTGTATTGGAAAAAAGAAACCTGCAGGAGATAAAACACCAGAAGCAAATTCAAATTTACACTGAAATGTGAAAACAACAGAAAAACTGGAAAAATATATGACAGCCATGCAAAATCGGTGTTTTATTGGAGGGGTATTCCGATGATCAAAATGAAAATGCACAAAAAGCATAAAAGCACTCACCAATCCCCTACCGATGGTGTGACACCTTTACCGCCTGTAAACCCTGCTCCCAGCGCCAAATTTAGACTTTTAGATCATAGCACCCATCCAGAAAATTACACCTCCCAACATGCATTGCACCTCAGTGCCATCTGCCTGGTACCTGCCCACCACTGACTCGTTCTGCTTCTGCTTTGGCCAGGTGATCACTGTGTAATGTCAGTGGTGGGCAGGATTACAGATAAAGTGTTACAGCTTGCCTGGCCAACAGAAGAGACAGTGATCACATGACCTCTGTCTCAGAAGGGAGGGGCAGGACAGAGGAGTAGAGACAGAGAGGCCCAGGATGTGAGGATTTTCATCAGCTTCAGCCCCATTTATATAATAGAAAGCTATTACACACAAGCTTAGATTATAGATGGGGATTGAACAGGATTAAATCTTTCTTAACCAGACTTCCACCTTAAATTACCTGAGCAGTTTTCTATGTACTCAGGGCAGGGAAAGCTTCTTGTTTCAGGTCGGGCAGTTGAATTTCCATCTGAACTCACCCATGGGAAAACAATAAAGCCTTGGGAAAAGGAAAAAAACAGAAAGAAAACATTTTACTTCTTTGACAAACATTAGAGAACAAGATTCCCCTTGACTAGTTCTTCTCAACCCCAGTCCTCATGGCCCTGCAACAGGTCATGACTTGAGGATTTCCCATACAAAGAACACCTGGGATATTACTGTACCTGATGTACTGAGTATAATTATATCACCTTAGAAATACTAAAGGTCCCTTTACACAGATTTATCTGGTCGATTTTTGAAGCCAAAAACAAGGAACAGACTAAGAAGAGAAAACGTCATAAAGGAAAGACTGATATTTCTCCTCTTTTCGAATCCATTCCTGGCTTTGGCTTAAAAAATCTGTCATATATCTTTGTATGTACAGTAAAAGGACTAGAGATGAGCGAACCGGGTTCGGGATCGAGTCCATCCGAACACGAACGATCAGCATTTGATTAGCGGGGGCTGCAGAACTTGGATAAAGCTCTAAGGTTGTCTGGAAAACATGGATACAGCCAATGACTATATCCATGTTTTCCACATAGCCTTAGGGCTTTATCCAACTTCAGCAGCCACTGCTAATCAAATGCCGAAAGTTCGGGTTCGGATGGACTCGAGCATGCTCGAGGTTCGCTCATTTCTAAACAGGACCTGTTGGTGGCCCATAAGGACTGGAATTGAGAAGCACTGTCCTTGACTCCTAAGAACATCTATGAGACTCTGGGATAAATTTACCATTTGTAACCTTTTTCACCTGTTTTTCCAGTGCAAAATTTATCATATTGTCATGCGACGTACAAAGAATTCTTCACTTTTTTGTCATATGGATATTACACAACCTGTGCAAAACATCTCAACTTTTTATGCAGTCATATATAATAAATGTATCTGCCATGACACATACACTACACAATCCTGTTTAAGCCAAAATTGAAAAATGCTTGAAAAAAAGTCAAAGCCATGATAGTGGTAATCCAGACTAAAGAGGTACTAACTGTCCAGAACAGTAGCAAATCCCCAAAGAAAACCTCTACTGCTCTGGACAGTTCCTGGTACGGACAGAGATGGCAGCAGAGAGCACTGTGTCAGACTGGAAAAAATACCACTTCCTGCAGGACATACAGCAGCTGATAAGTACTGGAAGACTTGATTTTTAGTAAATTACAAATCGGTATAACTTTCTAAAACCAGTTGATTTGCAAGAAAAAAAAAATTGCAGGAGTACCGATTTAACAGTTGTAGAGTTTAACATGACATAGCACGTTTGTGATCATTCTGTATCCAGCGCAGTGTTCATATATGTGGACACTAAATGACTTACATGGAAACCAAAACAAAATGATGGCCACTCACGTCACATGTCTTTCTATTTTAGTGGCTTTGCTAGGTAGTAAGTTTGGCAGCTGCTTCATGCATCAGTGTCTAAAAGTAGCTCAGTGATCATGCTAGATCTCCTAGTAATACGGATTGACAGAAAGATGGCAGCGCTATTTACTGTATAGGATGAAACTGGGAGGAAAGATTGCATGCAGTAAACTTATCGATAATTGCAGAACATGCAGCGATGTATAGAGATCTTTCTTATGTAACTGGTCATATGAACTTAAAATCTTTAAAAAGAAAATTCACACTGGAAACTGGAGCAAACACAGTAAACAGAAGTGTGTTTTCTGCAGATCACTTAGGCTGCATTCACACGTTCAGTGATTTTCACGGTGAATATGGTCTGCTAGCTACCTCCGTGATCCGTGCAAAACAGTCCGTTTTTCATCTGTTTTGCATCCATGTCCGTTTTTTTCACAGATTTGTTTTAAAGCATTTTGAATTAAATTGATTACATCACATCCGTGCTTTTTACGGATGAACACAGATGTCACATGCGTGTACATCTGTGAAAACATGGATCTCATTGATTTCTATGGGGAATCGGTAAGGTTGCATTCACACGTTCCGTGAAGTTGTCCGTAAAGTTATTTTGCAGGACATGTCATTACTCGGAACAGAAGCACGGAACGGATTCCTCATAGAAATCAATGAGATCCGTGTTTTTCACAGATGTACACGGATGTGACATCTGTGTTCATCCGTGAAAAACACGGATGTGATGTAAATTTAAACTGCTGTAAAACAGATCCGTGAAAAAAACGGACACGGATGCAAAACGGATGAAAAACTGACAGTTTTGCACGGATCACGGAGATAGCTAGCAGACCACAATCACAGACTGGGAAAATCACTGAACGTGTGAATGCAGCTTTAGGCTATGTTCACACTACGTAAAAGTACGGCCGTTGTTGCTACTTTTGGCGCGGTGGAACAATGCCTTACACACATCGTATACGCTACGGCCAGGATCCCGTACGGGGCCGGAAATAACTGACATGTTAGTTTTTTGCGGCCGCAATTCAATGAATTGCGGCCGTAGGAAGCCCTGTCAGTTCACACTATGAAGCGAGCAGCTCCGGCTGCTTGCTTCATAGTGTGCAGGGGGAAGCTCTGATGCGGGCGCGCGCTGATGCGCCCGCATCAGAGCTCTGCGGCCGGACAGATCATCTGGCCGGTACTTAAGTACCGGCCGCGATGATCCGGGCAGAGACCGGCCATTCCGTGACCCGGCGGGTCACGGAATGGCCAGTCTCTTACGTAATGTGAACATAGCCTTAGGCTGGGTTCACACTACGTTTTTGTGAACCTTTTTTTCATCGGTTTTTGCAAAAAATAGATGGAAAAACTGATGCATATGTGTGCATCTATTTCAATCCGTTTTTCCATTGACTTCCATTATAAAAAAAATGGATAAAAATGCATGTGTTTTTTTTAACTCACACAAAAATAAAGGTCAGCTACGTTTTTGTGTACGTAAAAAAACAATGCATTTTGATCCTTTTTTTATAATAGAAATCAAAGGAAAAAACAGATCAAAATGGATGCATACAAATGCAAAAACGGGTTGCAAAAACGTACTGTGAACCCAGCCTTACCAGTAGGGAAGATTGAATTTACAGCACTCTGCTAGGCTCGACGGTCGGCCTGTCAGCTTGAACCCTCTGTGCTCGTCCCCTGACTAAGACATGACTAAGCATGCATGCGCGAAACGCATCGTCCAGCCGGAGCACTTCCCAACATGGGTTTCATTTTTTAAACTGAACATGAATTAAAGTTAAATGTTTTAACAGTCTATTTTTCACATTTGGAAGTGCTGGATTCACCATTTTTTGTTTCTGGAATCCTTACTGCAAGTGGGCTGGCCTCCCACAGGGAAGCTACAGGGGTCCGCGTGGGTCTCAGCTTCAGCTCTTCTCCTCACAGCCGCTCCGGGCCCCTCCCCCTATTCTGTCCCGGCATCATAGAGAGCAGGAAGCTAGCAGAGAAAATAGTGAGTGTGTGGGGGAGGGGCCCGGGGGAGTGGGGAGGGGGCCCTGCTTGTGTCTACACCTCCCTGTCACCCTTCTTTCCTGTCTCTTTATAGTACGATTACTGTACAGAGACAGTGAGCAGGCTGACAGGGAGCTGCAGTATGCGGTACAGCTGGCAGGAGTCTCTATGCAGGGAGGCTGGATGGCCGGGCCCCCCTGATTCCAGTTTTGCCTCGGGCCCCTGACAGCTGTACCGCCAATACTGCCCTGATGGCGGCCCTGCTCCCAGGATCCATGCACCCGCAAATTACGAATATTTGTTCCCTGATAACAACAGGTGAGCTGACACCCGAGCTTTATTTGTATATTCAACTAAAAATAAGTATCAGGACTATTCCTTTAATATAATAATTTATTTTTGTAGGGCCGTTGTTTTTTATTCAAAAATACGACTTTATTTTGATAATTACAGCTGTATGTTCACCTCAAAAAGCCGTCCCTCCAAAAATAAGGCCAAAAAAACAAACAAATATTGTGTAAAAATAGCCTCAAGCTGCCATAAAGCATACACACCCTGCTGAGCTATCTATACATCTGATACAGGAAGGGCAGGTAAAATATTTGGTTTAACCACAAGAAACACGTTATTTACGTACTGAAATCGAAATAATGAAAAATAAATAATAAATCACTACATAAGTCGTTTTCTTGCCTTTCAGTTTATTGCAGTACATAGGGGGAGATTTATCAAACATGGTGTAAAGTGAAACTGGCTCAGTTGCCCCCAGCAACCAATCAGATTCCACCTTTCATTCCTCACAGACTCTTTGGAAAATGAAAGGTGGAATCTGATTGGTTGCTAGGGGCAACTGAGCCAGTTTCACTTTACACCATGTTTGATAGAGCTCCCCCCATAGTCTTTGTCAGTCGTACATCAAAAGGTACTACCCAAGGCTACCCATAGTTATACAGGAAACAAATGCTGATAGCCAAACCACTGGATAGGCTATCAACAGTTGATCGTCTGGTTTTCCGACACCCTGCACCTACACTACACTGACAACGGGGTTAGAAGCAGTTGGCTCCATACTCAGTGTAGCAGCGGCAACTGCTGTATGGAAGGCTCAGCTACTATTGAACTGAATAGGAGCTGGAGCCGCAGTACCTCAGCATCTCTGCTACACTGAGTATGGAGCCAACTGCTTCTAACCCCTGATTGGCTGAGCGGCCTGTCAGCTCAGAGACTGCTCTGAAGCTGCCGCTGTGGGATCGGGAAGAATGCAGAGCGCAGGAGAAGACTGGGATTGTGGACAGGTAATGTATTAACTGTTTGGGCAAGGACTGCACGGACATCGCTAACAATTATCGGACCATGCAATAGGCCCAGTAACCACGTGCCAATCTAGCAGATTGGTGCTCGTTTACAATATTAATCGGGCCTTTATTGGCCCGTGTAATAGTACCCTAAGGCTGTCTGGAAAACATGGATACAGCCATAGGTTATAGACCATTTCCATGTTTTCCAGGACTCCCTAGGGCTGCGTCCAACTTCTTTAGCCACTGGGAATCAAACGCCGCACACTCAAGTTAAGATGAACCCGAGCATGCTCAAAGTTCACTCATTTCTACACAATACACATTATACACCCACCAAGCGAACTCACGTCACATGTATTCATGAGTTACGTCAATGTCGGAAGGAGGAAGTGGCCATAAAAGCGTGACTACTCTGAGTATGTTTCAGGTATGTTCCTATATATACTTTTTATATATATATATATATATATATATATATATATATATATATATATATATATATATATATGCAGTGTCCCAGAACAGAGTATTTGTCTGTCACTTTATCTCTATATCTTTGTTATAACCATTTCTGTTCTGGAAAGCAATGTCCACTGCAACTGTGTATTGTGTAACCCCCTGCAGTATTCAGGTTTACTGCTATGCTCATATTCCATGTATATTCTTCTGTATATGTCTTAATGGTGATGATGCAAAGGCTGGTGTATCACGTGACCGTGCCCTGATGCCATGGTAGCCCCAATGGTCATCGAGCTTTGGCTGGGGTTACCATGTGACTTCCTGTTCCACCTCAGTCCTGTCTCCTACCTTCCAGGGGATAGGGTGTGTTGCTCTGCTGTTCCTCAGTCATGTCTCCTACCTTCCAGGGGATAGGGTGTGTTGCTCTGCTGTTCCTCAGTCCTGTCTCCTACCTTCCAGGGGATAGGGTGTGTTGCTCTGCTGTTCCTGAGCCCTACCTCCTACCGCAGGAGAGGTCTGCGGGTGCTCTGCTGCTACAGTCCACTGGCTGTGTTCCTGTCTCACGTATTCAAGATCCTCATCTGGGTGTCGCTTCCAGTTATTCTTCTCATCAACTCAATTCATCTATCGCAAGTATCCATTTCAGATTTATTCCACCCAACATCTCATCTTCAGTATTACTACTACTCCCATCATCCGGCACGCTACGCCCACAGCCTATTGCAGCATCACCCATTACTCTGCTTTATTCAAGATTGCCTTGTTCCCGGTTGCATCTGGAGAGACTGTTGCTACTAGTTACCACCGTTACAATAAATATACAACTTCCGTTGTTTCTGAACCTTGGCATTGGTGTGCCTACACCGTGACAACCCTCTAGCTAGCAGCTGCTCCGGTTCCTGCCCGCAACAACACCTCTCAGCGGAGTGGCCCCTAGGGGCCCGGGCACCGCATATACACATACAGTGGTGCCTTGGATTCCGAGCATAATTCGTTCCGGGACCGTGCTTGTAATCCAAATCCACTCTTAAACCAAAGCAAGTTTTCCCATAAGAAATCATAGAAATGCAGACAATTGGTTCCACACCCCAAAAATAATGATTTATTATTCTGAATAACATGTAAAACAAATGAAACAAACATTCAGAAACAGCTGAATATTTGATATTATACGTTACTGTACAGTAATGGAGAGGATGGGAAACACAAGGGCGGACAGAAACTGCAGGGAGTATGCAGGAATGAGCAGGGCAGCATAGCAGCGCTCTCTGTCCGGGGAGAGAGAGGTTACAGCTATGGAGAGATTACCTCCACAGTCCTGTCCCCTGATGTAAGCCCCAGCCTGAAGTGGATCTGCTATGATTTGGAAGGTGAGGGAGACTTCCTGGGTCAGAGTACAAGGCTGTAAACCCCGCAGACCATGCCCCTCCCCTACACTCCCTCCCACCCAGTACAGAAAGCTCTTACACCAAAGCAATGCTCTTAAACTAAGTCACAATTTTGAAAAACTGTGAGCTCTTAAACAAAAACGCTCTTAAACCAAGTTACTCTTAAACCAAGGTACCACTGTATATATATATATATTCCAGGTATATTCCTTATTCTGATGGGCACATAGTTATCACACATTTCTTCATTTTACTGCTCTTCCTCCAACCCTCCTTTTTTTGGCTTAGAAGTGAAAAGTCGCAGTCATTAGTAATGGCCAGAGCCGTATGTGATATATCACAGGGCGCATTTTGGCACTTGTCACCTCACCTCACCCTAACTCTACCAGCTGGCATACAATCTTATTGTCAGAGCCTCCCACTACGATCACAAATCTTTTTTTTTTTTATTCCATACGTTGCTCTACTTTACACGAATGGTTACGAAAATCTCCATCTGACGTGTGCCCAATACATTTGGTCCAGGGTGTCCCTAAATGTTCATAATTCTGCAGCAATTACAGTATGACGCTATAGACTTCACAGCTGAGGCTTTTCAGCAGAGACAGATGTATCATAATCATATCAGATTATCTCACCCATGCAGTCATAGAATCCAGACTTTAGCTGCAATAACACCCAGAGCATGAAATGAATATACATACAGCAATCTCCACACGCCCTTGTATTTTCCACTGACATATTTGATAAAATGCCCACAAGATTTGTAGGCTCACCCTCCTGACTGAGGGACGTGGATGTTAGAAAGTAGATTTGTTGCTGTTCTGAAGAAAAACAGTACACCAAATTTGATAAATTTAAAACAAAAGTCCTGTCATATTGCTAATAAGAGTTAATTTTGATTATTTTCATTCCTTTCTTGCACAATATAAACTTTTATATACACTAAAAGCTACATAAAAAAATCAAGGCTCAACACTGAAGGTTCATGAATAACTATAGTTAACCTTAAGCCGGACCTGTCAGCAGCTTTTTTGCTGACTAAGGCCTCAGTCATGCGTTCAGTAGATTTTCAAGGCTGTATATGATGTCTGCAATCATCCCCAATCCGCAAAAAAATTGGTCCGTATTGTATCCGTAATCCGTATTTTTTTTGCAAGTCAGCAAAAGAAGGGGTTGGCCACTTTATAGTAAAACTCAGTATACAGTATTAGTAACTGTACTCACTGTATATAGTGACAGCAGCTCCCTGGGTACCTCATAGAGCTAACATCAGGCTGGGCTGCCCTGCTCTGTGGTGACTCTGTCCATAAGATGGCTGACATGGAGGAGCATGTGACCATGTCCCGCCCCCCTAGTGTCCACCATAGACATATAAAGGCTCAGTGGTGGACACTGGGGGGCGGGGCATAATCACATGCTCCTCCATGTCAGCCATCTTATGGACAGAGTCACCACAGAGCAGGGCAGCACAGTCTGGAGGAGGGGAGTCTGATTTTAGCCCTATGAGGTACACAGGGATCTGCTGTCAGTATATACAGTGAATACAGTTACTAATACTGTATACTGAACTCTTTTACTATAAAGTGGCCAACCCCTTCAAACAAGTGGGAATGGTTTTAAATGATTGCTCATCCGTATTTTTTTTAACAGATTTGCGGACGTTTGATCTGTAAAAATTACTAATCCGCAAAAGTTATAGACGTTCCGATGGATTTCAATGGGAAAATATGTGCCACAATTACAATTCATATTAGAGCTTGTCAGTAATCTTTGCGGATGCAATTTTTGCAGACTGCGGATCTAAATATATACGGACAGTGTAAATAGCCCCAATTGAAATCAATGGGCCCTATATTTGCCCGTAAGCTTCAGAAGTCATTTGAAAAGTAGGATATATAGCCCATAGGACGGACCTTCCCCTGGGCCATAAAAGCAGTTTGCATTTCTCGGCACTCAAGGCAGCTGCCTCTTGTGTAACTAGAAGTGATCCTACTGCTGTATGTCCACAGTCCTGCAATGTGATCTCCTCTATTACCTCTCAACAGCAGCAACAGTAGCAGCTCCGTGCTGAGGCTAAGGACCCGTTCCCACTGACATCTCATATAGAAGAAATAAGCGAACGGCACATCACCTTGAAATAAATTCACCTTTATTGTTCCATAGGACAGTACAAAAGTCGGCACATCAGAGAGGACCTCACTCCTTGCCCACGCACGTTTCTCGCTTGTTAGCGCTTTCTCAAGGAATGCCTTGAGAAAGCGCTAACAAGCGAGAAACGTGCGTGGGCAAGGAGTGAGGTCCTCTCTGATGTGCCGACTTTTGTACTGTCCTATGGAACAATAAAGGTGAATTTATTTCAAGGTGATGTGCCGTTCGCTTATTTCTTCTATATGAGATGCCTATGGACTACTGTTTGAACAGAGCACCACCGATACACCTAAGGTGAGAGTACCCCACACCTGATATCAGTGGCGTGATTGAAGACCTGTAGTGCCGGTGCAATTTTTCTACTTGTATATCACCCGTTCCCACTGAGCAAAGCTAGCGGAATTCCGCGACGGAATTGTCCGCCGCGGAATGCCGTTAGCCTCCCGCTCATAATGGGAGTCTATGGGAGGCGCGCGCTGCTGCTCTGTACGCACTGAAGAATGAACATGTTCATTCTTCAGCGCGGATAGGGCAGGAGCGCGCGCCTCCCATAGAGTCCCATTATGAGCGGGAGGCTAACGGCATTCCGCGGCGGACAATTCCGTCGCGGAATTCCGCTACCTTTGCTCAGTGGGAACGGAGCCTAAGGGTAACCCTTTCTTTGCTGTAATCCTGCTGCTGCTGTATTGTTTTTGCTCACATAGTGCATTACAAACCCAGTGCATCAGTAATCTCTTCTTCAACCCACATAAACCCAGCACACTGACAGGCTGGCATGTATGTCATGGCATAGCAAAGCGGATTATGTTGTGCTGTGTTGGGCTAGAGAAATAAGGGAGGAAATACCTGTTTTTGTATATACTAGCAAACAGCCCAGTTCTGATCCTGCCCCCTGAAATGTAGAGAATGAAACAGCTGTGTGCTACGGATATGGATTTTTTTTTTCATAACGATCAGCGTTTAGACAGTACGCTATATCGTACGGAAAATTCGTTTTGCGATCGCTTAAGCCTATCTCACACATTGGTTAAATCGGCGAACAACTGTTCACACGGAACGATCTGCAAATTTTTTGCGAACAATCAACGACGAATTGAGAAGTTGTTGAAAGATCAAAATGAACAATTTCTCGCTCGTCGTTTGATTGTTCGCTGGTTTACACGTACGATTATCGTTTGAATGCGATCGTTATCGTGCGAATTCGCACGATAATCGTTTTGTGTAAATGCAGCATTAGTTCCATTAATGTGAATGGAGCGTAATTGCAAACCACACCTGAACTGCAGACAAGAGTCGTGCCGTCTCTGGAAGAAAGTGGCCGTGTTTTTCTAATGTTGGCTAACCTCTTTAAGGATCAGTGAAGGACTCAGAGGTCCTAGAGATATCACTTTATGAGATGAAAATAACTCTGAGAAAGAAAAAAAATGTACAAAGTCACAACAGCTAATAAAACAGGTACAAGGATGGCAGTAACTGGTAACACATTTATACATCAAAACTGTAGTGTCAAAACAACGTCTAAGGCCCCCTTCACACTGCCATGCCTCTTTTTACAGTGAGGAAATGCTGATCAGGAAGCCTTTCAGGAGGCTTCACCATCACTGTTTCCTGATCATAAAAACAGAGGAGAAAAAAAAAAACATACTCACCTATTGCAGACTGCAGCGGTGACCTGCTCCGGCTTTTCCCTTTGTCTTCGGGCTTTGCGAGTGCATGACTGACGTCAATCGTGAGCTGCAACGCTTAGGGTAGCACCCTCTGCCAAAAGAGTGGTTTACAGGGTGGGGAGCCAATGGCTCCTGGCCCTGTCAAACACAGTGGCACATTTAACTATATGCGCTCCTGATTAGGAGTGCGTTCAGTTCAATGTCTACATTCGGGGGTACTCACCTGGGTGCCGACACTGGCACCATTGCCAAGGAAAGCATCCAGAATTTCTGACAGTTTCCAGTTCATGACAGTTCAACCGGTTCTATGGGGCATCTGTCCCAGAATTCCTCACAATTATAGGTTGTAAATATAATTTCCAGGCCTATTTTCTGACATAGGCCTGGAAATATAATTTCCAGGCCTATTTTCTGACATGGACACCCTTCTTAAAGGGTGTCCGTGCACCACAGAACCCTATGGGTCAGGAAATCTATCTGAATCAGGATAGATTTTCCTGACGCGTGAGGAGGCCTAAGAACAAGTTCCCACACGTAAGAATCCTCAACATTAAAACTTCAAGACCAAGAAGGAAAAGCCAGAAAAGACTAAAGCTCAATTCTCAGGTATGTGTTTTATCACATTCTCTTGGCCTAATATTAAACTGTGTTTCCAGAAATGAAACCACTCACTGTGATAGATATGGAAAATTCATTCTACAAACTGGAATACAACAAAGATACCAGTACATGAAGCCAAATATACACAAGCAACTCACTATGGAGTCATAACATCAATCATGCAGCTCACTTTGTTTCTCTTTTTGGCACTCCTAGGTTGTCAGGACATTCTGATCAATGACTCTGCAAGCCAGATCGACTTTTAATACTTGGCACAAAAGGGAAGGTAAGGGAAAGGATCAGCTGAAGGCAACTGCCCATATTAAAGGAGTTGTCTGTGGTGAGAAAATAATTTTCATTTATACAACATGGCCTCCGCTTTTCTAAGTGAATAAGAATAAAATGGAAATTTAAAAGAATACTTACTGATGGCATTTGACATTTAGTGACGCTGGAATTACTCCAGTCATCACTTTCTAAGGGTCCATTTACACAGAAAGATTATTTGGCAGATTACCCGCCAAGGATTTGAAGCCAAAGCCAAGAAAGCACTATAAACAGAGATCAGGTTATAAAGGAAAGCCTGAAATTTCTCCTCCTTTCAAATCCATTCCTGGCTTTGGCTTCAAATCTTTGCAGCTGTTCAGTTTGTGGTTTTATTCTGCCTCATTTTCTCTGCCCTGATGGGTTGCTTAAAGTGACTCTGTACTCACAATCTGACCCCCCCCCCCAAACCACTTGTACCTTCGGATAGCTGCTTTTATACCAAGATCTGTCCTGGGGTCCATTCGGCAGTTGATGCAGTTACTGTCCTAAAAAACAACTTTTAAACTTGCATCCCCGTGCCCTACGGATGTGGCTTAGAATATCTGTGCCCTAACTTTGCACCACCCCTCCATCCCTTCTTCCCACCCTCTTCATCATTAGGTGGAACATTTCTCCATGCTGAACATTGCACATGTGTCTTAACAATCCAGCCCATGTGCCGGGTTGACACAGGTGGGGAATAGGAGGCAATCTGCCTTGAGCATTCCTAATGATGAGGAGGGCGGGGAGGAGGGACAGAGAGGGTGTGCCAGCCTAATGCATACATAATCTAGGCCCCGCCTGTTAGGCACAGGGCTGCAAGTTTAAAAGTAGTTTTTTAGGACAATAACTGCATCACCTGCCAAACGGACTCCAGGACAGATCTTGGATTAAAAGCAGCTATCCGAAGGTACAAGCGGTTTGGGGGGGGTCAGATTGTGGGTACAGAGTCGCTTTAACCCCCCGTTAAGGGTGATCAGAGAGGGCTCCCGGCAGGAGCCCCCTCTGCAGCCCGCGGTCCTCGGTTTCTATGTGCAGCTAGCCGATAGCCGCAGCCGGCTAATTAACTATTCAAATGCAGCTGTCAAAGCTGACAGCTGCATTTGAATAGTATATGTGCCCCCTGTCCCTGGTGTCTAGTGAGGGATCTCCCCCCCCCCCATGCTATCATGGAGGGGAGATCCCTTGTAATGAGCTGATTCTGTCTCGGCAATCCATGTAGCTGGTCTGCAGCAGACCAGTATAATAGAGCAATGATCAGATGGATCATTGCTCTATTATATACACAGCATTGATCTCAATGGGAGATCAGTGCTGTGTATATAGAAGTCCCCCAGGGGGCTTCTAATTACTGTATGTGGGGGGAAAAAATGTTTTATTATTAATAAATAACCCCCTCCCATAATAAAAATTAACTCACCTCGCTTATAGTATAATAAAAAATAAAATTGGGGTAGATTTATCAAAGGGGTGTAAAGTAGAACTGGCTCAGTTGCCCCTAGCAACCAATCAGATTCCACTTTTCATTCTTCAAATAAAAGGTGGAATCTGATTGGTTGCTAGGGGCAACTGAGCCAGTTCTACTTTACACCAGTTTGATAAATCTCCCTCTAAGTTTTTAGAAGGTTTTAAAATTAGGCATAAATAATGTCCAATGGACAACACATAACTAGTTATACTGTTTCCTTATTTATTTAACAAAAACTAGGTCAAAATGCAATAGCACTGTGTTAACAATTTAGTACATCCTTACTGCTTCCATAGGACTTAAAGGGTTGTCCAGGATGAAAAAAACTGCTAATTTCTTCCAGAAACAGTGCCATTCTTATTTGTTCGTGGTGCTGCAGCTCAGTTCTATTGAAGTAAATGAAGCTGGGTTGTAATGCCGCTGACATCCTGAGGACAGGGGTGGTGCTGTCTTTTATCTGGAATAATCCCTTTGGCTGTGTTTCCACATCTGTGTACTGTTGCATTTCTCTGCTCAGAAGTTAACCTGACTGCCTGGTGTGTAATGTGACCGGTATTACCAGGCGCATCCGCTTGTTTATAATAAAGGAAGACTATTACTAAATCAGGACCTGAGCACCTTGCAGTCATTGAGTCAACCATAAACTCCTTTGTATAGTAAAGTATTCTAGAGTTAGATGGATAAAAGGAAACGTATTCCAGCAGTCCAATAAAATCCGGTATTTATTGTGTTAACTCCATAAAATCGTTACATACAAAAACGTAGAAAAATTGTAGACACAGCATATGTGGGCCGAAACGCGTCTAGAATTTTTCTACGTTTTTTGTATGTAACAATTTTATGGAATTAACACAATAAATACCGGATTTTATTGGACTGCTGGAATACGTTTCCTTTTATCCATGTTGCAACGCCTGATCACCCACAGGTGAGGTCCTCTGCACTCCTATACCGGGAAAGAGAATAGCCAGCTATATTGTAGCAAATAAAGCATATACGGGGTAGCTTTTATTCTAGAGTTAGAGTCGTATTACAAAGGGCGCCGAATACATTTAGCGGTGTAGTTGGCGGGCTACAATTTTTCAACAAGTTGATCATCTGATGATCGTTTCTTGGGTTGATCACTGTCTTTATTACACAAACCGATAATCCGCTGAATCGGCCTGACAGATATGTGGCCATCTATCCAATAGCTAAAGCTTGGCCAAAACTGGGTCTTGCAACACGATAATGATCCCAAGCAGACGTCAAATCTACAACCCTCCCTATTTCCGAGTTAGGATGCTGTGTGATGTACACAATGCAATGATTTTCAAATCTCATGGACCTATATTTGACTCAGTATAGATAATAGAACAAGTATAAAATTGTGAAAGTAAGACATCCTGCCATGTCATGAAAAAAATTACTTATTTAAAACCTGATGGCCGCCATGCATCTAAAAAAAGTTGGGATGGGGGAAACAAAAGGCTGTAAAAGTAAGTGGTACTAATAAAAAAAAAAAAAACAATGGAGGAGAAATGTTCAGATAAACTCTTTTATGTACTCATGTGTTTAAACCTACACATTTGCATTTTCAATAACGCTGGAGTGCCGCAGTTTTTCTGAAAGATATATCATCTTACAGTCTGGGTCAAGTCATCTGGCACCGCACATCAACCTGCATTAAGAGGTGCTGCGAGGTGCTTCAATGTTAACATAAGACAATTTTCCATGTTTGATAATTATATATATATATATATATATATATATATATATACACACACAGTGTATATAAATGATTGTCATAGTTACCGAATAACTCCACGATACAATTATCAAATATTATAACCATACTGGTACTGACCAAATTCAGTACATCAAGACTACCAATAATACTAATATACAAGTAACAATACCTCAACACCATGACTACTACCATCATCACAACATAATAACTAATACCATTATACCAGGGGTGTCAAAATCTCAGCTGTTGCCAAACTACAATTCCCATCATGACTAGACAGCTAAAGCTTCCGGGCATGATGTGATTGTAGTTCTGCAACAACTGGAGGGCTGCAGTAAGACACCTGTGCACTATACGAGCCCTGAAAAAATCCACTATGTAAACAAAATATTACTAATAATATTAGCATATACAGGACAAATAATGCTGTCACACCATAACCACTACCCTCACTATACAGTGACTGGATAATACCACCAAACTGTCACTGAATAAAATTCACTACATAAAGACCAATATTCTCCCGCAGTAGTGACCATGAAGAAGTAGATCCAGCTGCATACCGGTTCTGCAGACTTTACAAGTGGTAAAAGTGCAGCTACATTCAGTGACCCACAGGGGACGTCGCTCCGCATGAATTGCAGGTCATGTTTTTGCTTTTCCTGTTTTTCTCCATTTGGCCTGGCCATAATGAAGAATTCTCCTGGTGGCACCTTTTGTCTGCAGAATTTAAAAAATATTTTAGGCTCCTCATTCCAGCACCATCCTCATCTCTGTACAATATGTATTGTCGCACACTGTAACAGTGCCCACATTATGCCCCCATGTAGTATTTGGACCCAATTTGGGCACTCAGATAGTATGCAGGCTCCCCCTATGCCCTTGTATAGTAGAAAGGCAACCATCTGTACCCTCATATAGTAGATAAGCCTCCATTATGTATGTGCCTTTATATAGAAGATAGATACTCTCTGTGCCCCCTATATAGAAGGCAGGGCCATCTGTGCCTCCATATAGTAGTTAGGCCTTCTCTGTGAATCCATATAGTAGTTAGGCCTTTTGTTCCCCAATATAGTAGTTATGTCCCTCTGTTTCTATATAGTAGTAGTTAGGGCATCAGCAGCTGCATGCAGATATGGGTGGAGAAGGCAGAGGTCTGACAGGTGAGTAATAGAAATAAGTAAACTGTGTGTACGCTCGGGTTCGTCCGAACCCAAATGCTCTACATTTAATTATCAGTGGCTGAAAAAGTTGGATACAGCCCTAAGGCTGCCTAGAAAACATGGATACAGCCATAGACTACAGCCTGTTTTCAAATTTTCCAAGACTCCCTAGGGCTGCATCTAACTTCTTCAGCCAGCAGTATGCAGCGTTTATGGTCAGGTTATTACGAGCGTGCCCGAGGTTTACTCATCTCTAGTGATGATGTTATCCTGTTGTTTACAGGAAGTCAGCTGACCCAGGACAGACAACTTCCTTTGACACATTAAGCACTGATTTTCTGTGGGTCACACTGGTGATCACATGACCCTGTTGCAATAATGAAACATTTCTGTAAGACAAGGCCAACCTGACTTTTAACACTAATCAGTCTGTCACGTCAGAGTCTCTGGAGACACTTGTATGAAAACAATCCAATCAATGTAAACACAAAGAATATATATGCATGCAGGGGGAGATTTATCAAACATGGTGTAAAGTGAAACTGGCTCAGTTGCCCCTCATTCCTCACAGACTCTTTGGAAAATGAAAGGTGGAATCTGATTGGTTGCTAGGGGCAACTGAGCCAGTTTCACTTTACACCATGCTTGATAAATCTCCCCATAAGAATATATACATGCATATAGTACATATATGTGTGTGTGTGTGTATTTTTTGCCCCATGTGGAGGCCTACAGCAAAGAGAACGTCAGAAACAACGTTATCACACCCACTTAGTAAATGCCATGATCTGCCTCTCTTGTAGCCAAATGAAACCATCTGCACCTATAAACACCACTTCAATAGATTTCAACAGAGCGTGATTAAAAAAAAAAAAAACGACTAAAATTGTTTAAGAAAATATTAAAAAGTGATTAGATTACGTGCGTGGAGTGATGCAATGTTATGAGAAGCAATTTGTGAGGTGGCAGCAGCTGATGATGTATTTGTCACATATGCCGACCCTCCAGTTTCAGATTCGGTTTCAATAGATGTTGTATCGCCATACCTTGCTTTACCAGCTCTCTCCAAAGATAACAGAAAATAAAAGCCCATCATCTAGCCACTGCTTTACCTTGCTTTACCAGCTCTCTCCAAAGATAACAGAAAATAAAAGCCCATCATCTAGCCACCTCTATATGTATATAAGCTGGCGTCATGTTACAGTGCGCTATAGATGATGCCAGTATAGACACCCTGTAAATCTTCACTGTACTTATACTAGTTTTCACACTCACCAATTTAGACTTTCATGACTATTTGGCAATATTACAGGACTGCAAGCCAACGCCCAATATCTAGGTCTCTGCATATAAATGTTACAGGCTTTATGTGCTTTATATATTATATAAGGGTTGCTGCCTTCTCATTTTGTTATGTTAAAAAGAACTTATGTTATAAAGAATGTATTACTGAGACTACTGAAAAACTACTTTTTTTTCCCAGTGACTAAAAAAGGTTTCCACAAAATAGAAAGTCCAACAGCTCCTATTGTCCCCAGGTAATGGCAGAAGAAATTGATACACACTGGTGACCACCAATGGCAAGCTAGGTGCTACGTATACCCAAGTAGAAAGAGTCTAAAGGCCCTATTACACGAAACGATTATCGGACGTATTCAGCCCATATCGGCCGTTACAGCCGATAATCGTCTAGTGTAATAGAAGGCAACGATAAGCCGACACGAACGATGTCGGCTGATCGTTGCTGTTGTTTGTCTTTTAACATGTAAGATGACTAATATAGCAGCGATCTGCTGCCGTTGTTTCAGGGAATAGGCGCTGTGGCAGTAGACTGCTGCTATCTGCTATCCCCCCCCTGTACTCACCCGCTTGCTGCCAACGTGTGTAATAGCGCCGGCAGCGAACGGGGAAAAGGGTGCAAGCGAGTGCTGACCCCTGTGTAATAGGGGCTTATTATCATCAGTGGTGATTCAATGTGTTTGCAATTATATTTTTCGTGTCTGTACCTGGTCACACAGTAAGTTTGTGAACCCTTTTTTATCCATCACTGATGCTGTTGGACTCTTTTTAGAAGAGGTTTCTAAGTCAAGACATTATAACAGTCATCGAAATCAGATAGATCCTCGCTGATATAACATTGATAGCATATCTCAGCAAGTCGCTACTGTCTATGGTGAGACAACCGTTTTACTGTGTTCGCCACTTGTTTCTGAAAAACTGGAGCAAGCCTGAAGGCAATCGAAAAGAGACAACCAGTTACGAGACCCTCCTATTAGTAATAGCATCAGGAATAGAATCATTTATATTAAGCATTTGGCTTCCCGTGTCTGGAAAAGGTGGTCCCCCCCCCCCCCCCAGGGCTGCCAGGATAACATGGATACAGCCTATAACTCTCTAGGCATCCGACTTCTCCAGACGCCGGGAGCCAAATGCTGAGCATTTAGGTTCCGAAAACATTGCACAACCTAAACAGTTCGGCAACCACTAAACACTGTTTATAACCCTTGCAGGCTGGAATTTTTAACATATATTTCAGACAACCCCTTTAAGTTGTGTTCACAACACTTTTTTTCTGGGAGGATTCAGCATCAAGATACAATGAAATTAAACGTATGGAAAACGCTATATTGATATTATATCATGAAAATAGGGCACTTCAGTAGAAGCAGCAATGGTGATTTCCTCATCTCAAACAATTTATTGAAACAAGAACCAACACCAGTGGTGGGTATACCCCAACAAAAAAGGTCACTGTCTCAATAACTTGTCATGTGCCCTTGAGCATCAGTGCTTGACAACAACCCTCATGCTGTTCAAAATCCGACTTACTGTGGCATGGCGCCACGAGAGACCAGTGGGCCTCAGTGCTGTTCACTGATAAAAGTTGATTCACCCTGAGCAGAAATGATGGTCACCAAAGCTTTTGGAGATGTCAAGGAGAGCGCTATGCATCAGCCACTGTTGCCTTTAGTGGTGGTGGTGGTGTTACAGTGTGCGCAGGTTTATCTGGTCAATAAAGAACTGCCCTACACATTGTGAATGGTACAGAAACAAGCCCATACTACTTGACTAACATCATAATCCAGTCATTGTGCCTCTGTATGAACAACACAGCCACCTAATGTCATCTTCATAGACAACAATGCTCCAACTCATCCAGGTCGCATCATCAGGAAACGGCTGCTGGAGACAGGGGGATCTCGAGTGGAGTGGTCTGCACTTTCTCCAGACCTGAATCCCATAGAAAACTTATGGGATCAGCTGAGTCACCATGTACTGTCTCATCACTCTGTACCCCAGAACCTGAATGACCTTAGAGCCACCCTTCAAGAAGAGAGGAAAACCATGCCTAAGCAGACAATAAGCCGACTTGTAAACAGTATGAGACGTCATTGTCAAGCTGTAACTGATGCCCCAGGCACATGACACAAGTTATTGGGACATTGACTTTTTTTTTTTGAGATGAGGAAATTGCCATTGCATGCTTGTACTTAAATGCCCTGCTTTTATGATATAACATCACTAAAGTGTCCACAAATTTTACCCGCAAGCCAAGTATCCCTAACTTTTTTGAGTAGTATATTGTCTAAATCAAGTATTTTGGGCAGTGTACTTATCAATACGGACAGTAGTAGAGTGTATAAATAATACACCATTTACAATAACTGGAACTCAGAGCGCAGCCTCCCCCTCCCAGTAGAATAGTCTTTGCAAGGTCACACGTCACAGAGCATGCCTAGAAAGGACCTCTATTATTGTAAATAGGACCTGCTCCAGGCTACCGTGTCATTGACCATGGCACTTGCTGTAAAGCATATCTCTAAATGCTGTTAAAGGAAGCTCAACCCTCTCACAACCATGGGTCATTGATTCCTCAATGCCCAGGTCGTTTTTGGACATCAGCTTATGCCTGAGGCTTCCGGTTTCCATGGCTACCATCGGAGCTCTTTGATCACTTCACAGAGCCCCAATGGACAGCAGACAGAGAATTCTCCCTCTGTAAAGGGAAAATTCTCTGTCTGGAGCCCTATAGATGCTGCTGTTGTGCTGACCGCAGTATCTATAGGGTTAAAGGGGAACTCCAGCGGGGGGGGCACTTTTTTTGCTGGGACCTGGGTGGCTGAGGGAAAAGACGTCCACTCACCTCCCCGGTTCCAGCAGCGGGTCCCGCATCACGGCGCTCCGGTCACTTCCTGATGTCTGACGCGGGCCCGAGACGATATGCCTCAGGTCCGCTCAGCCAGTCAGTTAAGGAGGCGGGATCTGAGCGCACTTAAAACAGATCCCGCCTCCTTCACTGACTGGCTGAGACATCACGTCTCGGAATCGGGGAGGTGAGTGGACTTCTTTTCCCTCAGCCACCTCCTCCCCTGTCCCAGCAAAAAAAGTGCCCCCCGCTGGAGTACCCCTTTAATTCTCAGCACTCTGGTTGCAGCAGGTCACTGATAGCCGGGACCCGCTGGGGATGACGCAGGCGCAACTTCTGCACCTGTGTTATCCTCAATCATAAATTAACATTGCTGCAGCATCAGGCATAGGCTGCAGCAACGTTCATTTACTGTGCAGCAGCGGGAGGGGATTAATCAAGATGGCTGCCCCCATAATACTGTACTAAAATTAAATAAAAAAATTTACAATTAGAAAATTAGAAAAAAAAAACTCAATTTCATTTAAACTTCAGCATTTAAGGGGTTAGTTTAGTGACAGGCTATAAACGCTGTGGTCGCTGCAGTGTTTAAGGGGTTAGTGACAGGCTGTCATTAACGGTGAGGGCCCGGGCCCACCTGCTATGAAGCGCTTCAGAGCTCCCTAGAGGCCAAGGACGTAAATGTACGTCCAGGGTCATCTGGTAACAGATATTTACATCCAGGGTTGTCTAGGGGTTAACTTACACATTTGTTCATCCCTTTGGCAGACACACACGCACTTTCGCTGTAAAATCCTTATAGTACAGGTGGTGGTCAGACTTTTTTCTGTTCCAATGGACAAACTTCTGATTGCACTAGTTTTAAGGGCCATGAAGTGTTCGCTTTAGACAAATCAATAGTACAAACAAAAATAAGGAAAATGTTAGTAAAAAATGCCCCTTCTCCGATTACCCTTCTTCTTTACACTGATAAACTTTCATTTACCGTGAGAAAACAGCTCGGTTCTGTCTTCTCTTTACAGGAAGGGCTAGCAGATCAAAGAGGATCAGGTTACATGTTGCCCATACAAGTCTATGGAGGAAAGAAGGGTGAGGAATGAGATGAAAGGGGGAGTGACTGAAGAAGTTGGATGCCACCCTAGGACTGCCAAGAAAACATGGGTACAGCCTAGTTTTTGCAACAGATGAGTCACTAGCAGCAGATACTGCACCTAAGTTCTATATACTGCTAACTGATAAACGGGTTGTAGAGTGTGCAAGTGTTTTTCATCTGGTGTGTTTTTGTGTGGGACCTTAAAATTCGAGGACTTTAGATTCTGGGATTTTAGAAGAGAACGTGAGATGTGTTCATGTTGCTGGTTTGGAAGCCCAGATTCTGGATCTAAATGAGCAGCTGGTAACACTGAGAGACATTGCCAAATTGTAAAGGAGTCTGCTGCTCATTGAGCAAGCACTCACAGAGGCAGATGGGGGAGAGGATGACAGTATGGAGGTGCTGGAGGATGAGGCAGCTAGTTGGGTGACGGGTAGAGTGAAGAGTTTCTAAACCAGCAGAAAAAGGGATTCTTTACAGTAAGAGAAGATAATAGGCAACTTCACACAATCCAGCATTGTAGCTCAGATTCGAGTTATGGTCGACTAAAACTTTCATGAGGATGACATTCTGATGAAAACAGCAGCCGGACGGCCGTCATCGTTCCCAGCCTTGATAATTCTAGGTTTGGATTTCATTAGGTTGTAATTGATGGAAGCCTGAACCAAATCCACTTTACACACGGAGCTAAAAATAAGCTCAGACTGGCAACCTAAATGTGAGTGTAGGTGTAGGGTGTTCCTGTAACCACAGGTATGGCCAGGCAGGTGCATTCCTGAGCATTAACATGCCCTACCTTAGTTCTCACGCTGCCTAATAATAGACTCCAAAGACACAAAATACCTTATTCAGGAAGTGACTGTGTTTTACGTGTAGATCCGGATCCACCGTGCACTATTTCCTCTGATTTTATTGTATATAAGTACAATATTCACCACCATTCCTGCATGAGCAGCACATCCGCATGCACACCTTGTAATATGGTCTTAACCCTGACACTCCCCTAACCATGAGGTCTCTGTTACACTCTACTTCTTGGTACTGGGGTAAGCACAAGACTTTGCCGCCAAGCCAATGACTGGCCACCGTGGTATCCCACTTCAGCCAACATCTCCTGCTGACCCCAGCACCAAAGCTCATCAAGTTCAATTTACTCACAGAAGACATGTATATCATACCTAGAGAGATTCATGCCAAAAGATGTGTGCAATAATATACGAAAAATACCTTGTGCTGTGACGCTTGAACTCTTGTTCCTTGTTGCAACAAGAACTTATACTCACAATCCTCTATCCTCCGAAATGTCCGCCATGGGGGTGGATGGTTTGGATTGAGGAGAGAGTACACATCAGCCAGTGAGCATGTTGTTGTGTCTTATATGAGAAGCCTAATAAACAGCAAACTCTGAATTTAAGGTCAACATCGTTGTGAGTATAGGTTCTTGTTGCGACAAGGAACAAGAGTTCAAGCGTAACAGCACAAGGTATTTGTCGTATATTATTGCACACATCTTATTGCATGAATTTGTACAGTGGAAGCAGACTTAGTGGGGTCTGAACGGATGTGGATGGACTTTCTATTGCCATTGGCTAAGTGCTGTGTTGGTTATTTATTATTTAGTTCATACCTATAGAGACCCATTACCAGGCATAGACTGCACATTGCACAAGTCTTGCATATAGTGGATGACCAGATGTTGGCTGTGGACCCATCTACCATGGCCAGCACCACTTTCAACTGTGTTCTCAGGATGTGGATTCAGATGAAAGCTATGGCGGAGCAGAATGCCTTTAGGTCTTCGCTCTGCTATTCCATCGTTCATGTCGGCTGATCGTTGCAGTTGTTTGTCTTTCAACATGTTGAAAGACAAACGACTCATACAGCAATGAACTGCTGCGGCGGCAGCAGACCACTGCTGTATGCTATGGGCTTCCCGGACAATCTAGCGATCACCCGGGCAGCCCCCCTGCAGCTCCCCGCAGCCCCTCCCGCACTCACCCACTCGCTGCCACCACGTGTAATAGCGGCAGCAGCGAGTGGGGAACGAGGAGCAAACGAGCTCTGACAGCACTTGTTTGCTCCTCATAGTCACCCCGTGGATTAGGGGCTTTACTCTCAGGCGTCATTACCAGCTATGGTTGTGTGACCTGCGAGAGGTTGGGAATATGTTGGGGATGTCGGCCATTGAAATACACTGATCTTTCTCCCAACTAACCTCAGACGTGTTCCCTTGTTCTTGTGTTCAGTTTTTTATTAAAAACACTTCCCATCTAAACTCTATTTGCGGGCGGCAGCGGGGCTGATGGGGGCAGCAATGGGAGATGCGGGCAGCGGGGGGTTAAAGCACATACTCACAGCTGCGGATCCGGTAGGTGTGAAGGCACCCTTACTACAGAATATACACATTTAGGGGGACATTTATTAAGTCCGACGTTTTTTACGCCGGACTTATAAATGTCCCTGCATCTCCGGCGCTACGGAGATTTATGTAGAGGCGGACTGCCTCTACATAAATCCTGTGCGCATCGGTGCGAACAGCCGAAAACCTACGCCACCTAAAGGTGGAGTAGGTTTTCGGCGTATCTTTCAGTTTAAAAAATGATGAATCGCACGGACTCTGTGTCCGCGCCCCCCTCTGCTGCGAATACGCAGGGTATACACAGCAGATTTGATGAAAATAACTGAACACAGCATTAAATCTGCACCATCAAATCTGCTGCAGATCTGCTGTGCATCGGTTGTGTGTGTTAGCACCCTAAGAGTCTGTTCACACGTACAGACTCGCTGCGTATAATACGGTGAGACAAACTCGCATGCGAATTTCAAATCAACTGGTGTCAGAAAGTTATAGATTTGTAATTTACTTCTATTTCAAAATCTCTCATCTTCCAGTACTTATCAGCTGCTGTGTGTCCTGAAAGAAGTTATGTTTTCTTTCCAGTCTGATACAGAGCTCTCTGCTGCCACCTCTGTCCATGATAGGAACTGTCCAGAGCAGTAGCAAATGCCCACGGAAAACCTCTCTCTGTGTCAGACTGGAAAGAATACACCACTTTCTGTAGGACATTCAGCAGCTGATAAGTACTGGAATACTTGAGAATTCTAAATAGAAGCAATTTACAAATCTTTCTGAAACCAGTTGATTTGAAAGGGGAAAAAAATTTGCTGGAGTCCCCCTTTAACTCTTTACCTTCCACCATTTTTTGAACCCATCCGTTCTAATTTATTAATATCTTTGACATAGTATTCCAGATGTACATTAGATGGTCAGCTGGTCCAACCAAAATCATACGGTTTGGCAGACAGTAATTAAAAATGTGTGGCCAGCCGGGATATACTGGAGAATGTGTGGCCAGCAGGGATATACTGGGGAAATGTGTGGCCGGCAGGGATATACTGGAGAAATGTGCGGCTGGCAGGGATATACTGGGGAAATGCGTGACCAGCAGGGATATACTGGGGAAATGTGTGGCCGGCAGGGATATACTGGAGAAATGTGCGGCTGGCAGGGATATACTGGGGAAATGCGTGACCAACAGGGATATACTGGGGAAATTTGTGTCCAGCAGGGATATACTGGGGAAATGTGTGGCCAGCAGGGATATACTGGGGAAATGTGTGGCCAGCAGGGATATACTGGGGAAATGTGTGGCCGGCAGGGATATACTGGGGAAATGTGTGGCTAGCAGGGATATACTGGAGAAATGTGTGGCTAGCAGGGATATACTGGGGAAATGTGTGGCCGGCAGGGATATACTGGGGAAATGTGTGGCTAGCAGGGATATACTGGGGAAATTTGTGGCCAGCAGGGATATACTGGAGGAATGTGCAGGCAGCAGGAATATACTAGGGAAATGTGTGGCCGGCAGGGAAAATGTGCGGCCAGCATAGATATACTGGGGTAATGTGTGGCCAGCATAGATATACTGGGGAAAATGTGCGGCCAGCATAGATATCCTGGGGAAATGTGTGGCCAGCAGGGATATACTGGGGAAATGTGTGGCCAGCAGGGATATACTGGGGAAATGTGTGGCTAGCAGGGATATACTGGAGGAATGTGCGTCCAGCATAGATATACTGGGGAAATATGTGGCCAGCAGGGATATACTGGAGAAATGTGCGGCCAGCAGGAATATACTGGGGAAATGTGTGGCCAGTCTCGAAACACAGGACTAGCCCAAAGGGTGGATCCTGTAGGGAAACCACCATATTAAGTGGCCCTATATAGTCAATGTAATAACAAGGGAAAAACCAAGGCCAGGTATCCATCCACATACAGCTGTTTCGGGGAGTTGCCCCTCATCAGTGTCGAGCATCCTGCTAGGCTAGGTGGTAGCAATGCCGAGTAGAGCCATAAGAGAAACAGATCGCAGATCTCAGGGAGATCAGCCAAACGATAACACTGCCGGCTAAAGCGCTCAGTGCAGTGAAATCCTAGGTGCATTGCTCCCTGGGAAACATGAATATGCAAAAGAAGAGCCCGTGCAGCCTCATTTAAGAGTCTCAAAACACAGGACTAGCCCGATATCCCTCCGGGAAGCAGCTGTATGTGGATGGATACCTGGCCTTGGTTTTTCCCTTGTCATTACATTGACTTATAGGGCCACTTAATATGGTGGTTTCCTTACAGGAGCCACCCCTTGGCTGGGTCCTCCCCGGAGGGATATCGGGCTAGTCCTGTGTTTCGAGACTCTTCAATGAGGCTCCAGGGGCTCTTCTTTTGCATGTTCATGTTTCCCAGGGAGCTATGCACCTAGGACTTCAATGCATTGATCGCTTTAGCCGGCAGCCGGCAATGTTATCATTTGGCTGGTCTCGCTGAGATCTGTTTCTCCTGCAGTGATTGGCTATGACAGTCATGTAAGTACATAGCACAATAAACAATCACAGGTGGACCACTGAGGCAGATAAGGTGACTGATGGTTCTTTTGTTATTTTACAGCACTTACCCCCCCCCCCCCCACTGAATTTTTTCTGATGTTTTTCATGTAGCAATACCCACCAGCCTATTGTATTACCTCTATAAGCAGTAACATAACAATCGGAGGATGCTTTACGGGGATCTGTTTGTATGCGTAGTCCCCATGTGCGTAGCCAACAGCGCATTTTCCTCATCAGTGTGATGACACTCCCTCACATACACGCACTCTGCTCATATCCTATTCTGTCTTATTATCTAATATATATATATATATATATATATATATATATATATTAGTGTATATACAGTACAGTAACATATGAATTTATAGACAGGTATATAAGAAACAAAAGACAGACAGATCAGCACTAGCGCCAGCCTACTCCCCATCATAATAACTGTTTATTTTACGGCTCCTCCTGACCCGGAGAGTTATTAAGGTGTCTGCACTAATAGACGTGGAATTGCTTCAATAACAGCTCCCTGATATATACTTATTACAGTAACCACTGGCTGTATAAGGGATCATACAGCAGGAAGGCAGACAGGAATTCAGGCTCCATGTGACTCCATGATGAACTGAGGACAGGCTGCTGCTCCATACACAGAATACAGGCTGTGATAACCGTACACAGAATACAGGCTGTGATAACCATAGACAGAATACAGGCTTTGATAACCATAGACAGAATACAGGCAGTGATAACCATAGACAGAATACAGGCTGTGATAACCGTACACAGAATACAGGCTGTGATAACCATAGACAGAATACAGGCAGTGATAACCATAGACAGAATACAGGCTGTGATAACCATAGACAGAATACAGGCTATGATAACCATAGACAGAATACAGGTTGCTGCTCCATACACAGAATAAAGGCTGTGATAACATACACAGAATACAGGCTGTGATAACCGTACACAGAATACAGGCTGTGATAACCATAGACAGAATACAGGCTATGATAACCATAGACAGAATACAGGCTGTTATAACCATAGACAGAATACAGGCTGGGATAACTATACACAGAATACAGGCTGTGATAACCGTCCACAGAATAAAGGCTGTGATAACCATCCACAGAATACAGGCTGTAATAACCATACACAGAATACAGGCAGTGATAACCATACACAGAATACAGGCTGTAATAACCGTATACAGAATACAGGCTGTGATAACCGTCCACAGAATAAAGGCTGTGATAACCATCAACAGAATACAGGCAGTGATAACCATACACAGAATACAGGCTGTAATACCCGTATACAGAATACAGGCTGTGATAACCATAGACAGAATACAGGCTGGGATAACAGTACACAGAATACAGGCTGTGATAAACAAACACAGAATACAGGCTCTGATAACCATAGACAGAATACAGGCTCTGATAAACATACACAGAATACAGGCTGTGATAACCATTCACAGAATACAGGCTGTGATAACCATAAACAGAATGCAGGCTGTGATAACCGTACACAGAATACAGGCTGTAATAAACATACACAGAATACAGGCTGTGATAACCGTATACAGAATACAGGCTGTGATAACCGTACACAGAATACAGGCTGTGATAACCGTACACAGAATACAGGCTGTGATAAACATCCACAGAATACAGGTTGTGATAATCATAAACAGAATACAGGCTGTGATAACCGTACACAAAATACAGGCTGTGATAACCATAGACAGAATACAGGCTGGGATAACCATCTACAAAATACAGGCTGTGATAACCATACACAGAATACAGGCAATGATAACCGTCCACAGAATACATGGGATAACTATACACAGAATACAGGCTGTGACATCCATACACAGAATACAGGCTGTGATAACTAAACACAGAATACAGGCTGTGATAACCATACACAGAATACAGGCTGTGATAACCATACACAGAATACAGGCTGTGATAACCATACACAGAATACAGGCTGTGATAACCATACACAGAATACAGGCTGTGATAACCATAGACAGAATACAGACTGTGATAACCTACACAGAATACAGACTGTGATAACTATACACACAATAAAAGCAGTAAAAACAATCCACAGAATACAGGCTGTGATAACCGTACACAGAATACAGGCTGTGATAACTGTACACAGAATACAGGCTGTGATATCCGTACACAGAATACAGGCTGTGATAACTATACACAGAATCCATGCTGTTATAACATACACAGAATACAGGCTATGATAACCATACACAGAATACAGGCTGTGATAACCATCCACACAATACAGGCTGTGATAACCGTATACAGAATACAGGCTGTGACAACCATATACAGAATACAGGCTGTGACAACCATTCACAGAATACAGGCTGTGATAACTATACACAGAATACAGGCTGTGATAACTATACACAGAATACAGGCTGTGATAACTATACACAGAATACAGGCTATAGATAGATAGATAGATAGATAGATAGATAGATAGATAGATAGATAATAGATAAGATAGATAGATAGATAATAGATAAATGGATAGATAGATAGATAGATAGATAGATAGATAGATAGATAGATAGATAGGAGATAGATAGATAATGAATAGATAGATAGATAGATAGATAGATAGATAGGAGATAGATAGATAGATAGATAGATAGATAGATAGATAGATAGATAGGAGATAGATAGATAGGAGATAGATAGGAGATAGATAGATAGATAGATAGATAGATAGATAGATAGATAGATAGGAGATAGATAGGAGATAGATAGATAGATAGATAGATAGATAGATAGGAGATAGATAGATAGATAGATAGATAGGAGATAGATAGATAGATAGATAGATAGATAGATAGGAGATAGATAGATAGATAGATAGATAGATAGATAGATAGATAGATAGGATAAATGATGATCAGCGGCACAAAGCTAACGTGAAATAACGTGGCAGTTTATTGTTCAGACATATCAGAACATTTAGCAGGTGCAGCACAGTATAGCACGACGTTTCAGCTAAAGTGAAAATGGCGGTTACCCCTCCGAAACGTCGTGCTATGCTGTGCTGCACCTGCTAAATGTTCTGATATGTCTGAACAATAAACTGCCACGTTATTTCACGTTACCGGTGTGCCGCTGATCATCGTTTATCCTATTGACTGAGGTTCGTGGTCTGACCCAAGTCAGCCAGCACCCGCTTCGCTGGGACTTGTTGTGCCACTCGCTTCCATACTCTAGATAGATAGATAGATAGATAGATAGATAGATAGATAGATAGATAGATAGATAGATAGATACAGAGTGATAGATGAGACATGGTAAGTGACAGATGACCTAACAGCCCCCCCCATACTGTACACAGGTCCACAGGATACATATATAGCAGTGTCACTATCCAATATATTTAGTACAGTGACAGCTCCCGGTGGTAAGCTCTCCTGCGCTATATACTGAGGTAGCATGCTCGCTATCCTGTGCTGTATAATGAGGTAGTAGTCTCTGCTATCCTGCACTGTATACTGGAGGTAGTATGCTCTGCTCTCCTGTGCTGTATACTGGAGGTAGTAGGCTCTGCTCTCCTGTGCTGTATACTGGGGTACTAGGCTCTGCTCTCCTGTGCTGTATACTCTGGATAGTAGGCTCTGCTCTCCTGCACTGTATACTGGAGGTAGTATGCTCTGCTCTCCTGTGCTGTATACTGGAGGTAGTAGGCTCTGCTCTCCTGTGCTGTATACTGGGGTAGAAGGCTCTGCTCTCCTGCGCTGTATACTGGAGTAGTATGTTTGGCTCTCCTGCACTGTATACTGTGGGTAGTAGTAGTAGTATACAGGTCCCAGCACAGCTGTCGCCCCCCTCACCTCCCCTTCTTACCGAGCACAAGCGCCAGCAGCACCGAGGTGTCCATCAAGGTGTCCCGCCTGGCACATGGGGGTCGGCGCCCGGCAGGCTGAGGCTTCACACTCCGGCAGCAGCGTCTCGGCTTGTGGCATACAGTGTGTACAGGAGCAGATAGGGAGGTGACCTGCTGCCTCTATCCCGGCCACATGTCCCGCCCCTGTGCCTGCCAATCACCCTGCCCGAAACAGCCGCAGCTCCTGCCTCATAGGTGGCATGTGTAATCCTCACAGCACGGAGCTCTGCTGTCCTGTATACTGCTCTCCTCTCCTGTGCTGTATACTGGGGTAGTAGGCTGTGTGGATACTGGGGTAGTAGGCTCTGCTCTCCTGCGCTGTATACTGAGGTAGTAGGCTCTGCTCTCCTGTGCTGTATACTGTGGGTAGTAGGCTCTGCTATCCTGCGCTGTATACTGTGGGAAGTAGGCTCTGCTATCCTGCACTGTATACTGTGGGTAGTAGGCTCTGCTCTTCTGCGCTGTATACTGGGGTAGTAGGCTCTGCTCTTCTGTGCTGTATACTGTGGGTAGTAGGCTCTGCTCTCCTGTGCTGTATACTGAGGTAGTATGCTCGGCTCTCCTGTGCTGTATACTGGGGGTAGTAGGCTCTGCTCTCTTTGGCTGTATATTGGGGTAGTAGGCTCGGCTCTCCTGTGCTTTATAATGTGGGAAGTAGACTCTGCTCTCGTGTGCTGTATACTGGGGGTAGTAGGCTCTGCTCTTCTGTGCTGTATACTTTGGGTAGTAGGCTCTATTTTCCTGCGCTGTATACTGGGGTAGTAGGCTCTGCTCTCCTGCGCTGTATACTGTGGGTAGTAGGCTCTGCTCTCCTATGCTGTATACTGTGGGTAGTAAGCTCTGCTCTCCTGCGCTGTATACTCGGGTAGTAGGCTCTGCTCTCCTGTGCTGTATACTGGAGGTAGTATGCTCTGCTCTCCTGTGCTGTTTACTGTAGGTAGGAGGCTCTGCTCTCCTGTGCTGTATACTGGGGGTAGTAGGCTCTGCTCTCCTGTGCTGTATACTGGGGGTAGTAGGCTCTGCTCTCCTGTGCTGTATACTGGGGGTAGTAGGCTGTGCTCTCCTGCGCTGTATACTGGGGTAGTAGGCTCGGCTCTCCTGTGCTGCATACTGTGGGTAGTAGGCTCTGCTCTCCTGTGCTGTATACTGGGGGTAGTATGTTCGGCTCTCCTGTGCTGTATACTGGGGTAGTAGGCTCTTCTCTCCTGTGCTGTATACTGGGGTAGTAGGCTCTTCTCTCCTGTGCTGTATACTGAGGTAGTATGCTCTGCTTTCCTGCGCTGTATACTGGGGTAGTAGGCTCTGCTCTCCTGTGCTGTATACTGAGGTAGTATGCTCTGCTTTCCTGCACTGTATACTGTGTGTAGTATGCTCTGCTCTCCTGTGCTGTATACTGGGGTAGTAGGCTCGGCTCTCCTGCGCTGTATACTCGGGTAGTAGGCTCTGCTCTCCTGTACTGTATACTGGAGTAGTAGTCTCTGCTCTCCTGTGCTGTATACTGGGGTAGTAGGCTCTGCTCTCCTGCACTGTATACTGGGGTAGTAGGCTCTGCTCTCCTGTGCTGTATACTGTGAGTAGTAAGCTCTGCTCTCCTGTGCTGTATACTGGGGTAGTAGTATTCTCTGCTCTCCTGTGCTGTATACTGGGGTAGTAGGCTTGGCTATCCTGTGCTGTATACTGTGGGTAGTAGGCTCTGCTCTCTTCTGCTGTATACTGGGGTAGTAGTCTTTGCTATCCTGCACTGTATACTGGGGTAGTAGGCTCTGTTCTCCTGCGCTGTATACTCCGGTAGTAGGCTCTGCTCTCCTGTGCTGTATATTGTGGGTAGTAGGCTCTGCTCTCCTGTGCTGTATACTGGGGTAGTAGGCTCTGCTCTCCTGTGCTGTATACTGTGGGTAGTAGGCTCTGCTATCCTGCGCTGTATACTGTGGGTAGTATGCTCTGCTCTCCTGCGCTGTATACTGTGGGTAGTAGTCTTTGCTCTCCTGTGCTGTATACTGTGGGTAGTAGGCTCTGCTATCCTGCACTGTATACTGGGGTAGTAGGCTCTGTTCTCCTGCGCTGTATACTGGGGTAGTAGGCTCGGCTCTCCTGCACTGTATACTGTGGGTAGTAGGCTCTGTTCTCCTGCGCTGTATACTGGGGTAGTAGGCTCTGCTCTCCTGCACTGTATACTGGGGTAGTAGGCTCTGCTCTCCTGTGCTGTATACTGGGGTAGTAGGCTCTGCTCTCCTGTGCTGTATACTGGGGTAGTAGGCTCTGCTCTCCTGTGCTGTATACTGGGGTAGTGGGCTCGGCAATCCTGCTCCGTATACTGTGGGTAGTAGGCTCTCCTCTCCTGTGCTGTATACTGAGGTAGTAGGCACTGCTCTCCTGTGCTGTATACTCTGGATAGTAGGCTTTGCTATCCTGCGCTGTATACTGGGGTAGTAGGCACTGCTCTCCTGTGCTGTATACTGGAGGTAGTAGGCTCTGCTCTCCTGTGCTGTATACTGGGGTAGAAGGCTCTGCTCTCCTGCGCTGTATACTGGAGTAGTATGTTTGGCTCTCCTGCACTGTATACTGTGGGTAGTAGTAGTAGTATACAGGTCCCAGCACAGCTGTCGCCCCCCTCACCTCCCCTTCTTACTGAGCACAAGCGCCAGCAGCACCGAGGTGTCCATCAAGGTGTCCCGCCTGGCACATGGGGGTCGGCGCCCGGCAGGCTGAGGCTTCACACTCCGGCAGCAGCGTCTCGGCTTGTGGCATACAGTGTGTACAGGAGCAGATAGGGAGGTGACCTGCTGCCTCTATCCCGGCCACATGTCCCGCCCCTGTGCCTGCCAATCACCCTGCCCGAAACAGCCGCAGCTCCTGCCTCATAGGTGGCATGTGTAATCCTCACAGCACGGAGCTCTGCTGTCATATAGTACTATATAACCAGGGAAACTGGAGCCACTGGGCTCTATACTGGGGCCAGCAAACCATCACACTGCTGGCCAGTGATGGGCCACAAGGTACCCAGGTGTGGCCACAACCTCTGCAGCAGTAATGTACAGGTGACATGAATCCAATGGGGAGTAATAATCTGGGCATCTATGGCTTCATTAAAGGGGTTGTCCAGCTAAAATCTTTTTCTTTCAAATCACCTGGTGTCAGAAAGTTATATAGATTTGTAATTTACTTCTATTTAAAAATCTCAAGTCTTCAAATACTTATCAGCTGCTGTGTGTGCTGCAAGAAATGGTGTTTACTTTTCAGTTTGACCCAGTGCTCTCCGCTGACATCTCTGCCTGAGACAAGAACTGTCTAAATCCCCATAGAAAACCTTTCCTGCTCTGGACAGTTCCTGTATGGGACAGAGGTGGCGGCAGAGAGCACTGTGTCAGACTGGAAAGAATACACCGCTTCCTGCAGGACATACAGCAGCTGATAAGTACTGGAAGATAGGAGGTTTTTTTTTTAATATAAATTTTTAAAAGAAATATAAAGTAATTTACAAATCTATATAATTATCTGACACCAGTTGATTTGAAAGAAAAAGAGTACCCCTTTAACAATTTGCCATTTTATTGATCTTCGTTTTTGGACTTTTTCCACTTTGTTTAAAAAGCCATAGCACTAGCATTTTTTCACCTAGAGACCCATATGAGCCCTTATTTTTTGCGAAACCAATTGTCCCTTGCAATGACAGGCATTATTTTTCCATAACATATGCTGCGAAACCAGGAAAAAATAATTTGCGCTGTCAAATTGAAAAAAAAGGCATTTGTTTTGATTTCAGGGAGTTTCCCATTTACGACGTTCACCCTATGGTAAAACTGACTGGTTATCTATGTTCCTCACATCAGTACGATTAAATTAATATGTAACTTGCATAACTTTTATATTATTAAAAAAAAATTAAAACCTTTTAAAAAAACTAAATGTGTTTAAAATCGCTCTATTCCCATCCTTATAGCGCTTTTATTTTTTGGTCTATGGGGCTGTTTGATGTGTCATTTTTTGCGCCATGATGTGTTCTTTCTATCGGTACCTTGTTTGCACATATGCGACTTTTTGATCACTTTTTATTACATTTTTTCTGGATTTGATGCGACCAAAAAATGCGCAATTTTGCACTTTGAAATATTTTTGCGCTTACGCCGTTTACCGTGCGAGATCAGGAATGTGATAATGTAATAGTTTGGGCGATTATGCACGCGGCGATATCTAACATGTTTATATTATTTATTTATTTATATTTATAAAATGGGAAAAAGGGAGGGAGGTGATTTGGACTTTTATTAGGGATGGGGATTTTTTTTATTAATAAAAACACTTTTTTACTTTTTTTTTACATAAACTAGAAGTCTCCCTGGGGGGCTTCTATATACACAGCAAAGATCCATTAGATTGGTGATACATTGCTTTGGGCTGCTGCAGACCACAGCAATGTATTATCGAGCCGGGATTAGCGTCATTGCGACGCTGAGGCCCAGCCGGGCCCGAAGAACGGATCTCCCCTCCGTGATCACATGGCGGGTGGAGATCCGACCCACTAGACACCAGGGACATGAGACATAAAGCATTTCAATGCAGCTGTCAGGTTTGACAGCTGCATTAAAATGCTTAATTAGCCGGCGCGACAACGGGACCCACACCGGCTAATAAAAGGCGCTCCCCGGCTACAGATAGCAGCCGGGAGCAGCGCTGTTCAGAGCGGGGTCACGGCGGGACCCCTCTCTGAGCTCCCCCCGCATCACCATGACGTACCAGGTACGTCATGGGACGCTAAGGGGTTAAAGGGGTTATGCTGGATTAGAAAAACATGGCCACTCTCTGCACACAGTGCTCTCTGCTGCCACCTATGTACCTGACAGTAAAAATTGAGAGCAGTAGCAACTTCCCATAGAACACCTCTCCTGCTCTCCAAGCTGGAAAGAATACACCACTTCCTGCAGAACATACAGCAGCTAATAAGTACTGGAAGACTTGAGATTTTCTAATAGAAGTAAATTACAAATCTCTGGCACTTTCTTGCATCAGTTAATTTGAAGAAAAACATTTTTTGCTGGAGTACCCCTTTAAGTTCCATACAGAAAAAGAATACTTTGAGGGTGCCTTCACACCTACCGACTCGCAGCGTTAATAATGTGAATGGAGCCTAACCTTATTCATAATGTGAATGGAGCCTAACCTTATTCATAATGTGAATGGAGCCTAACCTTATTCATAATGTGAATGGAGCCTAACCTTATTCATAATGTGAATGGAGCCTAACCTTATTCATAATGTTAATGGAGCCTAACCTTATTCATAATGTGAATGGAGCCTAACCTCTATTGATTGTATATGTGTAATGAGTACGTTTTGCGCATTCTGATAACTGATATATGAATGAAGGACTGGTGTGGGTTGTGCAGTAAATACTTTCTACATGTGCCGAGTGCTTATGAAATATTACTTCAGTTACTGGTTAACTTGTGTGTATAGTCTGAACTTTGGAGAAGATGTGCTGACTGGAGGAAATCTGGCTGATACTGCAGGCGCGCTGACTAGGTGCAATGCTGCCGGCAATAGAGAGATTGGTTTGAACTCTGATTGCTGATAGAGAAACCGATTGCACTGTATGTAGAACGTAGGGGACTGTGGCTTCCTAGGATCACTCTGTGGTGGGCTCAGGCCATGCTATAGCTATATGCTATAGCTCATTCTGATGGATAGTCTGTGGATGCAGACTATAGGCTTGATAACCTCCTACTGAGACAGGTACATGGCTTTGTGGCTGCTTTGTGTCCACTTATGTACACCAGTGCCTGTGTGAAACACATGCTGGTGCTCAGGAATAAACTGGCATCGTGCACAGGAACCTGGCCGCAGTTCAAAAAAAGGACCATGGCACCGGCATCCCCACATTTATGTAAAACCACAAAGCGATGGGTGATGCTCAGTCACTTCGGTGATGGCTGGGGACCACCTGCCGCAGTGTGGGTGCAGGTGCCAACAGAATAGACCAGAGTCTATTCAAAAAATAGAACACTTAACTGAAGGAAGGTTCAGATTTAACAGTTAACGTGATACAATGGTGCAGATCTTGACACACGACTTGAGTACTAACACAGAGGTAACCAGTGCTTGTAAACGTAGAAGGTGCTTTGTAGATATGAAAGAAGAAGAGGTGAGAAGTTGCCCAATGTTGTGAATGTACTCTGCCGGAATAAGTGTAGAGGTAGAGATAAGAAGATACTTGTACTCACGAATGCCAGAAGTGGCTCTGATCCGCCTTATGCCCCCTAGTTGTTAAGTACCCGTCCTAGGTGGGTAATACGAGCCCCAGCCGGTGGTTATCTGGGTGTAGCAGGCTGCCAAGACTTCTCAGTAGTTCTGTGCTGCGCAATAGGATACGTAGACCTTTTCCCTGGTAGATTTGTCCTACTGGGGTCAGTTCCACTTGTTTCAGGAGACTGCCCTGTACTATTTAGAGAGGTTCCTGGCTGGGGTTTGGGTTATCCTAGGTGGATTCTCTTTCCTAAGGTGAGCTTAGCACTGCATAGTGAACTTAGTTGCTTGCATAAAAGGAGCGGTAGCTGTTATCTCCTGTCCCTGTCAGGGGTCCTGGCTAAGCCAGGCCCCGGCTTAACTTCTGCAGGAACTAGTTGGTCTTGTGTCCTCTCTCTCTTAAAACTAAGTAAGGCCTCCCCTGATTTCCTCTACCAAGACTAACTCCTCCTACAGGGGCAAAACTAAACCCTCCTGTGAGTGGTGGGGCTCAGTGTATGTGAAAAGGAAGAGACAGGATAGGACAGAATAAGACAATCACCTGTGATTGGTTAACAGATAACATATAGCATTAACCAGGGCAGGCTCCAGCTTTTTGTGGACCCTTGGGCGACAGAGCGTCGGCGGGCCCTTTTGAGGAGCAAATCATGGAGAAACAGGCGAGGAAAGATTTGCAGCAAAAGAAACATGCGGCTGCTGCATATCTTTCTCCTCCTGTATCTCCTGATCTCTGCGGTAGTCAAGACTCTGGAGGAGTCAGACCCAGTCACAGGATGATATATATATATATATTTCATGCTGGTGCTGCTAGTTCTCCTGTATACAGCTCCTGCTGTGTGTGTGTGTGTGTGTATACACACACACACACAGAGCAGGAGCTGCATACAGGAGAACTAGCAGCACCAGCATGACATATATATATTTAAGCGGAGCGCGCTTCATAGCAGGTGGGGGCCGGCTGCAATCAGCAGCCGGGACCTCACCGGTAATGACACGCTGCAGTGATCGCGCTGGCGCGTGTCATTAACCCCTTAAACGCCGCGATCGCGCCGCGACCGCGGCGTTTAAGTGTAAGTGACCGGGGGAGTCCCCTGTCACTTACCGATCGGGACCCCCGCAGTGTGACTGCGGGGGTCCCGATCGTTGAAACGGACCGCCGGAGGTCTCTCACCTGCCTCCGTGCGGTCCGATCGGCGATCTGCTACACTGAGCCTGCACAGGCAGGCTCAATGAGCAGATCGCCGATAACACTGATCAATGCTATGCCCATGGCATAGCATTCATCAGTGTAAAAATCAAAGTACTGGATGTAAAAGTCCCCCAAAGGGACTTCAAAAGTGTAAAAAAAAAAAAGTTCAAAACACCAACACACTACCCCAAAACCCCTCCCCCAATAAAAGTCTAAATCACCCCCCTTTCCCATTATATAAATAAAACATATAAAAATAAATAAATAGATAAACATATAATATACCGTAGCGTGCGTAATTGTCCGATCTATTAAAATATAATAAGCGTTATTGCGAACGGTAAACGGCGTACACTAAAAGAGGGGAAAAAGTGCGCGGATTACCGATTTTATGTTACATTATATATTTAAAAAAATCAATAAAAAGTGATCAAAACGTCCGATCTTCACAAATATGGTATTAATAAAAACTAGAGATCATGGCAGAAAAAATGACATCTCATACAGCCCCGTAGGTGGAAAAAATAAAACCGTTATAAGCGTCACAATAGGCCCATTTTATTAATATTTAATTGCCAAAAAAAAGAATTTCATAAAAAAAATACATATATAACATTAGAGAATCTGTGTAACCTGCATATGGTTGTGTTCGGGCTGACCTATAGAATAATAGTGTCATGTCGCTGTTACCATATAGTGTATTACGTAGACACAGGAACCCCCCAAACGTTACCATATTGCATTCTTTTTTACGATTTCACCTATTTATATCTTCATAAATAATATATTTGGAATTCCATCATACATGTTATGGTAAAATGAATGACGCCATTACACAGTACAACTATTCCTGTAAAAAACAAGCACTTACATGGCTTGTAGATAGAAAACTGAGAGTGCTGGAGCTCTTAGAAGGGGAGGAGGGAAAAACGAAAGCACTAAGATCAAAATTTGCGCGGTCCACTGGGTCATTTTGGGCCTGGTCCTCAAAGGGTTAAGGGCCACGCCAGTTTTCATTTTTACATTTTTTGCGCTTACAGATCCATATGAGCCCTTATTGTACTTCGCAATAACACCCTTATTTTTCCCACAAAATATGCTGTGAAAAAAAAAATATTTGCATTTTAAAGTGACACTGTCACCCCCTTTGTGCATTCTGACATCTCTACACAGGTGTAAAGGGTAAATTTAGCGTTTTTCATACCTTATTTCATATCATACGTCATGGTGTTTGTTCAAGTAAAAAGTGTCCTTTTATCAACTGCATATTGTATTAAGTGGGCGTGGCCTCGCGGGATTAGCGCCACTTAGCCCCGCCCACAATTATACAGTTGACCCCGCCCCCTGACGCCCATTGGTTGGTCGACAGAAAGGGGGTGGTGTCTAGACCTTTTGGCCAGCATGATCCAATGGCCGGCGAGGATGCGGCGCCAACGGCGCCGTTGTGGGCGGGGCTAAGTGGTGCTAATGCCGCGAGGCCACGCCCACTTAATACAATCTGCAGTTGATAAAAGGACACTTTTTACTTGAACAAACACCATGACGTATGATATGAAAGGTATGAAAAACGCTAAATTTACCCTTTACACCTGTGTAGAGATGTCAGAATGCACAAAGAGGGTAACAGTGTCACTTTAAGTAACTTGAAAAAAAGGTGTTTAAAATGCTGTATTCTGATCCTCATAAAGCTTTTATGAGAACTTCTTATATTTTACACAATTCTATTGCACTTACACCATTCAGGAATGCAATAATTTAATAGTTCAGGCGATTCCCCATGCTGCAAAGACAAATATGTTTGTTTACAAAGGGAAAAGGGGACATGGGATGGGATTTTTTAATTGTTATTTACAGTAATTTACAGACCTCTAGGGGAATCCTTTAAGCAATGCACCAGGCGTAATAACATACACACTACAGCCTGTCATTAACCCCATATGCACTGCGATCTGTAGCAATCGCAGTGTTTAAGGGAGTGACAGTAGAAGTACCTGTCATAGACTGATCGGGAACCCCCACAGTGTGATTGCTGTGGTTCTAGTCAGTTTCCCTGACTACCAGAGGTCTCATACTAAAGGCCCTATTACACCAAAAGATGTCTGACAGATTATCTTACAGATTTTTTCAGCCAAAGCCAGGAATGGATTTGAAAAGAGGAGAAATCTCAGTCTTATGTTTACGACCTGGTCTCTATTTATAGTCCGTTCCTGACTTTGGCTGAAAAAAAGACATCTTTTGGTTTAATAGGGCCCTCACTCTGTGCAGTCCAACCGGTAATCTGGTCATAGAGTCTGCCTCAGGCAGACTGTATGAGCAGAGCGCCGATAATACTGATCAATGCTATGCAATGGCATAGCATTGATCAGTATATGCAATGAAATGATTGCTTGTAAATGTCTACTAGAGGGGCTTAAAAAGCCCTCCCATTCCCATTTACATCAAACTTTATGCCAATAAAAACAATAGCTTATGGCGCAAAAAGTAAGCCCTTAAATGGAATCCTTTTTTTTTATATATTGAGTTCATACTGTATTTTCTGTACTATTGCAATTCCTGAATGAAGGTGCTCATGTAGATGTATAGGATTGTGGTATTATATACTGTCTGTAATATTCTTGCATAAATCAAAATTCATTCCATCTGAATGAGCAAACACCTGCAATTGTGAAGCTGTCCATAACTCAGAACCACGGCTACAATCTTGGATAGCATTACCCACTAACTACCCGGGGCTATAAAGTTCCTGGTTAAACCTTCACCCTTAATTTCAGTGATGAATGGCAGAGCTCGGAGAGTCTCATTACACTTTGTGTTAATTAGAAATTTACGCCCAATGACAGAAGGGCGGTCAGGCTGAAAATGCCAGCCTGTAAAAACAACGTTCACAAAGCGTATAGATCTGCACCAAGGATCCAAATGTGACACTTTGCTCAGCTATAGGAGGGGTTACTCCTTCTCTCACTATCCTCCTCCAGGTAACAGCTGCTCTCTTTTTATGGGTCATGCAGTCAGGAAGAGGTTAGCGCTGGAGTCATTTCCTGGTTTTCATTATTACTGGCAATGTTCCCAGGCTGAGAGCTGATAGTATCCTTCCCTGTAGCTGCTATGGGCAGTCCTAGCAGCATGAAGGTGCACGAGCTCCTACATGAAAACCTGTTCTATAGAACACACAAGGCAATGACTTCTTTGGGGTATATATATATATATATATATATATATATATATATATATATATACACACACACACACACACACAGTGGTGCCTTGGATTACGAGTATTATTCGTTCTGGGACTATGCTTATAATCCAAATCCGCTCTTAAACCAAAGCAAATTTTCCCATAAGAAATCATTGATATGCAGTCAATTGGTTCCACACTCCAAAAATAATGATTTTTTTTATTCTGAATAACATGTAGAACAGATGAAAGAAACTATGAGAAATTGTTGAATATGTGATATTATAAGTTACTGTACAGTATAGCAATGAGCATGTGGAGTATAATGTATAGTAAGTGCATAACCCTGAAGAAACAGCAGCAGTTTGTACATACAGGATGGAGATGCAGATCCCCATAATGCAGTAGCGTAGTACAACAGGCTAGAATAGAGAAGCAGGGCTGCTGTCAGAGGTCTGTGTGGTCACATGACAGCAATGGGGAAGGGGTGTGTTCAGCATGGACCAATCAGGAAGTGAGAATCACAGAGCTGTGCAGGAGGACAGGGACAGAAACTTTTCTATACAGCATTGTGTATGGCTGAGTGTAAGTGCATGCACATTATAGCAGCAGTGTGTATAGCTGAGTGTGACAGGAAAGGAGTGGATGGGAAACGCAAGGACTGACAGAGACTGCAGGGAGTATGAAGGAATGAGCAGGGCAGGTGCGGGCACAAAAATGCAACACTCTGTCTAGGAGAGAGGGGTTACAGCTGTGAAGAGATTACCCCACAGTCCTGTCCCCTGATGCAAGCCCCAGCCTGAAGTGGATCTGCTATGATTTGGAAGGTGAAGGAGACTTCCTGGGTCAGAGTACAGTGCTGTAGACCCCGCTATGCAGACCATCCCCTCCCCCACTCGCCCTCCCACCCAGTACAGGGAGCTCTTAGAGTACTCCGCTGTAGTGATGACATTGTACATTCTTCAATGAAGCATAAAGGTACAGTAGTAGCTATTGGTGGATGCTGGAACCAATTAAATCAAATGCACCATCAGGTTCATCACTTTCAGATTTTTACATCAATAGACTCCGATGGGAATGTAAATCTGGGACATGTCAAAGTACTAGGGAATTTCACCTTAAAAACAATGTGAAGGTAACTATTAATTAAAGGGATACTCCGGCAAAAATGTTTCAAAAAGTTATACAGATTTATAATTTACTTCTATTTAAAAATTTCAAGTCTACCAGTACTTATCAGCTGCTGTATGTCCTGCAGGAAGTGGTGTATTCTTTTCAGTCTGACACAGTGCTCTCTGCTGCTACCTCTTTCCTCGACAGGAACTGTCCAGAGCAGGAGAGGTTTTCTATGGGGATCTGCTACTGCTCTGGACAGTTCCTGTGCGCCACATTTACTACTTTTGGGTTTGTGCACACTACGGATTCCACAGCTCGCATCCACTTGCGGACTCTGGTGGCCACGCGGGTCTCCGCCCCTGTCTGTGGACGATCTGGTATAGGTACTTAATACAGCACTGATCAATCAGATCATTGCTGTATTACTCTGGTCTGCAGCAGACCAAATAGATGGATTGCTGAGCCGGGATCAGCGTCAGTACGACGCTAAGCCCTGGCCGGTAAGCAGAAGGGATCTCCCCTCCGCGATCCGTGGAGATCCCCCCACTACACACCAGGGAAAGGGGCAGATCATACATTTAAACGCAGCTGTCAGTTTTGACAGATGCATTTAAGTGTATAATTAGCAGGTGCGGTGGTCGGACCCGCTAATGGCCGCGGTCCTGGGCTACACATAGCACCTGGGATTGCGGTGGTTCAGAGCGGTGTCACCATGCGCATATGGACCCCCCCCCCCCCCTCCTTCATCAGGACGTAAATGTACTGACTGACACGGGAAGGTGTTAACACTGTAAAGGATATTTTCTGAAGCTCAGAATCCGTTCTGCCAAATAGTCTTCCTATAGATCCTACATGTAGACTGCATTTAACTGAAGTATAAAGACCATAGCACAGAGCAGTGAACACTATTTCCCTAGGTCGGAAATCAATGGCTTTATTCCATATATTCATAAAAAGTAGAGATAAAAAGTGCTTCAAAGCAATATATGCCGAGCACAGCAGGTGTTCTGCCCTACCGCGGATCTTGTCTTCACTTGCTGCTAGTATAAGTGGCTACCCATCAATCTTACGCCAGATAGATAATTAACTGGTAAAAGGTTAAAAAATAATGGTCCTCTTATTCATAAAAACCCTTCTCTGACGTAATTGTAATAATACTCTTTGTAATGACATGATTGATCATTGTATATTTACACAGAGACTATCTACACTGCTTTTACCGCTGGTTAACAGATGGTACGTTTATGCGATAATTCTTTGTAACATGGGGCCACCTGCTGGACAAAATTTTAAATACAGCTATGAGTTAAAATAAAAATGTTTCATTACCCATCACCTACAGCTTCAGCTGCTGCAGCATGATTAAGAGAGATTGATTCATCGGCCCAGATTTGCTATTGTAATCTAATAGTAAGTAGGCTGGTGCCTGTCTTCGCTTCAGTGGTGGTGTATATACTATTGTAGTGTCCTAGTACAGGGGTTACAAAGCTTTTCACCGCCCCTGAGGAAGTAGCTGTGTTAGGTGTTACACTAAGAGCTGGGAGTTTTGATTTCCACTCCAGCCACTGGGTGTCTCACTTTTCCCCCTGCGCACAGCTGCAGTATGTAAAGGGTTGGCTATTTGTTGTGTTGACCAATCACAGGTGCAGACCTTCTACCCTCACACACACTCTCTATTCTCCTCGAGAGAGTTCAGTTCAGCCTAGAGATACCAGTTTATAATGCTAGACCCTTAGAAGTGGGGTAACGGCAAGCTAGGTAAACCCTTGTATACGCCTGATCGCCAGTAGAACAAAGTTGCTTAGTGCCGAAGTATTCTACTGACTACGCTCAACTACCTGGGAAAACCTTCAGGACTTAGCTATGTCCAGAGACAGGGGCCTGGGACTCATACTACTTAACTTGGTGGTTGACGATCTGGTTGGGCACTTCTACCCCTCTACACAAAGTCTACCTTAGTAGAGTGCGACTGTCACTGTAGCACACAGTAGTACAATAAATACATAAGGTGGGATCCGACACCGGTTGCACAACAAGAGTTAGCCAAAGGTCAGGAAGAATTGGATAGATATCTGATGGAGAAGGCCAGGGCACAATTGGGATTTATAGCGAGGAAAAATTACCTTGAGTCAGGCACCCCTAATAGGGGTCTTATGAGTATTATTAGGAATCAGAAGGGGGGAAGGGAAGTCCACGCTCTCCGACTGCCTGGGGGTTCGGTCATCAACGCTCCGGGGGAGATCCTGGAAGCCTTTAGAGTTTTTTTTGAAGAGATATATAGCTCTAGTGGGAGGCAACAGGATAGCCTATTGGAGGGACTACTGGATGATGCCGCCTTGCCTGTAATTACAAATTAGCAAAGGGAGATGCTTGGGGCCCCTATTACATTGGAGGAGCTGGAGAGTGCCTTGGCGAGGACCCCTGGGGGCTCTACGCCGGGACAAGACGGTATCCCGTTTGAGATATAAAAAAGACATCGAAAGGTCTTGCTCCCAGCGCTCCCACAAGTCCTGCAGGGCTCGGTCTCGGGGGGTACGCTCCCTATTTCTATGGGAGAAGCAGAAATTATTCTGATATTAAAAGAAGGTAAAGACCCTCTCGAGAGAGAGTCCTACAGGCCGATATCTTTAATAAATGCAGATGTTAAGCTTTTTGCCGGAGTGCTGGCTGGTAGGCTGAGTAAGATAGTGGGTGGTCTGATTGGGGAGGACCAGACTGGGTTCATCCCGGGGCATCAGATAAAATCTAATCTCAGGAGATTATATGAGAATATGCAGCTAGCGGGGGGGGGGAATCCCACTCCATCCTGTCATTGGACGCGGTCAAGGCCTTTGACAGGGTGGAGTGGGGGTACCTCTGGGCAGTAATGGATCGATTCCGCCTGGGGAGGGAGTATGTGGAAATGGTGGATCTCCTATATGGGGATGCTAGGGCCGCCGTCACGGTGAATGGTCTCCACTCAGCCGTTTTTCGGCTGGGTCGTGGGCCCAGGCAGGATTGTCCCCTCTCCCCCTTACTCTTCGCCCTTGGAATAGAACCAGTAGCTTGTCTTATCAGACGGGACCAGGATATAGTGGGATTCGGGGCGAGGGGTGAGGGGGACAGGGTGTCTTTGTACGCGGACGACATGCTCTTATTTCTCCGGGACCCTGTCATCGCTATTCCCAGGGTCATTGATCTGATTCAGAGGGTGGGACAGTATTCGGGTTTAGCAATAAACTGGAGGAAGTCTGTGTTGATGTCGGTGGGTACAGAAGGGGAGCTGTCCTTCCCACAGCTTCAAGTCCTGGGGAGGGGTGATTCTTTCAGATATCTTGGGGTACGGGTTGCCCGGAGTATTACGGCCTTCTGTGATCTTAAAGGACAACTCCGGCGAAAAATTTTTTTGGCTTATTTAACACACATTACAAAGTTATATAACTTTGTAATGTGGTTAAATACCCGGTCTGGCCCCCTTCCCCCACTTTCCGACCCCCGACCCCCCACCCCGGAAGTTAAAGAATATATACATTACCTATTACGGCCGTCACGGTCCTCTTCTCTGGTGTCGGGTGATGTCAGAGCTGGGGGGCGGTCCGGGTCTTCTTCCTTCTCGGCGTCTTCATTGAGAGTGAATGGGAGAGAAAAGGCTGCTGGTGCACATGCGCACCAGCAGCCTTTTCATTGGCTGGAGCGCATCACATGGCTTCCAGCTTGCTCAGCCCTGATTGGCTGAGCTTGCTGGAAGCCATGTGATGCGCTCCAGCCAATGAAAAGGCTGCCGGTGCGCAAGCGCGCTGGCAGCCTTTTCTCTCTCATGGACCCGGAAGAAGGAGACATCGCTGGACGGCGGACGCAGGTGACGGTGAGGCGGACGGCGGGCGAATGGAGTGGCGATCGTCACCGGAGGGATGGTGAGTATGGTGTCTGTGTGTGTCTGTGTTTTTTTTTTTTTTGGGTGTCCCGCCGGAGTTGTCCTTTAACCTTGTTCCTTTGATTAGGGAGATGGAGGAAAAGGTGAGAGTCTGGAATAGTCTGCCCCTTTCCAGGGTGAACAGGCTGGTTTTGCTGAAGGTAGTTTGCCTCCCTAAATTTCTTTACATGTTTGGGGCTGCTCCTGTCTGGGTAGGCCAAAAGGTCTTTAAGAGGATCAAGAATATATGGAATTTTTTAATCTGGGGACGCAAACGTGTTCGCATTAAGTTGGCGCTTTTGACAGTCCCTAAGGATAAAGGAGGGCTTGGCCTTCCTTCGATGGAAACATATTTTTTGGCCTCTCAGGCCTTTTGGCTCCTGGATTGGAGGAACAATCCTTTTTTCTCCCGGCTTGGAGAGAAGGCAATAGACGGTCAATTAGATATTTTTCAGATTCTGGACTCAGGTATCCTCAAGGGCAGATCTAGAGAGGAATGGCCTATGGTAGACGCCCTCGTTAGAACATGGAGTGAGATCTCTAGATGTTTAGACCTGAAGGGTTTTTTGAGCTTTTCACCTCTGTGGGACCATTGTAGTTTGGGGGAGGTGGGGAAAGTGGGGGCATTATATGACACCCTCGGTCACGACTTAAAACTGATCTCAGACGTGGTGGTAATGGGTAAAATAAAATCATGGAGCCAAATAAAGAATGAGTATGGCCTGAGTGACTCCCGCTGGTTTGATTATTTGCGTTTATCCAGTGCCTTGAGATCGGATTTTAGTAATATGGAGTATAAATTGAAAGCTAATTTAACACTAGATAAAATGAGAGGATTAGGCAAGAGATCCAAAGGTGTCTCGATATTGTATAGATGTTTTCTTTCAGAACGGGACCTGGAATTTGGGAGTCGGAGGGCGTGGGAGAAAGAGGTGGGGGAGGTGGTGAATTGGGCGGTTGTTTACCGTAACATTAGGAGAGTCGCGCCATCAGTAAACCATCAGTTGATCCAGTTCTTTATTGTACATAGATTGTACTATACCCCTGCCTTTATGTTCAAAATCAAAAAAAGGTCTGACGATTTATGTCCACGTTGTACTGAAGCGGGTGACCTCGGTCACATGTTATGGTCATGCGGGGAACTCAAGCCTTATTGGTCAGGGGTGTTACAGAGAATTAACAATGATATGGGGTTGTCTTTAGAGGAAGACTTCTGTTTGTTTATCATGGGCGATACGTCAAGACTACCCAGCAGGATTTCCAGTGCTCAAAGAAAACGTTTATTAAAAATGATGTTTTGTGCGAAGCTATTGATCATGAGAAAATGGATCTCTTCCTAGCCTCCGTGTTTAGAGGCATGGGAACAATGTTTGAGATGGTATCAGGGTTAGGGGGGTGAGCGAGGGAGTAGTTATGCTGATTGAATAGTTTTCTGTGTCTTTTTTTTTTTTTTTTCCTTCTTTTTCTGTGTGTGGCTAAGCTGGGGGGGGGGCTTGAAGGGGGTGGTGGGGATGGAGGGAGGGTGGTCTGGGGAGGGGGGGGGGAATATGTGATACTATGTATTTTCAGATTTTTCTATGAAAGGACTGTTTCCTTGTATGTAGATTTGTGATATTTTTTTTTTTTTGTGATGAAAATCTGTTGTAACCTTGTTCTTCTCTTTTATAAAATAAAAATATATTTAAAATAAAAAATAAATAAATAAATACATAAGGTGCAATTAAAGTATCCCTGGTGCCATCTGGTGGCCTGTATGTGAATGGCAAATAACTAATACTATATTCCAGCAAACTATAGCTGTTAAAAAGCGCATAGTAGACTACGATGTATTAGACTACGATGTGCTTACTCGTATATACACTAATGCACTTGGTAAAGCCAAAGGAATGTTGGGACGTACATGCTTCCTGCAGGGTAAGTCGCAATCATATTTAGTATAAAAGAACAAAAGCCATGCACAAACGATACAATATCAGTAATTACTACAACCCCACCAGTATCTTACCTGCCTCCGGAACAAAGAAAAGCACTTTTTCTGTTCTGGAAACTGGTAAGATAACGGTGGGTATCTATGTGTGTGTCAGTATGTGTTTATATATGTATCTGTATGTATGTAAAGTATCTATGTGTGTGTGTCAGTGTGTGTATAAGTATGTATATGTGTGTGTGTTTGTGTATACAGTATCTGTGTGTGTGTGTGTGTGTGTGTGTGTGTCAGTGTGTATGTGTATAGTATAGGTCAGGGGCGTAGCTAAAGGCTGATGGGCCCTGGTGCAAAATGTTAGCTTGGGGCCCCCCCATCTCCCCCCGATCAGGCAAAGTCCTATCTAACGTTATATCCAATTACTCTAATGTGCCACCATGTTCTAATGCCCTGTCACTGCCTCCACCTCATGTACTGCACTACTGCCCCCTATAATTAATGGACTGTACTGTGTCATTGTCTAATCATTGTATTCCAATCTTTGACTCTACAGCTGAAAAACTACAACTCTCATCATGAACTGCCAGTTGGAAACGATGGGGGTTGTAGTGCTGCAACCTGAAGAGCCACATGCTACAAAACTACAACTCCCATTATAAACTGTCAGCAGGGCACGATGAAGTTTGAACTTCTGCAACCTGGAGAAGTCACCTGATATCACCTGCAGTCCTATGTAACACCACAGATAACAGTGATATCCCTCTGAGTACAGATAATGTAGTAGTCATCTGCAGTCCTATGTAACACCACAGATAACACAGTGATATCTCTGAGTACAGATAATGTAGTAGTCACCTGCAGTCCTATGTAACACCACAGATAACACAGTGATATCTCTTAGTACAGATAATGTAGATGCAGCACAAGCTGGAGCTCAACGCGGTAAAGATACGGCCATAGGACATAGCTTGGGCCGCCAAGGCAGATGTCTGGAGGAGGGGGCGCTGGTACTTGCTGTCATCTGATTAGGTAAGAGGCCCAATCAGATGACAGCATGTGCCAGCGGGCTCAGCGGGACAGATTAGCGCAGTGCTTCCCAACCTTTTCCACCTCGGGGCACCCCTACTAAATGATGTTCTACAAAATAAGAAAACCGTCATACAGTGACTCACCGGTGATGTCTTCTTTGATCTGAGGCGTCACTTTCCCTTTTCCTCTTCATCCGGCCCAGTCCTCCAAGATGATTCCTTCCAGATACGTTTCATCCCCTTAGAACCTGCGAGACAAACAATTTAGGCTCCGCACATTTCTAGCAACTTCCTTCCCTTCCTCCCTCCTGTAGGCTCCCATAGTAACTGCACTGTTTGGTGTAATGTGCAGTAAAGTGAGTAGGAATGTGGGATGCCCCCTGTATGTAGGATTCCCTGCTGTGCCCCCTGTATGTAGGATTCCCTGCTGTGCCCCCATGAGCTAATAATGCCCCCAGAGGTGCCCCCATACAATAATAATGCCCCCAGAGGTGCCCTCATGAGCTAATAATGCCCCCAGAGGTGCCCTCATGAGCTAATAATGCCCCCAGAGGTGCCCCCATGAGCTAATAATGCCCCCAGAGGTGCCCCCATACACTAATAATGCCCCCAGAGGTGCCCCCATGAACTAATAATGCCCCCAGAGGTGCCCCCATCAACTAATAATGCCCCCAGAGGTGCCCCCATGAGCTAATAATGCCCCCAGAGGTGGCCCCCATGAACTAATAATGCCCCCAGAGGTGGCCCCCATGAGCTAAAAATGCCCCCAGAGGCGCCCCCATGAACTAATAATGCCCCCAGAGGTGCCCCCATGAGCTAATAATGCCCCCAGAGGTGGCCCCCATGAGCTAAAAATGCCCCCAGAGGTGCCCCCATGAACTAATAATGCCCCCAGAGGGGCCCCCATGAACTAATAATGCCTCCAGAGGTGCCCCCATGAACTAATAATGCCCCCAGAGTTGCCCCCTATGAACTAATAACGCCCCCAGAGGTGCCCCCATGAGCTAATAGTGCCCCCAGAGGTGCCCCCATGAACTAATAATGCCCCCAGAGGTGCCCCCATGAGCTAATAGTGCCCCCAGAGGTGCCCCCATGAACTAATAATGCCCCCAGAGGTGCCCCCATATACTAATGCCCCCAGAGGTGCCCCCATGAGCTAATAATGCCCCCAGAGTTGCCCCCATCAACTAATAATGCCCCCAGAGGTGCCCCCATGAGCTAATAATGCCTCCAGAGGTGCCCCCATGAGCTAATAATGCCCCCAGAGGTGCCCCCATGAACTAATAATGCCCCCAGAGGTGCCCCCATGAACTAATAATGCCCCCAGAGGTGGCCCCCATGAACTAATAACGCCCACAGAGTTGCCCCCATGAACTAATAATGCCCCCAGAGGTGCCCCCATACAATAATAATGCCCCCAGAGGTGCCCCCATAAACTAATAATGCCCCCAGAGGTGCCCCCATACAATAATGATGCCCCCAGAGGTGCCCACATGAGCTAATAGTGCCCCCAGAGGTGCCCCCAAGAACTAATAATGCCCCCAGAGGTGCCCCCATACAATAATAATGCCCCCAGAGGTGCCCCCAAGAACTAATAATGCCCCCAGAGGTGCCCCCATACAATAATAATGCCCCCAGAGGTGCCCCCAAGAACTAATAATGCCCTCAGAGGTGCCCCCATATACTAATAATGCCCCCAGAGGTGCCCCTAAAAAAACAAACATCCTACTCACCTAATCGGCGCTGTGTAGCTGCAGGCAGCAGCTCTTCCTCCTCCTCTTCGGGCTCCATCTTGCGAGCCGCAGAGACGGGACTTCCGGCAGACGTGATGACGTCAAATCATCACGCCTGCCGGAGAGGTCACGGCCCGGCCTCCCATAGGCTGCTGGTATGAAGTGCCGGCAGCCTATGGGAGAGAATACAGGAGGAGGACGCTGACAGGTCCTTCTCCTGTATTCTGATCGCTTTAATGTTCCGCCCGCCCAATGTGCGGGCGGAACATCAAAGCGATCTGTGCATCCCGAGAAGCTGCGCGGCCGCAGCTTCTCGGGATGCTTAAAGTGACACTGTCACAAGTGGCAAGGGGGGGCCGTGCGGGCCCCCCTAGCGTAGGGGCCCGGTCGCCATGGCGACCCCTATAGCTACGCCACTGGTATAGGTATATTTCTGTATCTGTATAGGTATATTTCTGTGTTAGTACTGTGTGTTTGTGTATACCAGTGTTTCAGGTGACTGACAGGTTTACTTCCAAGAAGTTCTGCAGCAGCTGCTATTTATGCTGAGCTCCGATCCTTAGTTGTAAGACCCACTTCCTCATTGCACATGGAAGATGTTTCCCCTTTATTGCACCCACCCCCATTTTGCATTTCATAAGTGTTTGTCAGGTGATTGACAGGTCTGCTTCCAAAGGGTTTCTGCAGCAGCGGCTATTCTAATTTTTAATCCTATGATCATCTAGTACATGAGCTTTGTACTGGAAGGTGTTTCTGTGGTGTACGCTCGACCGGTCACTTGCTAGATGATAACGTGTGACACCACTTCTATGGTGGTTGGTCGGGATATAGCTCAGCCAGATGTTAGGTTGTTGTGACGCCAGTGCCGGTTGAGCACACAAGTATGCTGGTACACCTGCTTTTATTTTAAAGGTTCCGGCTATATCTTTTCCCCTGTGGTCAGTGACCTGCCGGGATGTGAGGGGGTCCCTTGGCTGCTTATCACAATGGTCCGGAGTGGAGTTATGTCCCACCCGGACTATTGGTACTGCCACCCACAGAAAGAGGAGATGACCCAAGGAGGAAGCACCTGTGTAGGTGCTTAGTGAATAACCACTGAGTCCAGTTAAAATAAATAAAGTCTTCTTTACTGTAGGAAGACTCGATACAGTGATATATATTAGGATCTTGACTTGATAATATCTTTAGTAACTTGAACTGTGCTGGGAAGTTGTGAAAGAGAGATACAGTCGTGCCGACTGAGTTGCGTGCTGAGAGGTAGTTGAAATTCTGAGAAGTAGAGAGGAGGATGTCAAAAGAGTTCCAACCCAGGGTAGAAGAGTTCTAACCCAGGGAACTTTACAAGGAAAATAAGTAGAATACTTGAGAGTAGAGAGAATACTTGTGCATGTGTTTTGACTCTTTGGTCTTTGCACCACCAATTGCCCACCAGTGTCGGGTCCTACAGGGTGACACAAGCCCCAGACCATGTTACCTGGGATGAGCAGAGTGGTCAGAATTTTCTAATTACACCCGTGCTGCAAATAGAGTACGTAGGCTCCTAGCAACTTTGCTCTATCTGGATCAGTTCCTTTCTTCTGCTGGATACTGTCCTGCTCTTTTAGACTGGTTTTCTGCATGGGTTGGGGTGATCCCTGACTTGTCCTCTCTAAGAGTGTGTTCAGCACTGAATAGTGTGTGGAAGTGCTGGTTTTCAAGAAAAAGTGCTAAGGTGTCTCATGTGCATCCGTTTACTACAGAGACCAGAGTAAGACTGTCCACAGGGGACCCAGCAGGATCCAGAGCCTTACTCGGTTACTACAGGGACCGATCTGGCTTGCATCCTTCCTCTACCAAAGCCAGAATAAGATTCACTAAGGTATGGCTACACTTCCTCTCCTCTCCTCTCCTCGCAACCGAGGTTCCACGGACTCTTGTTTTGCATATTAAAATTTTGGGGGGCATCAGTGGAGACTCTTGATTGAGTACTTCAATGGAATTTTTTCACTGATCTCCTTGAGTTCAGTGATTACTGTGTTTTGTTGGTTGATTTGTCATTGCCCCAACTAGCCAGAATCGTGCTCCACATTGACGAGTGGCAAATACCCCGAAACGGCTGTCTGTGGATGGATGCCTGCCTTGGCAAGCCCTTGTCATGTTGCAATGCTCGCACCTTGAGTTAGACTTTGACAAAAAGAGGCCACCCTGTTGTTTCCCTATTTATGTTCCAATACTCGCAACCGAGTGGGACTTAAGGGGCTACCTATCAGGGTGGTTGGGTGATCTCCCCATCATGGAGGCACCCCGTTGCAACAGGCTAGAGATATCTGGCTATTTCCGTCTTTTGAGACTCGCAACTGGGGCTCCACAGACTTTTGTTTTGCATATTTAAATTTTTTGGAGACTCTTGACTCTTGATTCTTGACTCTTGAGTACTTTATTGAAATTTTTTCACTGATCTTCTTAAGTTCAGTAATTGCTGTGTTTTCTTACACTTCCTCAGCCCATGTGACTTCCTTCTACAGCAGTTAATAAGGTGTGCTGTGAGTGGGTAAGAAGAGAGTACAAGAGAAAGAGAAGGATAGGGATAGAAGGAAAAGAGAAAGAACTCCCATTGGTGCACAGATACTAAAAAAATAAACATTTGGTTACATCCAGCCATACAATACCTAGGTACATAATACACATCACCCAAAACAAAGTCCTGCCTAAATCAATCTATAGTGCAACCAAGCCTATACACATAACCAAAGAAATTGTACAAATAATCTAGAAATATAACAAATCCTTTATTTACCTATACATCATATACAAAATATTAAAAACTCAAAAACGCGGAGCTCCTTATGAATTGAGTGAAACGTGTGTCGGGCTTGTGGGTCACTGGTGTGTGGTCACATATGAACTGTAATTGTTCATAGCGTTTTACTCTCAGATTAATTGGTGGCCAGCTGAGGAATCACGTACCTGTTTTCCTCCATAAATAATACAGCACTGGTTTAGCTGGTCATTCTATGTAAGGGTGTTTTAGTTCAACACCACTGCTATTAGTTTGTTCTCAGACCACCAGATGGCAGCGTTACAATTGGCACATATATTATAGCACCTAAATATATTTTCATTTGCTTTACCACACTGATATCTTCCCCCCCCCCCTCTGTCCTTTGTGTTATCTGTGTCATTCCCCATGAAATTTTTAAGTTTTTAAAATTTTGTATATGATGTATATGTTAATAAAGGATTTGTTATATTTCTAGATTATTTGTGAAATATCTTTGGTTATATACATAATACACATAACAGCGACATCTAGTGGCAAAACTTGGGTACTACTTCATTACTACTTCTACTTTAGAGTACAGACTTTTGTGAAGGGTGTAAAGACTTGATCCTGTCCCCTCTTGCTATACTCCTGCAGTATAATTCAACATAAAGTCCACTTTCAAAGATGTTCTGCAGCAACTGTTATTACTGGTAATAATGCTGGATTCATTATTAATCACAAAGGTCAACACCACATTTTGTAGAGACCACATAAAGTTCCCCATCATGTTACACTTGTAATATATCATATATTTTTGCAGATATCAGGATTGCCAGATATATTTCTAAAGATGTTCTGCAGCAGCTGCTATTAGTGGGGGAAGGAGCGGGCACCATTTCAGTTTTTGCCTCAGGCAGCAGAAAAGCTAGAATTGGCCATAACTTTTTGCTGCCATTACAATGTGTACCAGCACTTTAAAAGGGTTAAACCTAGCCGTATCTTGAATCTTGAGGCAAATCATTACAAGAAGTTCAGAATATTACTGTGTGATACAGTTGTACAAGTTCCAATTTTCAATCTCTAAATAGTGTATAACTTCCACATAACTACAAACAGAAGGAATGATAAGTAATCCTATAACAAATACTGTAGGTGTCGGTGAGAATGACAGAGCACTGAATGAAGCCTGGTTTCCTTTTCTAACTTACAACCTGTACGTTCAGAGAAAAGAAACTGAAAGGTATGATACAATAAGACTAGGGTAATAAGTAGGTTAGGTCTCCCTTAGGCCCCCTTCACACGTCCGGAAAAACCATCCGGATTTCCTATCAGGAAATCCGGACGGATTTCCGGACCCATAGACTTTAATTGGTCACGGACACCCTTCCGGATTTTTCCGGAAGGGTGTCCGTTCCGGAAAATATATCCGGAAAAAATAGGACATGTCCTATTTTTGTCCGGAATTCCGTCCCGGACGCCCCCATAGAAGGCTATGGGGGCGCCGGAATCACGGGCACTTTCCTGATGTACATCAGGAAAGTGCCCGTGATTCCGGATGATTGACAGCCCGCCGGCACCCCCGCTGCCCGAACGCCGCGCCGCCACCACCCAAGGGATCCCTGCACCCGGACATCAGCTGCCGCCGCCCGGTAGCGCCGCATCGCTTCACCCCGCCGCCGCCGCCCGATGACCCCGCGCCGTATCGCATCACGCCGCCGCCCGCTGACCCCGCCGCCGCATCGCATCACCCCGCCGATGACCCCGCCGCGCCGCATCGCATCACCCCGCCGCATCGCATCACCCCGCCGCATTGCATCATCCCGCCGCCGCCGCCCGATGACCGCACCGCATCGCATCACCCCGCTGCCACCCCGACCTCTGTCCCCCCCCCCTCTCCGAGTCCGCAGCAGCTTGCACCCGCCCGCCCGGGACTCCCACCAGCTGCCGCCGCTGTTCTTCCGCCGCCGACAGGTGAGATACACAGCCCTGTCCCCCCCAATACTAAAACTCCCACCATGTCCTGCTAACAGGCCATGATGGGAGTTGTACTTCTGCAGCCTGTGGCCATCCAGGTTGCAGAAGTACAACTCCCACCATGCCTTGCTGACAGGCCATAATGGGAGTTGTACTTCTGCAGCCTGTGGCCATCCAGGTTGCAGAAGTACAACTCTCATCATGCCCCTGTTGGAAACACTTTTTTTTTTACTCATCAGGAAATCCTGAAGGTTTTTCCTGATGATTTCCTGATGGTAAAAACGGATTACTGTCAGGAAATCCTGATACTTTCCTGATGACTTTTGAGGTCTCCTGATCAGGATTTCCTGACAGTAAAAACTGACACGGACGTGTGAATGGGGCCTTAGATAGTGATTTCTATATGCAGTGCTTGTGGCATATTCTTTACACTTGTTTACCACTTTTTCGAAATGCTGTTTTTAGTTTTTTTTTATGCCTCCAAAAAAAGGCATGAAAAAAGTATGAAAAGTGCAATTCATTAATAAATAAACAGTGTTGCTGAGTAGGAATTTTTTTTATAAATTAAAAAAAGTTTCAGGCACAAATCTAAAACACTGGTTGTAAATGATACCCACAAGTGGCGTCGATTTTTAAAAGGTGAAAATTTTGTAACCTTTTCCCTTTAATCAGTCAGTCTAATGCTGCGTTTACACGTAACGATTATCGTGCGAATTTGCGCGATAACGATCGAATTCGAACGATAATCGGTACGTGTAAACGGAGCGAACGATCAAACGACGATCATCGTTCATTTTGATCATTGAACATGTTCTCAAATCGTCGTTGATCGTTCGCTAAAAATTCGCAGATCGCTCCGTGTAAACAGTCGTTCGCCGATTTAACCAATGTGTGAGATAGGCTTAAGCGATCGCAAAACGATCGCAAAACAAATTTTCTGTACGATATATTGTACTGTCTAAACGCTGATCGTTATGAAAAATTAACCGTTACTCCGACATCGTTAATCGTGCGATCGGGCCAATTATCGTTTCGTGTAAACGCAGCATAAATCATACACTCATATGCACATCTGTAGTTGTTATGGATCCAAGTGTCACTTGACACTTGAGAAAAAGACTGTACCGGTCTTGAAACGCGTTGTCTTGTATTATATGTTTTATTAAAATATTTTATTATTCACTATCGAATCCTGGCTCCCTGGACCTGTGCCCGGCATCCTGTTGTTGGAGTGGAGGAGTTTGTCTACTGTGTTAGATGATTAAATAGGAGTGGCTGCGGTTCTTTTATGTGCTTTTTGTGAGAATTTTGTCTTACAAAAAGCTGAGAGTTCCATATATACCTTCACCTTATTTCTTCTGTTTAGATTACGCTATGGAGCCAGCCGAAACTTGGCGGTCACTAGAGGCTACCTTCAGCAGCCCCTAACAATCAAGCCTAGATTACATAGATCAACACAGTACATATGTACTGCATTGATCCCAATAAGCAATCAGTGCATGGCCCATAGAAGTCCCCTAGGGGAGGCTACAAATTCTTGAAAATTATTACAAATCTCTAGCACTTTCTGGAACCAGTTTATTTCAAAAAAAATTTTTTTGTGAACAACCCTTTTAAACTATCAGCAGGTCACACAAATCTAACATGCTGATATGTCCCTATTGCAAAGGAGGCACCAAGCATAAAGGTATGTCTCTTATCTTCATCCTCAGCGCCGTTCCGTTTACTTCTCAATCCGGTAAAACCGTTAGGAGCCCTGCCCTGCCATTTGTCCACGCTTGTTGTTCTTTCCTGAGGGCGAAAATAAGACTTTGGTTGAGGTGCAGCCGTGCCCTAGAGGCGTGGCCTAGAGCGCTCGTGCCCAAGGCCATCGCCGCCTTTGTGGTGGTGTTTTCCGTCTCCCTCTGCCTCCCGTACCGCCCTCTGTCCGCTGCACAGTTCTCTGTGTAATTGCGCATGCGCCACCTCCTGACCCCCCGGTTCCGATGTTATGAAGTAGCGTCGTCCCCGTCCCGTGTTCGTGACGCTTACGGCCTTCCCCGCCTCTCCTGCCTATCACGCCGTCCCCTCCCTGCATACCATGGTGCCTCCGCTCCAGGATCCAGGAATCAGCTTTGCAGGTGCAGCGAGGCGACCGGCTTTCTCCCACTATCCTGGTGCGTCTAAGCGCCTGCGCAGGATTGTCACGCAACGGAGAGCAACGGCGCATGTGCGAGGAAGAAGCTGATTCCTGGAGCGGAGGCACAATGGCATGCGGGGAGGGGGGGACGTGTCAGGCAGGAGAGGCAGGGAAGGCCGTGAGCGTCATGAACACGGGGTGGGAACGAAGCCGGAGGGGTCAGGAGGCGGCGCATGCGCAATTACACAGAGAACTGTGCAGCGGACAGGGGGCGGTACGGGAGGCAGGGCGAGACGGAAAACACCACTACAAAGGCGGCGCTGACCTTGGGCACGAGCGCTCTAGGCCACGCCTCTAGGGCACGGCTGCACCTCAACTAAAGTCTTATTTTTGCCCTCAGGAAAGAACAACAAGCGTGGACAAAGATACCATCTGAAAGAACTCCAAGAAGGAGTAAGTAGTTGGAGGGGGTGGGGTGGCGAAAGAGGGTAAAGAGTTGCTTTAAGTATTGAAAGGCAGTTGCAGTCCACAAGATTGCATGCAACTTCATGTATCTTTTAGGACTGTGGCTATTTAGGATTATAGCCTTAAAGCGACTCTGTACCCACAATCTGTCCCCCCCAAACCACTTGTACCTTCGGATAGCTGCTTTTAATCCAAGATCTGTCCTGGGGTCTGTTCGGCAGGGGATGCAGTTATTGTCATAAAAACAACTTTTAATCCTGCAGCGCTGTGTCTAACATGTCAGGAACATTTACTGCTGTTTGAGCTTTGCACAGGTGTATTAACGATCCAGCCCATGTTCATTATACACACAGGTGGGGAATAGGAAGCAATCTGCCTGGAGCATTCCTAATGATGAGGAGGGTGAGGAGGAGGGACAGAGAGGTGGTGCCAGCCTAATGCATATACAAATGTAAGCCCCGGCCGTTAGACACAGCACTGCCGGATTAAAAGTTGTTTTTATGACAATAACTGCATCCCCTGCCGGACGGACCCCAGGACAGACGTTGGATTAAAAGCAGCTATCTGAAGGTACAAGTGGTTTTGGGGGTCAGATTGTGGGTACAGAGTCGCTTTAAATGGGAGTTCCATACCCAAAACTAGTGTTGAGCAGATGTGTCAAAATGTTTTTTTGTTTTTTTTTTGTTTTTTTTTCAGATTTGCTCAACACTACCGAGGAGACAATAAGAATTAGAATGAGCAGGTGTAGTGTTCAAACCTTTTTTTATTAAAGCTATGCCAGACTATGGTTGGACACACAGTATTTTATAGCTTATTTTGGTCAGTATTTTTACCAAAACCTGGAATAGGGCCAAACACAGAAAAAGGTGCATATTCCCCCCTCCCCCCTCATCGCTGTTGGTAAACATCTATACCAGAAATAAGGCCTAAAATACTGTGTGTGAATCCAGCCTAAACCCTATAATCCAATGTCAAGCGCCCTGGGGGACTATCTTAATTCACACTATTCATGGTGGTGGAACAATAGTTTCTTACCAGTGATCACAAACCCTTTAAATGGACATAATTACAATGTAGATGTAAGGCTGAATAGTGTTTTAAGGGATTTTTTTTTTTTAAAAAAAGCACTGACCTGCATCCCTTACCCTACAAGCTGCAATAGTGTAATAGGCCACCTGAACATTCCTACTGACATCATTGTAATCCGCAATGACGGGTTCACGCTGTCTGTCATTATATTATATCACTGGCTTTAGATGTTATTAATGTGAGTAGTCCTTACAGTCCGTGCAAACAATATGGACTCACAACGTTCACCCAGACATATAGCAGCTTAGAGACTTTTTGAGCCAATGATTCACTGCTGAAGAAAAATATTATACATCAGAAGTAAAATCTCTGTTAGGCTACATTTACATCTACCGTGCAAAGTCTGTAAACATGGACGTTGTGCATTGGAATGGTTTTCGGTGTTCCCAACATCATTCATGATGATGCCAAGAGTTCAGAATCAGCTTAAAGGGAAACTATCAGCAGGTTAGATGAATCTTACCTGCTGATAGCCCCCTATAGCGCTGGGGACGCTGAGGAGGAAGGTATGTGTCTTACGTTCCTCCTCGGAGCCGGTCCCGGGCTGTTAGTCAGCGTAATTGTCAGCCAGGAGCACTGTTAGGAGCACTGCCCTGCCCACACAGCGTCATCCTGATCGCCCTCTCCAGGTTACGCCGACTAACAGCGCAGGACCGGCGCCAAGAAAGAAGATAAGACACATACCTTCCTCTTCAGCGCCCCGTGCGCTATAGGGGGCTATTAGCAGGTTAGATTGTGTAACCTGCTAATAGTTTCCCTTTAAATCTTCACACTGCTGTACAGACATGAAGGATGATGCCGGGAACTACAAAATAAATGATGTACGCTTGCCGTATCCCCCGCTCGCCTGATGAGCGGGCAATGGGGGCGTGACAAGGTGAGGAGGAGGCGTGGCCTCCTGCAGCGTCAGATTTATCATGATAAGAGGCGTGCACCTCTTAGTAATTCCGGCCAGGAAAAAGGGGGAGGGGCTTTATTTAAGACTGGCGTATGAGTAAATGTCCCCCATTGTCCGTAGTTATGGAACATGCACATGCAGCCTTAGTATTTTCTTGCTCCTCCTCATGTTTGCATAGCAGACTGAATTATTTTTCACTTGCCCACTTCATGTTTCTGAGTGCCCGGTTCTGAGCCGGTTTGCTTCTTGACCATGTCTGTCTGTCTGCTGCCTGTCCTGACCTCCTAAATGGCTATACAACAGTTCCTTTTATTCTGACCATCCACAGTTTATGAGTGAACTCCATCTTCCCTGACCTCGGCCTGTCTAACTATGCTTCTTCTTAGGCTATGTTCACAAAATGTATATTCTCGTAAAACCACGGCCGTTATAGACCAATGGGATCTGCCAATGGGATCCCGGCCGGAGCATATACACATACTATACACAGTAGGGAAGTTTCACACTATTAGGGTATGTTCAAACTGAGCAAAAGTGGTGGAATTCCGTGTAGAGCCCCCGCCGCGGACCGTGTCCCACCTGCCTCAGTGTATCAATGCCATGCCTCATGCACCTCCACTCTCCGCCATTCTCTGCTCAAAGAATAGACAGGGGCTCCGTGCAGGAATTCCGCCACTTTTGCTCAGTGTGAACATACCTTTACAGTAGGGAAACCTGACACTATCACAGTAGGGAAGCCTGAAACTATTACAGTAGGGATGTCTAACACTATTACAGTAGGGATGTCTCACACTATTACAGTAGGGAAGCCTTACACTATTACAGTAGGGGAGCCTCACACTATTACAGTAGGGATGTCTCACACTATTACAGTAGGGATGTCTCACACTATTACAGTAGGGAAGCCTCACACTATTACTGTAGGGAAGCCTGACACTATTACAGTAGGGATGTCTCACACTATTACAGTAGGGAAGCCTGACACTATTACTGTAGGGATGTCTCACACTATCACAGTAGGGATGTCTCACACTATTACAGTAGGGATGTCTCACACTGTTACAGTAGGGAAGTCTCACACTATCACAGTAGGGATGTCTCACACTATTACAGTAGGGAAGTATCACACTATTACAGTAGGGATGTCTCACACTATTACAGTAGGGAAGCCTGATACTATTACAGTAGGGAAGCCTGACACTATTACAGTAGGGATGTCTCACACTATCACAGTAGGGATGTCTCACACTATTACAGTAGGGAAGCCTGATACTATTACAGTAGGGAAGCCTGACACTATTACAGTAGGGATGTCTCACACTATTACAGTAGGGATGTCTGACACTATTACAGTAGGGATGTCTCACACTATTACAGTAGGGAAGCCTGACACTATTACAGTAGGGATGTCTCACACTATTACAGTAGGGATGTCTCACACTATTACAGTAGGGAAGCCTGACACTATTACAGTAGGGAAGCCTGACACTATTACAGTAGGGATGTCTCACACTATTACAGTAGGGAAGTCTCACACTATTACAGTAGGGAAGCCTGACACTATTACAGTAGGGAAGTCTCACACTATTACAGTAGGGAAGCCTGACACTATTACAGTAGGGAAGCCTTACACTATTACAGTAGGGGAGCCTCACACTATTACAGTAGGGATGTCTCACACTATTACAGTAGGGATGTCTCACACTATTACAGTAGGGAAGCCTCACACTATTACTGTAGGGAAGCCTGACACTATTACAGTAGGGATGTCTCACACTATTACAGTAGGGAAGCCTGACACTATTACTGTAGGGATGTCTCACACTATCACAGTAGGGATGTCTCACACTATTACAGTAGGGATGTCTCACACTGTTACAGTAGGGAAGTCTCACACTATCACAGTAGGGATGTCTCACACTATTACAGTAGGGAAGTATCACACTATTACAGTAGGGATGTCTCACACTATTACAGTAGGGAAGCCTGATACTATTACAGTAGGGAAGCCTGACACTATTACAGTAGGGATGTCTCACACTATCACAGTAGGGATGTCTCACACTATGACAGTAGGGAAGCCTGATACTATTACAGTAGGGAAGCCTGACACTATTACAGTAGGGATGTCTCACACTATTACAGTAGGGATGTCTGACACTATTACAGTAGGGATGTCTCACACTATTACAGTAGGGAAGCCTGACACTATTACAGTAGGGATGTCTCACACTATTACAGTAGGGATGTCTCACACTATTACAGTAGGGAAGCCTGACACTATTACAGTAGGGAAGCCTGACACTATTACAGTAGGGATGTCTCACACTATTACAGTAGGGAAGTCTCACACTATTACAGTAGGGAAGCCTGACACTATTACAGTAGGGAAGTCTCACACTATTACAGTAGGGAAGCCTGACACTATTACAGTAGGGATGTCTCACACTATTACAGTAGGGAAGTATCACACTATTACAGTAGGGAAGCCTGACACTATTACAGTAGGGAAGTCTCACACTATTACAGTAGGGAAGCCTGACACTATTACAGTAGGGAAGCCTGACACTATTACAGTAGGGATGTCTCACACTATTACAGTAGGGATGTCTCACACTATTACAGTAGGGAAGCCTCACACTATTACAGTAGGGGAGCCTGACACTATCACAGTAGGGAAGCCTGACACTATTACAGTAGGGATGTCTCACACTATTACAGTAGGGAAGTCTCACACTATTACAGTAGGGAAGCCTGACACTATTACAGTAGGGAAGTCTCACACTATTACAGTAGGGAAGTCTCACACTATTACAGTAGGGATGTCTCACACTATTACAGTAGGGAAGCCTGACACTATTACAGTAGGGAAGCCTGACACTATTACAGTAGGGATGTCTCACACTATTACAGTAGGGAAGCCTGACACTATTACTGTAGGGATGTCTCACACTATCACAGTAGGGATGTCTCACACTATTACAGTAGGGATGTCTCACACTATTACTGTAGGGATGTCTCACACTATCACAGTAGGGATGTCTCACACTATTACAGTAGGGATGTCTCACACTGTTACAGTAGGGAAGTCTCACACTATCACAGTAGGGATGTCTCACACTATTACAGTAGGGAAGCCTGATACTATTACAGTAGGGAAGCCTGACACTATTACAGTAGGGATGTCTCACACTATTACATTAGGGATGTCTGACACTATTACAGTAGGGATGTCTCACACTATTACAGTAGGGAAGCCTGACACTATTACAGTAGGGATGTCTCACACTATTACAGTAGGGATGTCTCACACTATTACAGTAGGGAAGCCTGACACTATTACAGTAGGGAAGCCTGACACTATTACAGTAGGGATGTCTCACACTATTACAGTAGGGAAGTCTCACACTATTACAGTAGGGAAGCCTGACACTATTACAGTAGGGAAGTCTCACACTATTACAGTAGGGAAGCCTGACACTATTACAGTAGGGAAGTCTCACACTATTACAGTAGGGAAGTATCACACTATTACAGTAGGGAAGCCTGACACTATTACAGTAGGGAAGTCTCACACTATTACAGTAGGGAAGCCTGACACTATTACAGTAGGGAAGCCTGACACTATTACAGTAGGGATGTCTCACACTATTACAGTAGGGATGTCTCACACTATTACAGTAGGGAAGTCTCACACTATTACAGTAGGGAAGCCTGACACTATTACAGTAGGGAAGTCTCACACTATTACAGTAGGGATGTCTCACACTATTACAGTAGGGATGTCTCACACTAATTACAGTAGGGATGTCTCACACTATTACAGTAGGGAAGCCTGACACTATTACAGTAGGGAAGCCTGACACTATTACAGTAGGGATGTCTCACACTATTACAGTAGGGAAGCCTGACACTATTACAGTAGGGATGTCTCACACTATTACAGTAGGGATGTCTCACACTATTACAGTAGGGAAGCCTGACACTATTACAGTAGGAAGTCTCACACTATTACAGTAGGGAAACCTGACACTATTACAGTAGGGATGTCTCACACTATTACAGTAGGGAAGTATCACACTATTACAGTAGGGATGTCTCACACTATTACAGTAGGGAAGTCTCACACTATTACAGTAGGGAAGCCTGACACTATTACAGTAGGGAAGTCTCACACTATTACAGTAGGGAAGCCTGACACTATTACAGTAGGGATGTCTCACACTATTACAGTAGGGATGTCTCACACTATTACAGTAGGGATGTCTCACACTATTACAGTAGGGAAGCCTGACACTATTACAGTAGGGAAGCCTGACACTATTACAGTAGGGAAGCCTGACACTATAACAGTAGGGATGTCTCACACTATTACAGTAGGGAAGCCTGACACTATTACAGTAGGGATGTCTCACACTATTACAGTAGGGATGTCTCACACTATTACAGTAGGGAAGCCTGACACTATTACAGTAGGGAAGTCTCACACTATTACAGTAGGGAAGCCTGACACTATTACAGTAGGGATGTCTCACACTATTACAGTAGGGAAGTATCACACTATTACAGTAGGGATGTCTCACACTATTACAGTAGGGAAGTCTCACACTATTACAGTAGGGAAGCCTGACACTATTACAGTAGGGAAGTCTCACACTATTACAGTAGGGAAGCCTGACACTATTACAGTAGGGAGTCTACACTATTACAGTAGGGATGTCTCACACTATTACAGTAGGGATGTCTCACACTATTACAGTAGGAAGCCTGACAATATTACAGTAGGGAAGCCTGACACTATTACATAGGGATGTCTCACACTATTACAGTAGGGATGTCTCACACTATTACAGTAGGGATGTCTCACACTATTACAGTAGGGAAGACTGACACTATACAGTAGGGAAGCCTGACACTATTACAGTAGGGAATGTCTCACACTATTACAGTAGGGAAGTCTCACACTATTACAGTAGGGAAGGCCTCGACACTATTACAGTAGGGATGTCTCACAACTTCACAGTAGGGAAGCTATCACTATATACAGTAGGGATGTCTCACACTATTACAGTAGGGAAGTCTCACACTATTACAGTAGGGAAGTCTCACACTATTACAGTAGGGAAGTATCACACTATTACAGTAGGGATGTATCACACTATTACAGTAGGGATGTCTCACACTATTACACTAGGGAAGCCTGACACTATTACAGTAGGGAAGTCTCACACTATTACAGTAGGGATGTCTCACACTATTACAGTAGGGAAGTCTCACACTATTACAGTAGGGAAGCCTCACACTATTACAGTAGGGAAGCCTGACACTATTACAGTAGGGAAGTCTCACACTATTACAGTAGGGATGTCTCACACTATTACAGTAGGGAAGTCTCACACTATTACAGTAGGGAAGCCTCACACTATTACAGTAGGGAAGTATCACACTATTACAGTAGGGATGTCTCACACTATTACAGTAGGGAAGCCTGACACTATTACAGTAGGGAAGCCTGACACTATTACAGTAGGGATGTCTCACACTATTACAGTAGGGAAGCCTGACACTATTACAGTAGGGAAGTCTCACACTATTACAGTAGGGAAGCCTGACACGATTACAGTAGGGATGTCTCACACTATTACAGTAGGGAAGTCTCACACTATTACAGTAGGGAAGCCTGACACTATTACAGTAGGGAAGTCTCACACTATTACAGTAGGGAAGCCTGACACTATTACAGTAGGGATGTCTCACACTATTACAGTAGGGAAGTATCACACTATTACAGTAGGGAAGCCTGACACTATTACAGTAGGGAAGTCTCACACTATTACAGTAGGGAAGCCTGACACTATTACAGTAGGGAAGCCTGACACTATTACAGTAGGGATGTCTCACACTATTACAGTAGGGATGTCTCACACTATTACAGTAGGGAAGCCTCACACTATTACAGTAGGGGAGCCTGACACTATCACAGTAGGGAAGCCTGACACTATTACAGTAGGGATGTCTCACACTATTACAGTAGGGAAGTCTCACACTATTACAGTAGGGAAGCCTGACACTATTACAGTAGGGAAGTCTCACACTATTACAGTAGGGAAGTCTCACACTATTACAGTAGGGATGTCTCACACTATTACAGTAGGGAAGCCTGACACTATTACAGTAGGGAAGCCTGACACTATTACAGTAGGGATGTCTCACACTATTACAGTAGGGAAGCCTGACACTATTACTGTAGGGATGTCTCACACTATCACAGTAGGGATGTCTCACACTATTACAGTAGGGATGTCTCACACTATTACTGTAGGGATGTCTCACACTATCACAGTAGGGATGTCTCACACTATTACAGTAGGGATGTCTCACACTATTACAGTAGGGATGTCTCACACTATTACAGTAGGGATGTCTCACACTATTACAGTAGGGAAGCCTGATACTATTACAGTAGGGAAGCCTGACACTATTACAGTAGGGATGTCTCACACTATTACATTAGGGATGTCTGACACTATTACAGTAGGGAAGTCTCACACTATTACAGTAGGGAAGCCTGACACTATTACAGTAGGGATGTCTCACACTATTACAGTAGGGATGTCTCACACTATTACAGTAGGGAAGCCTGACACTATTACAGTAGGGAAGCCTGACACTATTACAGTAGGGATGTCTCACACTATTACAGTAGGGAAGTCTCACACTATTACAGTAGGGAAGCCTGACACTATTACAGTAGGGAAGTCTCACACTATTACAGTAGGGAAGCCTGACACTATTACAGTAGGGATGTCTCACACTATTACAGTAGGGAAGTATCACACTATTACAGTAGGGAAGCCTGACACTATTACAGTAGGGAAGTCTCACACTATTACAGTAGGGAAGCCTGACACTATTACAGTAGGGAAGCCTGACACTATTACAGTAGGGATGTCTCACACTATTACAGTAGGGATGTCTCACACTATTACAGTAGGGAAGCCTGACACTATTACAGTAGGGAAGCCTGACACTATTACAGTAGGGATGTCTCACACTATTACAGTAGGGATGTCTCACACTATTACAGTAGGGATGTCTCACACTATTACAGTAGGGATGTCTCACACTATTACAGTAGGGAAGCCTGACACTATTACAGTAGGGAAGCCTGACACTATTACAGTAGGGATGTCTCACACTATTACAGTAGGGAAGCCTGACACTATTACAGTAGGGATGTCTCACACTATTACAGTAGGGATGTCTCACACTATTACAGTAGGGAAGCCTGACACTATTACAGTAGGGAAGTCTCACACTATTACAGTAGGGAAACCTGACACTATTACAGTAGGGATGTCTCACACTATTACAGTAGGGAAGTATCACACTATTACAGTAGGGATGTCTCACACTATTACAGTAGGGAAGTCTCACACTATTACAGTAGGGAAGCCTGACACTATTACAGTAGGGAAGTCTCACACTATTACAGTAGGGAAGCCTGACACTATTACAGTAGGGATGTCTCACACTATTACAGTAGGGATGTCTCACACTATTACAGTAGGGATGTCTCACACTATTACAGTAGGGAAGCCTGACACTATTACAGTAGGGAAGCCTGACACTATTACAGTAGGGAAGCCTGACACTATAACAGTAGGGATGTCTCACACTATTACAGTAGGGAAGCCTGAGACTATTACAGTAGGGATGTCTCACACTATTACAGTAGGGATGTCTCACACTATTACAGTAGGGAAGCCTGACACTATTACAGTAGGGAAGTCTCACACTATTACAGTAGGGAAACCTGACACTATTACAGTAGGGATGTCTCACACTATTACAGTAGGGAAGTATCACACTATTACAGTAGGGATGTCTCACACTATTACAGTAGGGAAGTCTCACACTATTACAGTAGGGAAGCCTGACACTATTACAGTAGGGAAGTCTCACACTATTACAGTAGGGAAGCCTGACACTATTACAGTAGGGATGTCTCACACTATTACAGTAGGGATGTCTCACACTATTACAGTAGGGATGTCTCACACTATTACAGTAGGGAAGCCTGACACTATTACAGTAGGGAAGCCTGACACTATTACAATAGGGATGTCTCACACTATTACAGTAGGGATGTCTCACACTATTACAGTAGGGATGTCTCACACTATTACAGTAGGGAAGCCTGACACTATTACAGTAGGGAAGCCTGACACTATTACAGTAGGAATGTCTCACACTATTACAGTAGGGAAGTCTCACACTATTACAGTAGGGAAGCCTGACACTATTACAGTAGGGATGTCTCACACTATCACAGTAGGGAAGTATCACACTATAACAGTAGGGATGTCTCACACTATTACAGTAGGGAAGTCTCACACTATTACAGTAGGGAAGTCTCACACTATTACAGTAGGGAAGTATCACACTATTACAGTAGGGAAGTATCACACTATTACAGTAGGGATGTCTCACACTATTACACTAGGGAAGCCTGACACTATTACAGTAGGGAAGTCTCACACTATTACAGTAGGGATGTCTCACACTATTACAGTAGGGAAGTCTCACACTATTACAGTAGGGAAGCCTCACACTATTACAGTAGGGAAGCCTGACACTATTACAGTAGGGAAGTCTCACACTATTACAGTAGGGATGTCTCACACTATTACAGTAGGGAAGTCTCACACTATTACAGTAGGGAAGCCTCACACTATTACAGTAGGGAAGTATCACACTATTACAGTAGGGATGTCTCACACTATTACAGTAGGGAAGCCTGACACTATTACAGTAGGGAAGCCTGACACTATTACAGTAGGGATGTCTCACACTATTACAGTAGGGAAGCCTGACACTATTACAGTAGGGAAGTCTCACACTATTACAGTAGGGAAGCCTGACACTATTACAGTAGGGATGTCTCACACTATTACAGTAGGGAAGTATCACACTATTACAGTAGGGAAGCCTGACACTATTACAGTAGGGAAGTCTCACACTATTACAGTAGGGAAGCCTGACACTATTACAGTAGGGAAGCCTGACACTATTACAGTAGGGATGTCTCACACTATTACAGTAGGGATGTCTCACACTATTACAGTAGGGAAGCCTGACACTATTACAGTAGGGAAGCCTGACACTATTACAGTAGGGATGTCTCACACTATTACAGTAGGGATGTCTCACACTATTACAGTAGGGATGTCTCACACTATTACAGTAGGGAAGCCTGACACTATTACAGTAGGGAAGCCTGACACTATTACAGTAGGGAAGCCTGACACTATTACAGTAGGGATGTCTCACACTATTACAGTAGGGAAGCCTGACACTATTACAGTAGGGATGTCTCACGCTATTACAGTAGGGAAGCCTGACACTATTACAGTAGGGAAGTCTCACACTATTACAGTAGGGAAACCTGACACTATTACAGTAGGGATGTCTCACACTATTACAGTAGGGAAGTATCACACTATTACAGTAGGGATGTCTCACACTATTACAGTAGGGAAGTCTCACACTATTACAGTAGGGAAGCCTGACACTATTACAGTAGGGAAGTCTCACACTATTACAGTAGGGAAGCCTGACACTATTACAGTAGGGATGTCTCACACTATTACAGTAGGGATGTCTCACACTATTACAGTAGGGATGTCTCACACTATTACAGTAGGGAAGCCTGACACTATTACAGTAGGGAAGCCTGACACTATTACAATAGGGATGTCTCACACTATTACAGTAGGGATGTCTCACACTATTACAGTAGGGATGTTTCACACTATTACAGTAGGGAAGCCTGACACTATTACAGTAGGGAAGCCTGACACTATTACAGTAGGGATGTCTCACACTATCACAGTAGGGAAGTATCACACTATAACAGTAGGGATGTCTCACACTATTACAATAGGGATGTCTCACACTATTACAGTAGGGATGTCTCACACTATTACAGTAGGGATGTTTCACACTATTACAGTAGGGAAGCCTGACACTATTACAGTAGGGAAGCCTGACACTATTACAGTAGGGATGTCTCACACTATCACAGTAGGGAAGTATCACACTATAACAGTAGGGATGTCTCACACTATTACAGTAGGGAAGTCTCACACTATTACAGTAGGGAAGTCTCACACTATTACAGTAGGGAAGTATCACACTATTACAGTAGGGAAGTATCACACTATTACAGTAGGGATGTCTCACACTATTACAGTAGGGAAGCCTGACACTATTACAGTAGGGAAGTCTCACACTATTACAGTAGGGATGTCTCACACTATTACACTAGGGAAGTCTCACACTATTACAGTAGGGAAGTATCACACTATAACAGTAGGGAAGCCTGACACTATTACAGTAGGGATGTCTCACACTATTACAGTAGGGAAGCCTGACACTATTACAGTAGGGAAGTCTCACACTATTACAGTAGGGATGTCTCACACTATTACAGTAGGGAAACCTGACACTATTACAGTAGGGATGTCTCACACTATTACAGTAGGGAAGTCTCACACTATTACAGTAGGGATGTCTCACACTATTACAGTAGGGATGTCTCACACTATTACAGTAGGGAAGCCTGACACTATTACAGTAGGGAAGTCTCACACTATTACAGTAGGGATGTCTCACACTATTACAGTAGGGAAGTATCACACTATTACAGTAGGGAAGCCTGTCACTATTACAGTAGGGAAGTCTCACACTATTACAGTAGGGATGTCTCACACTATTACAGTAGGGAAGTCTCACACTATTATAGTAGGGATGTCTCACACTATAACAGTAGGGATGTCTCACACTATAACAGTAGGGATGTCTCACACTATTACAGTAGGGAAGTCTCACACTATTACAGTAGGGAAGCCTGACACTATTACAGTAGGGATGTCTCACACTATAACAGTAGGGATGTCTCACACTATTACAGTAGGGAAGTATCACACTATTACAGTAGGGATGTCTCACACTATTACAGTAGGGAAGTATCACACTATTACAGTAGGGAAGCCTGTCACTATTACAGTAGGGATGTCTCACACTATTACAGTAGGGATGTCTAACCCTATATAACCTTCCCTATAACGCCATGAAGCGGACAGTAAACTCTATGAATCACTAGACACTTGTGCCGCAGGCAGCTCGGACGCTGGGGTCTGGTAGTGTCCGGCAGTGTCCGGCAGAGGTCGCTGTGGGCCGGTGACTGTCGCCCGCTATGTGCCGGGGTTGCGGGGAGGCGTGGGAAGGTGCGGGCGGGTCCCCTATAGGAAGGAGAAGGAAGCATGGGCAGCGGAGGGAAGCGCTCATAGGTGGTGCGGCACCTGCCCCTGATGTGTCACCCGCTGTCTGCCTCAGCACCGCCACAGGACAACACCGCCGCCTGATCCCGGAGTCACCGATCCCTCAGCTCCAGGATGGATGTGAAGCGGAGTGCGGGGTCCCCTCTGCTGCTGCTGCTGCTCCTCACAGGTAGTGTGCCCGGTGCTGTGCCATCACAGGTAGTGTGCCCGCTGCTGTGCCATCACAGATAGTGTGCCCGGTGCTGTGCCATCACAGGTAGTGTGCCCGGTGCTGTGCCATTACAGGTAGTGTGCCCGGTGCTGTGCCATCACAGGTAGTGTGCCCGCTGCTGTGCCATCACAGGTAGTGTGCCCGCTCCTGTGCCATCACAGGTAGTGTGCCCGGTGCTGTGCCATCACAGGTAGTGTGCCCGCTGCTGTGCCATCACAGGTAGTGTGCCCGGTGCTGTGCCATCACAGGTAGTGTGCCCGGTGCTGTGCCATCACAGGTAGTGTGCCCGGTGCTGTGCCATCACAGGTAGTGTGCCTGGTGCTGTGCTATCACAGGTAGTGTGCCCGGTGCTGTGCCATCACAGGTAGTGTGCCCTCTGCTGTGCCATCACAGGTAGTGTGCCCGGTGCTGTGCCATCACAGGTAGTGTGCCCGGTGCTGTGCCATCAGAGGTAGTGTGCCTGGTGCTGTGCCATCACAGATAGTGTGCCCGGTGCTGTGCCATCAGAGGTAGTGTGCTCGGTGCTTTGCCATCACAGGTAGTGTGCCTGGTGCTGTGCCATCACAGGTAGTGTGCCTGGTGCTGTGCCATCAGAGGTAGTGTGCCTGGTGCTGTGCCATCACAGGTAGTGTGCCCGGTGCTGTGCCATCACAGATAGTGTGCCCGGTGCTGTGCCATCACAGGTAGTGTGCCCGGTGCTGTGCCATCACAGGTAGTGTGCCCGGTGCTGTGCCATCACAGATAGTGTGCCCGGTGCTGTGCCATCAGAGGTAGTGTACTCGGTGCTGTGTCATCACAGGTAGTGTACTCGGTGCTGTGTCATCACAGGTAGTGTGCCCGGTGCTGTGCCATCACAGGTAGTGTGCCTGGTGCTGTGCCATCAGAGGTAGTGTGCCTGGTGCTGTGCCATCACAGGTAGTGTGCCCGGTGCTGTGCCATCACAGGTAGTGTGCCCGGTGCTGTGCCATCACAGATAGTGTGCCCGGTGCTGTGCCATCACAGATAGTGTGCCCGGTGCTGTGCCATCCTCCTCAGCTGAGGGAACAGGTGGTCACCGGGCACTGGGATCTTCTTCTATGCATGGACAGATGTAGCAGAGTGCAGTGTATCAGCTCACATGGCATATACAGGAGCTCAGATAGGATTGTTACAGTGACACATTCAGCTCTGCTACATCTGAGTACTACAATTAGAGTACACAGGGTTTTGTCTATAGGAAGGAAGGTATAGAGGTAGCAGAGCTGCATGTATGTGCAGTGTATCCAGAAGTGACAGCTGTGGCAGGATGGGAGCTGTGGTACAGGGCCGTGCACATACACCCTATGGTGGACACGGTGCATGTGTGAGCTCATAGACCTATGACATCATAATATCATGGTGAACGACTCACAGGATCATCTTCCTGCCAGATCTAGCAGGGCTGACTGTGTTATTTAGCACAATGTGATGGGATGTGACGAGATGGAAACATCTGGGGGAGATTTACTGTCCTGTAGATCTTTTATTTAAAAAATATATAAAACATTACAACAATAACGATAGACAATAACAAAACAACGACACTATGAATAACATAGAACTGTACAATATATACATGAAGTATATAAATGTATTGCTTGGTCCAGACTCCAGACTTATTCTTACCAAAC